>NC_042618.1:104385961-104701619 GCF_901001135.1 Rhinatrema bivittatum
TCGATCCACCGCAGCTGGAAGATACCGTCGGGGAAGGTCCTCTCACCCCCGGACTCAAAAACAGCTGATGCAGGTATGGTGGTCTGTGTCTTACTCTCTACGCCCTCCGTAATCTGTTTTTTATTGGCAAACCAGAAAAACAATACAGTAAGCAGTACAAAGTCAGATAATAGACCACAATATTGGTGCAGCAACAATATCAGAAGCATGATGATTTAACAAGGCCAGAATAATACTACTCAATAAAGAACAGTGATATAGTAATTGCCAGAGTAGTTACATAGCATAACATAACATAGTAAACCCACCCACCCGCCCCCCCTTACCCACCCTTACTGGAGATCTGGCCCCAAGATGCATAAACAATTTACAATTTAGAAAGCAGTAGCATTTGTATAAGTGATATCGGTGATAATGGTACAGGACTGAGAGTTTGCATAGAGAGAGAGATATGGCATTGTGTAATTAGAAGAAAGACCACAGGGGAACAGGCATGCTCCGGGCTGGTGCAATTGTGGAATCCATGACAATCAGGGGGAAGTTTGCACATCTAACCATATCTGAAAGGGTTCCCAAATGACCCTGAAGGACGGCAGATGGCTCAAATGTATGGCAGTAAGTCTACTTAACTGATAATAAGAGAATAGCCAATGTTGTATATCAGCTAAAGTTGGTACTTTCACTTGTTTCCAGTGCGATGCTATTTCTGTCCTAGCTGCAATAAATACTTGCAAAACCAGCTTCTGTGTATTTGTGGTATATTCGGTTGGGGGAAGTCCCAATAACACATGCCAAGGTTTCGCATCAAAAGATAAATGAAGCAATTGCGCAATCCATTGAAACACCAATTGCCAAAACCTTTGAATGTGAGTGCATGTCCACCAAATATGGTAATAAATATGCCCACCACAGCCTCGCCAACATTGGTCGGATATATTGGGGAAAAACCTGTGGAGCGCTACCTGGGTATAATGCCAATGGTAGAGCAATTTGTAGCAATTTTCTTGTAGCCCGGCTGATATAGAACATTTACTTGCCATAGTGTAAATAAGATCCCATTCGCTATCTTCCAGAGGCGCCTGGAAGTCCAGCTCCCAGAGGGCCCTATATTTATTCACACCAACCAGTTTACCATTAAACATTGCATATATTTTAGAGATTATACCCTTAATAGAAGACGCATGCTGAGACAGAGTTTCAAATAAGGTGTTAGTGGTTCGCACATTTTGCATCCTTAAGCCCTTATGTATAAAGGAATGGACCCGGGCATACAGAAAAAAAATCTACATCCCCATCCGGATGTAAATCACATAGTTGCTCCCTGGTTAACACAGTACCGTGTTGAATAACATGACCCAGACGCTGAATCCCAGCTGCTAACCAGCGTTTAGTAGCCAGAGAGCAATCAGAGATAGATAACACCGTATTAGTGAACAAATGGGACATCAAATGGGCCCACCAGCACAGCTTCCCAGCGATGCCAAACTTGCATTGTAGTACGTAAGGCATAGGGAAAGTACTTGAGAGTACTCCAGGAAGATCGAGGTTGCCATGGCATTGCAGATATTGGGAATGTGCCCAGCAAACCTTGTTCTAATCTAACCCAGTGAGGGACATCCCGCGTGCCATGGAGAGTCACCAAGGCGCGAAGCTGAGCAGCATAATAGTACCAGGACAGGTTGGGCAATTGCAGTCCACCCCTATTTTTGGGTTGATAGCGAGTAGCCCTAGCAACTCGGGGAGGTCTTACACCATATGATGCCACAAATGATCTGCTGCCATCTTTTAAGGATTATAGTAGGGATGCTGATAGGAATGGTGGTAAAAAAAAATATAAAAAAATGAGGGAGTACATTCATCTTGACTATTTATTTATTTATTTAAGTCTTTTATATACCGGCATTAGTGTGCAAACATCATGTCGGTTTACATTGGAACTAAAAAGGAACCAAGAGTAGGTATGGTGCATCCACCTTCTCAGGTTATCCTGCAAACCAGTCAAAAATGGTTTGTAATTTAAGTCAAACAACTGTTTAGTATGAGGCCCTATCTTGACCCCCAGATATTTAAGGGGGGAAGAAAAGGCCCACATAAAAGGGAAACAATATCTGAGGTCCTGTACTTCCGTGGGTGTTAAAGTTAGATTAAGAGGTTCCGACTTGTCATAATTGACTCTCATGCCAGAAACTGCCGAGAAGCCACCCAGCTCCTCCATGACACCCTGCAAAGATAGCTGAGGTTCCGTGAGGGTCAACATGACATTGTCAGCAAAAAGGGAAATTTTTGAGTGAGTAGTGCCTCCCATAATGCCTTTAATATTCACAGCCCCCCAGACCCTAATGGCGAAGGGTTCTAAAAAAAGGGGCAAATAAGAGTGGCGACAACGGGCAGCCCTGCTCGTTCCCCTCTGTATGTTAAAGGGAGACCCGTAGCTACCGTTAGCCTTTACCCTGGCTAGCGGGTGTTCATACAGTTTCTGTAGCCAAGTCGTAAAAGATCCCCCAAAACCCATGGCCTCCAAAGTCTTAAAAAAAAATGCCCAGTGGACGAGATCGAATGCCTTTTCGGTGTCCAAGGCAAGTAGTACCACAGGTATGTGTTCCTGGTGAACTAGATCAATGATGTCTACAATACTCCGAACATTATCTGCAGCCAACCTGCCTAGTACAAAGCCCACCTGATCATTGTGGATCAATCCAGGGAGAACCCCATTTAGCCTGGCTGCCAGGAGTCTGGCCAGTATTTTCAGGTCTATATTGATCAATGAAACTGGGTGGTAAGACCCATATTTAGAGGGATCTCTACCAGGCTTGGCCAGGACGGTAATACCCGCAGTGTTAGATTCTTTGGTAAAAGAGGTGCCCTCCTGCAAGGAATTGAAGGCCGCTGTTAAGGGATCCACTAAACAGGTGGCGAAGTTCCGATAATAGGTGCCAGTAAACCCGTCAAGCCCGGGCGCCTTCCCAGCTTTAAATTTTTTGATCGCAGCCAGCACTTCACCAGGCTCTATAGCAGTGGTTCTCAACCTTTCTAATGCCGTGATCCCGCAATACAGTTCCTCATGTTGCGGTGACCCCTCGCCCCGCCCTCGCCCCGTGAGGGTGGGGTGAGGGCGGGGCTTTGGTCATATGGGGGCGGGGTTATGGATGGGGTTGGATTTTAGTGCACACTTATCATTTAATTATGACATTTATAATGTGAATGTAACTCAACTCACCATAGGTTCTCACATGCATGGCACACTGACCCATGATCGTCACGGGGCTAGATGTAAAAGTACAGTTTGTATCCACAGGAACCCCCCTGACCCACAATAATGGATGTAAAGCAGAATTATGACATTCCCCATACAACTCACCCTACAAAAAAGATATTCTGGTTCTAGTGACATCTCAGTAACAGCAACTCAAACTCCTTCTATTTCCAGGCTCAATAGCCCTACTTATGAAAAGACAGCAGTTTACCACCAATGCATGTCCTCTGAGAAAACACAACAAATAAGACCGATACAAACGCTTACATGCTAGCAAAATATCTCATCTCGGTAACAGACACAGAACCGACCTAACATACTCCCAGGATCTGTAGTAATGCACATAAACTAATCCGCACACAGTTACACCTGTATTATGGAATACACTCAAACAGGAGCAACCCTATCTATGAAAAAGCAACACTACAAATATTAAATCAGGTCCTAAAAACCAATACACCTCTTATTAGGAAAACAGAACTAGCAAGCAGCTATAGATCCCCACACAGAAATAATTGTAAAACTATACTAATAAGCAGAATAAATGTTTCAAAACAGCTATGAACATCCAACAATTAAAAACTCATAAAAACTATTAAACATTCTCCAAACACCAATAAAATATTTCAAAAAAGCAGACATCACACAATTAAAATGGCAGTCAAGAAAAAAAACTTAAAAAGCCACCTTTACTTACCCCCTCCAGCAGCTCTCCTACTCCCCTTCCCTGCAGGCCGTGGCACTCACCAGAAGCAGCAGTAGAAGCTAAGCTCTATACTTATGGTCCTCTTCCTTAGTGCCCATGTCTCTCACACACACACACCATACCAGTCATGCCCCCATGACCAGTTTCTGTCTCTCACACACCAATCATCTCCCAAACAGTCTTTGGCACACACACACCAGTCACCTTCCTGAACAGTTTCTCTCATGCCATACACACACACACACACACACATACACACACACAGGCTTCCCACTCCCGTGTTCTACTTACATATACGGGCTTCTCACTCTCATAATCACTTTCTCACACACACACACACCAGTCACCTTCCTGAACAGTTTTCTCTCATGCCATACACACACACACACACAGGCTTCCCACTCCCGTGTTCTACTTACATATATGGGCTTCTCACTCTCATAATCACTTTCTCTGTCTCTCTCTCTCTCACACACACACACACACACCCACTCACTCACTCACTCACCAGTCTCTCACTCCCATGCTTGTTCTCTCCACATGCACAGGCTTCTCATTCCCATAATCACTTTCTCTCTGTTACACACACACCAGTCTCTCTCATTTCCATGCTCACTCTCCACGTGCACAGGCTTCTCATTCCCTGAATCACATTCTCTCATATTCACACACACACACCAGTCTTTTTCTCTCACACACACCATCACCTTACCAAGCAGTCTCTCTCTCTCATGCATGCACACTCACCCAGGTTTCTCACTCCCATGCTTTCTTTCACCCCCACAACACCAGGCTTCTTACGCCCATGCTTTCCCACATACCCAGACTTCTCACTTCCATGCTTTTTCTCTCTCTCACACACACACATCAGTCACCTCCCTGACTAATGTCTCACACTCTCACATACACATCAGTCATCTCCCTGAGCAATCACTTTCATTGTCTCTCACATACACACACACATCAGCTCTCTGACCAGTCAATCACACACAGGCTGGCTGGCTGCTTCTCTCTCTTTCTCTCACTCACTTCCTCTTCTCCCCCGAGCACAAATGGGAGCTGCAGCAGCCTCCGCTGGCCAAGAAAGAAGAATCCCATCGGCCGCGGGAGGCTCATGCTGCTGTCTCCTTTCTCCATTACAGGCTGCTTCTATTGCTCGGGGACCGATGCTGCAGCCGCTGCTGCTACTTTTTCGCTCGGCGCGGCTCTCTCTCCTTCCCACGCACCGCGATTCACTTCCTGTTCCAGGTCACGGGAGGGGGGGGGCAGGCGCAGGAAGAAGAAAAGGCCCAGCCGCGGGTGCAGAGCTTCTTTTAGCGCCGCTGCCGTTCCCGCTGGGCTTGAACGTGCTGACAGCCCGGCGGCAACGGCAGCGGGAGAGACCGGGAGCGCGCGACACACCTGCCAGTGCTTGGCGGCGCTGCGGACCGGCAAAAAACTCCCACGGCCCGGTCCCGGTCCGCGGACCAGTGGTTGGGGACCCCTGCTTTAGGCGACCCCTGTGTTTTGGGCGTTCGACCCCCGCCGGGGTCGCGACCCACAGGTTGAGAACCGCTGCTCTATAGGCTTGTCCAGGAATACCTGCTGTGTCTCAGAAAGTGCAGGGAGCGTCACCGACCCCAAGTATTGCTCAATTTCCTCATTTTTAATGGAGGGATCCATACGGGCGGATTTTAAAAGCCTTGCTCGCGTAAATCCGCCCGGATTTACGCAAGCAGGGCCCTCGCACGCCGGCGCGCCTATTTTGCATAGGCCGCCGGCGCACGCAGAGACCCAGGACGCGCGTAAGTCCCGGGGTTTTTTTAGGGGGCGTGTCAGGGGCGGGGCCGAGGTTTTGGCCCGGGGCGTTCCGAGGGTGTGGCCGCGCCCTCTAGAACAGCCCCCGGGTCGGGTCTCAGCTCGCCAGCAGCCCGCTGGCGTTCATGGATTTACGTCTCCCTCCGGGAGGCGTAAATCCATGGATAAAGGTACGGGGGGGGGGGTTAGATAGGGCCGGGGGGGTGGGTTAGGTAGGGGAAGGGAGGGGAAGGTGAGGGGAGGGCGAAAGAAAGTTCCCTCTGAGGCCGCTCTGATTTCGGAGCGGCCTCGGAGGGAACGGAGGCAGGCTGCGCGGCTCGGCGTGCACCGACTGCCCAAAATCGGCAGCCTTGCGCGCGCCGACCCAGGATTTTATAAGATACGCGCGGCTACGCGGGGCTAGCAGTGTCAACGATGGTTGCCGAATCTTCGGGCTGCTCCGGCATGCCTCCAGGCGTTTGCGCCGTGAGACCGGCAGCCTCAGCACCATCTTGGCCTGTCTCTGTCGCAATTAATCGTAAGAGAACTGCCTTAAATCCACAGTTTTGCACTTCGAGGAAAAAGAGTTTCCACTCCCGATTGATAGCACGTTCTCCAAGTTTGAAAATTTTGCGAGCATTTCCGAGGGTCTTATGACGGGTGGGGAATTGGAGCCAAGCTCTCACACGTCTGCACACGTTAAATATTTTTTAGGTCATGAAGAAACTAGTTTGTTAGAATTTTATTTTGTTAGGGTACTAACTAATAATTTTATAGCATTAGATATGAATGTTTGTATACTGTTCGTTTATAAATTATGTATGTTTTTATTGTAAACCGCCTAGACGGCCAGACCCTGACCATTTCGCGGTATATAAAAACTTTTAAAATAAAATAATACAAAAGAAGTCCCTAAATCAAGGGTAATTTTTCCTGAAAGATAAAAAACCTTTTCTCTTTTGCTAGGTAAGCCTAGAGATATCAGAAAAATAAGCAGATTTTGGCCATAAAAAGGAGAATATAAATACCAAAAGTATAAGGACATCACTTTAGAAAGATCCGAATCGGAGACAAAAAATACAAGCAAAGAGGCCCTGTCTATTATTTCTGGACCAGATGACTCAAGAAATTCTGTGAGATTCAAAGGGGGAAATTGATTCCCAGCTGAAGTATTCACGGAAGCATGAGAAGATGATGGCAAAAAAGTTAACTTATTTATGGGAGGAGATTCTTCAGGTGGAATACTCGGAACTTGGTGAAAATATTTTTTTAAGATAACCATTGGGAGTTCACCCAAAATCTTAGGAAAATTCAAAATTCTGAGATTGAGCCCATGAGAAGAGTTCACCATCAATTCAAACCTACAGATTAGGACTCCATTATCCCTAAGAGAGACAGAGGGAACTGCTTGAATTTTTGCACTGTCTTGCTGACCTCCTGCAAGTTGCCTAGAATGCTCTTGGATGGAACTTTTGTGCTGTGCAACCATAGGATCCAGTTTAGTAATAACAAAATCCACTTTAGATATAGGAGAGGACAAAATCTTGGCAAAATTCTCCATCAATTCCCAGAGTGATTCCAAAGTAATAACCACTGACACAACAGGCAACTGAAGGGACTTCTGCAACAGTGGAACCGCCAAAGAGGCAACAGCCCCGAAAGGAGAATAAACCTGTCCTCATACCAGACCAGTACTTTCGGAGGACAAAGAAGAAAAAGCAATGCCAGCTACTGCCATTCTGTCAGAAGCCAACAAAGTTGAAGTAGTAGACGTGGCAGTGTCCTCGGCTCCCACCTGCACGGATGCTGACATCAATGTACTTGCCAGCGTTTCGGCGGCGTCATCGGAAGGGGCACATTGATCAGCCAGCGGAAGAGGCTGTTCTCAGGGGCTGAGGGAAACCTTGTCCCTAGGAAGCACTGACGCTTCCCTCGCCGAGTGCTGCAATGGGGACCTCACTGCCAAGACTCCGAGGGTCCACAGAAGGTCCAGGAGGTAAGGAGGATTTGGTGGGAAAACCCCTAATTTTCCCCTGCCTCTTTGGTGCCATGTCAGATTTAGAGCAAGAAACTATGTGGGAAAACAGAGCTCAGCACCACGGCGTCAATTCTTTGTATATCCTCCATGGAAGCTTTGAAAAGACAGAGGAAAATGCATCCACTCTCCATCTTTTGACTACAGAACGTCAATAAAGGAGGGATATTTTTTTAAGTGCATACAAAGAAGAAAGTGTCCACAGAGCCCACATTCCCAAATACTTGAGCTTGTCATCCACCCACTTAAGTGGAAATGCTGGCCAATGCAACACCAAGTTGCCAGTTTTATCTAAGCCTTCTGACTTTTCCAAATTTAACTTAAGACCCCAGAAGTGTCCATAAGCTACAAAGATCCCCAAGGCCACTGGTAGTGATTGCTTAACATTAGACAAAAATAACAAAATGTCAGCAGCAAGCAATAAGAAAGATGTTTCCCCAATTTGTATGCCCACTACATCCGGATCCTGCTCAAGGGTCAATACCAAAGGCTCCAAAGACAATTTAAAAAGAAGAAGAACCCCTAATTATATCTGACATCATGCACAACATCTAGACCAATCAATTCTCCCCTGGGAAGCCACAAAGGCAGTACCGCAAAGGGACATTATTAGTTATGTTGTGGAGAAAAAGAAGAAATGGGCCAAAGATATAACAACTTTGGAGGCCAAACCGGATTCTCTGCGGCATTCCTTATCCCTCACTAATTCTGCTTCAGTGCAGGAAGAACTTTGTGCTACTCAGAGATCTTTGCAATCTTTAAAAGATAAGTTTCACCTTTACAGTAATAAACCGGGTAAGCTTCTATCTCAGATGGTTTAAGCACATAGTGGGTTTGGTTTTATCGCCCTGATTAAAACCAATAGTGGGCACATTTGTCACAAGGTCAAGGATATTTGTGACATGTTTAAGGATTTTCATAGAACTCTGTACTCTGCAGGTCCTGAAGAGGTGAGAAGCTAGCGAGCACTTTATGAACAAATACATTTTGCCACACTTGATTCATGCTCAGCTAGATAAACTAACCACTTCTTTTTCTGTACAGAAGATGCTGTATGTTGTTGGATCGCTCTCCAGGGCCAGACGAATTATATCTTCTATACGATCCTCTTGGACAGGTTAGTTGCACCTTGTGTAATTTGTATTCAGAAACGGTGAAGTGGAGATCTATGCCTATAAATAATCAAGAAGCTGTTTTCACTTATCTATAAGCTTCATATAGGACTCTCTACCTTTTAAATTAAGATGTTAAGATTTATGCTAAGCTCTTGGCCAATAGGTTAAATTTTGTTATGCCTGCTTTGGTATCTACCTCTCAGGTTGTATTTATAGTGGGTCATCACTCTGGAATTAATGTGCACAAGTTTTTAGCTGCCCTAGAGGTTTATATGAAGTCTAACGCTTTGATCCCAGACCTATTGATAGTAGGGTTAGATGCAGAGAAGGCCTTTGATAGGGTTTCTTGATCCTTTCTCTTCTTTTCCATTTCAAAGAATGGGATTTATGGGTAATATATTAGAGTACTTTCAGGTCCTGTACTCAAATCCGTGGCTCGAGTTCTAGTGAATGGTTGCATTTCTGACCTCTTTACTCCTCAACAGGGTTGTCAGTTGTCGCGTCTTCTTTTTAAATTGTCTTTGGAGCCTTTGGTATTGACCCTTGAGCAGGATCCGGATGTAGTGAGCATACAAACTGGGGAAACATCTTTCTTATTGCTTGCTGCTGACATTTTGTTATTTTTGTCTAATGCTAAGCAATCACTACCAGTGGCCTTGGGTATCTTTGTGGCTTATGGATACTTCTGGGGTCTTAAGTTAAATTTGGAAAAGTCAGAAGGCTTAGATAAAACTGGAAATTTGGTGTTGCATTGGCCAGCATTTCCACTTAAGCGGGTGGATGACAAGCTTAAGTATTTGGGAGTGTGGATTCTGTGGATACTTTCTTCTTTGTATGCACTAAATATCCCTCCTTTATTGAAATTCTGTAGTCAAAAGATGGAGAGCTGGATGCATTTTCCTCTGTTTTTTCAAGTAGGATTGTTCTGATGAAGATGGTATTATTCCACAGACTATTATACCTTTCAATTATGTTGCCCATTCATTTGAGATCTAAGGATATTTCTGAAATAATGCAGCTTTACTTGCATTTTTTGTGGAACTGTAAGAAACCTAGGTTGTCCTTGTGGTGCTGGATATTATTGGTTTTGGAGGGTGGGTTAAATTTTCCCAATTTTAAATTTTACAATATAGCTGCCCTGTTAGGCCCTTTGTTAGATAGGTTGATTGGCATGAGTAATTTCACTAATATGACAATAGAGAAGGGGATGTTTGACCCCTTAGACTTGAAATATGTGCTCCTTCAAGATTTGTAGATTGGTGGAATATAAATATTTTAAATAAATAAATAAGGCTCAATTGCCTTTGTTGTAGCACGACCAACCTGGAGGTTCTTGAGGCAGTTTAGTGAGGTGACAATGAGTGTGTCCTCTTCAATAATCTTTGAGCATCCTTATTTTTAGCCAACTTTATTTCCCTGCTACAAAAATTTGGTTACTGCAAATGTATTGATTTTTGGAGATTTAATGCTACCAACATCTATGGTTATGGAATAATTTCAGAATTGTATTGCGCAGTAAAGTTTTCATAGCAAAGATTTTTTCATGTATTTGCAATTGCGGCATTTCCACATTTACAGTGTCTTATAAAGTTTATGTTTCTGCTAAATCTGAATCTTTTTAACAGTTCTTGAACCATCACATTCTTTCAGTGTTTAATTCTTATTGACGGCTGAATCCAGTCCAAAATTCTGCAGTGGTAGCAGTGCTGGCTGATGTATGGAACAGGGTTTATGCTTTGCAGCTCATGATCATAGATATTATATCCTCTATCAGTTTAACCAAGGCCACCACAATTAATATTGATCTCAGGGAGATGCAATTTCTCATATTCCATAGACTTATTATTGCATCTGTTAGGGATAAACAAATGAAGTTTACTGATTCTGATACTTGTGTGAAGTGTATAGCTCAAGGTACCTTATTCCATTGTTTGTGGAACTGCCCTAGAATTTTGGGATTCTGGAAATCTATTGTCCAGTATCCAGCTGGGTGTACTGATAAAACTATATCTGTCTCTCCTGCATTATATGTATTGAATGTTTGAAATATGCAAGTATTTATTGGACGGTATCATAAGTTATTTTTGGTCAAAGCTTATTTGCTGGTGAAGAAATGTATTCTCTACAATTGGTTAAAGGAGACCCCCCTTTCTTTTTCTGAGTGGTATAACTTTACGGTGGAGGCTGTAGGTATGGAATATCATACTGCACATCCTAGAACATCGAAGAACTATGCCCCTTTTAGCCTGATCTGGACTCCGCTTATCGATAAGTTTCCAGAAGACTTAAAGAATAGGTTGAAGTTTCGAAGAGACTTTCCGTTATGTTGATGGGTGTTTTGAGGTTCAGGGGGAAAGCGGGAATTGTTCTAAGTATTGTAGTACTCTGAGGATGGGTGGTTTGGCTATCTGGTGTCTGTGTGGGATGGTTGGAATAGTCTGAAGGAAAAAAATGGGAAAATTGTTGGCATGATGGTTGTTGTCACTCTATCTTGCTTGTTATATGCCAATAAAAAATGTTTAACCATAAATCACAAAGATGTATGATGCCTTGCATCATATTTTAATATGAAGGTACCTCATGCAGTGGAACTGTGGTTGAATTATTTCACAGAACACTCTGAGAAAACCTTCCAGCATAGCAAATAAAAAAAGAACACATCTCAATTATATAAAATAAACAGGAAATTCTTAGGTGCTTTGTAATTGAATAAATATATCATGCAAGAGCTAGTTGTTTATTTCATTCTCTTACTATATGACCTATCTGTATTAAATCAAAGCAGTTTACTATAAATGCATAAAAAACAAACAGCTTCAAATAAGTAACAAAAATGCTTAATGTCAATCCAATAAATCACTGTGTTGTGCATTAGTACTGACTTTTGCAAGTCTGAGATCACAGTTCTTTTGCCCCAACTTGCATAAGGTAACTCACACAATAAAAGATGTATGCCCCAAAATGTGTTAATTTATGGTAGAAGAAGGCTAGAATTACATTTTCCAAGTGCAAACAGGAATAGGAAAATAGATAACATATTCATAAGCATATCAGCCACCAGAGCATTTAAGCATACTGCTCTTAAAAAACTGTGTCAATCAAAATGTGCACAAAGGGGCCAGTGTACTAACATGCATTCATTCTTTTGCATCTGTTAACACAGCATTTACAGAGATGTTGAGGGGGCTGGCCTGGTGTCTCAGTAGTGCTGTTTCCTGTCTTCAGTTTGATCCCTGAGCCCCAGGTCAGCAGTCCCTGGGTGGGGGAGGGAGTTATGATCATTGTTAAGCCTGATACCTGAGGGTAGGATTTAGAACCCATGATGCAGGGTTTCAGAAGTAATCCCGGTGCATGGCTCCCCTGGCCTCAGAACCAGTGCTGCAATGACCAGACTAGGAACAGTGGGAGGGAAGGGCTATTAAAGTAGGGGAAAACTCCCCAAGTAGCAGTGAATGGAGGCTCATAGTGCCTGGATCTTAGCATTAGTTCTGACTGAGTGGGAAGAAAAAGACAAAAAGAGGAACTACCAGGTCAAATAAATCCAGAATTGTTAATGTGTATAAACTAGCTTATGATAGTTGTAACACAAAATCTATGATAATAAGATTAATAATCTGTTTTAATCTGTTAAAATATACCATGTTATAATGTACCATGTCCCCTAAAGGCTCGCCTTCGGACAACTCATTGTATGTAAACCGGTGTGATATTTTGAATCGAATATCAGTATAGAAAAATAAATAAATAGATTACCTATGAAAGGTAGAGACTGTAAAACACACAAAATGAACTGCAAACATAGTAACACTAACAAACTTTAACTACATCTCAGGGAAGTGTAATTACATTTTTGGGTTACCATTAGCAGTAGTGTATACTTCATTTGCATCTCATTAACATTGGCTATTAACGTGTAATGAACACTGCCTTTACACACATTAACTGACAACATTAGCTCATTGTAGTTTATCAGCCCCCAAATTATTTATAATTCTTCCTGAATAAAGCTCCTTCTAAAATGCTTTCTTCTATTATGTGTTACTTAGGCGGCTTTAAATGGTCAGAGTACTAATAGGGTTGTGTCTCACACTTCATTCCCACAGTTTTAGGAGCCTGTAGATGTTATTACAAAGTCAGCAGGTGGAAAAGTGCATTATGTTTCTGCACTCTCCAGAGCTTGTCTGCACAAAGAAGCCCTGCAAGTGCTACTATTGCTACTCATCATTTCTATAGCGCTACTTATTGTATACAGCACTATACAAATACATATACAAGACAAGCTTATTCATAGAGTTTATAATCTGATCAAGACAAACACAGAGGATAAAAGAGACTTTGAGAATTTCATTAAAAGTAATTAAAACAAATAAGGCAGTGAGCTGGAGAATCAGGGGTTAAGATTTACAAGCAGTCTCTAAAAGCAGGATCTTAAACTTCCTAGCAGCAGAAAACCATCATAAAAATTATGATTGTCAGTAACTTATTGATTTCACAGATGGTAAAAGATTTGTAGAGTGGTTATTTGGTCCTTTAGCAAAGTTTGATGGCCTTTAACACCAAATCTGCCCTTGGCTTCCTGAATTATTTTAGTTGTTATTCGAGCCATGCATCTCTGTCAAATGAAAATGTACTGTCTTAATAATGATTAGACTTAACCTAATCTTCAGCAGGCTTGATTTACTAAGTATAGTAATCACAAACTCTTAAACCAGGTTCAGTGGAAACAATGTAATTTGATTGCTGTGTGAATCACTGCAACCCTTGTACAAGCCTCTAAGAAGAAAGTTTGTTTATACATTAACTCAAAGTATGAACACACAACCAATGTATGTGTACTTCATAAGAGACACAAGCTACCAGTGACTCCTCTTAACTATTACAAGAGCAGAACAGCAGTAAATGTTAGAGCCAGCATAGGGCTGCATTCTTGAAATCTCAAACCAGAATCCAGAAAAACATAACAACATGACTGTAGAAAAAGACCATATGGCCAATCTAGTCTGCCTATCCACACAACTGCTCAGCTCTACAACCCTTACCACTCCCTCAGAGATCCTCTGTGTTTATCCCATACTTTCTTGAATTCATATATTGTCCTTGTCTCCACTACCTCCACTGGGATGTTGTTCAATGCTCCACCACCCTTTCTATAAAAAAAAATACTTTCTTAGAGTACTCCTCAGTCTACCCTCTTTCACCCTCATCCCATGACCCCTCATTCTAGGAGACTTCTTCTGCTAAGAGACCTGCTTCCTGTGTATTGATACCGCTGAGGTATTTAAATATCTCTATCATATCTCCCCTATTTTGCCTTTCCTCTTGCATGTTCAGACTAAATAATCCATTGTGTCTCTACTTGGAGAATTAAAAAAAGTCGCATTTAACTTTTCAAGCCTACAGGCTGCAACTAATGCATAACCTTTATAGCACTGCTTCCTATGGTCATCTCCTGATCTCCCAAAACAATAATCTGGACCAGCTAACTCTGTTCCTCAAGTGCCACAAACAGGGCTGGTGCAACCCACTGTGCAAGCCGTGCACTTGCACAGGGTGACGGCCTGGAGGAGGTGTGGCCTCAGGGCCATGACCGAGTTAAATGAGTTGCTAGCGCCACCACACCACAAAGAAGAGGAGAAGCCGCAGGGCCGCAGCGGCAAAGAGGAGAGAGTTACAGGGCCGCATGGCAGTTCCCAAGCCACCACGCAGCGAAAATGCAGTGGTAGAGGGGCCACGCAGCAAAGAGGAGGAGGATCTGTAGTGCCATGTGGTGAAGAAGAGGAGCCCTAGGGCTGCGCAACGGCTCACAACCCTCTGCATGGCAAAGATGATCAATTTGCAGGGCCACGCAACAAAAAAAAGGAGGAGCCCTTGGGCCGCACGGCAGTTCCCAATCCGCCACGTGGCAAAGATGATTGATTTCAGAGGTGGATGGAGAAGAAAATGAGGCTCAGTGTGCTGCAGCAGTCAACAAAGCAAACAGAATGTTGGGAATTATTAGGACGGGAATGGTGAATAAAATGGAAAATGTCATAATGCCTCTGTATCGCTCCATGGTGAGACCGCACCTTGAGTACTGTGTACAATTCTGGTCGCCGCATCTCAAAAAAGATATAATTGTGATGGAAGAGGTACAGAGAAGGGCAGCCAAAATGATAAAGGGGATGGAACAGCTCCCCTATATTTATTTATTTATCAAGTGTTCTATACCGTCGCTAAGACGAGCCATTGCAACGGTTTACAAATTATAAGAATGCAGAAGGTAAAACATACTTTATGTACTAAATGATTTAATATTGTAACAATAATAATAAATAGTAACTAAAATAAATGCTAAGAGAATAAATAAATGAAAAAACTAAAAATGTGCATTAATACTGAAGTTAAAAGAGACTAAAAGAAACAGGTAGTAAAAGAATAATAACAATCTCAGTTTCATTCTGTATATGCCTTGTCGAAGAGCCAGGTTTTTAAATGTCGCTTAAACTTCTTAAAATCAGTTTTGAGCCTCAAATTTGTTGGTAGTGTGTGCCATAGTTTAGGCCCTGCTAGCGATACAGTTCTTTCTCTGACTTGATTCAAATGCGTGGAGTGTACAGCGGGTATTAACAGTAGTCCTTTATTGGCGGACCGTAAATTTCTTTGGGGCACATGCAGCCTAAGACTAAAAAGGTTAGGGCTGTTCAGCTTGGAGAAGAGACGGCTGAGGGGGGATATGAAAGAGGTCTTTAAAATCTTGAGAGGTCTAGAATGGGTAAATGTGAATTGGTTATTTACTCTTTCAGATAATAGAAGGACTAGGGAGCATTCCATGAAGTTAGCATGTGGGCACATTTAAAACTAATCAGAGAAAATTCTTTTTCACTCAACACACAATTAAACTCTGGAATTTGTTTCCAGGGGATGTGGTTAGTGCAATTAGTGTAGCTGGGTTTAAAAAAAGGTTTGGATAAGTTCTTGGAGGAGAAGTCCATTTCCTGCTATTAATCAAGTTGGCTTAGAAAATAACCACTATTACTAGCATTAGTAGCATGGATATACTTAATTTTTGGGTACTTGCCAGGTACTTGTAGCCTGGATTGGCCACTGTTGGAAACAGGATGCTGGGCTTGATGGATCCTTGTCTGACCCAGTATGGCAATTTATGTTCTTATGTTCTAGGAGCCATAGGGCTGCATGGCGAAGATGAGATGCAGAAATGCGAGGTCAAGATGAGGAGCTACAGAATGGCCAGAAGAAAAAAGCAAGCCACCAGGCAGCTCCCAACCTGCCCCGTGGAAGAAGTGGCGGGCTAGGGCTGCTGGGAGAGGCCCTTAGTGTATGTACGAGCAGGAGGAAACCTGTATGTGTCTAAGTTTGTGTCTGTCTGAGCATGTATGTGTGTGTGGGTGTGTGAGCATGTTTGTATGTGTGGGTGTCTGAGCAGAAGTGGAGTGTGTGGGTGTTTGAGCATATGTGTGTGTGTGTATGTTTGAGCAGAAGTGGAGTTTGCGTGGGTGTCTGAGCATGTGCGTGTGAGAGGAGGCATGTGTGTGAAAGAGGGAGTTTGTGTGTGTGTGTGAGAGAGGGAGCACTGAGACAGATGCAAGCTCTAAGGATGATGGAATAAGGGGTCTAAATAGTAGCAAGTTCTTTCTGAGCAGTAAATTATTCAGTTTATATCAGGAAAATTTGAGGTATTGAAGCATAGTGTGTTCTCTTAGTGTGTGTGTCTGAGCATGTATATGTGAGAAAGAGAGGGATCTTGTGTATGTGTGTGTATGCGCATGTAAGAGGGAACATGTGATGTATGAGGACGAGAACATATGTGTGAATGTGTAGGTATAAATATATCTCTATGAGAGAGAAAGAGGAGAACGTTTATGCATCTCTCATTAATCCACGGCAATCTCAGAGTGACTAGAAATCAAAAGTTTCTAGGTGTGGAGAGTGTGAATTATTTTATCCTTATTAGTTTTAACTTTTGAATGCTGTTTCACGTGTCAATTGTTCTGAAATATTTTATTGGTGTTTGAAAATTTTAAAACAAATTGTTTATGAGTATTTAATTATTGGATCTTCTGTTCACCAGCTGTTTTGAAATATTCTTTGTATTAGTATGTTTATACTATTATGATTAATGTATTTATTATATTTCTTGATTTTCTGGTTTAATGTCTGAGGATTGGTGATTTCTGTTTTTCCATTGTTGCACTGCATACAGTCTGACTTGTGCGGTTTTCCTATTCAGTTTTTGCCTGCATGTTTCTATTTATGCTTTATGCTTTCTTTTTCCTGTATTTAGTGAGGGTCTTCCTGTGTTTTGCATGTGTGATCAAAGAGGGGTATTCTAGTGTGTAGGAATCTATAGCAGTTTGGTTTCTTCTATTTTCCTAATAGGAGATGTATTGGTGTTTTAGGACCTGGTGTAAGGATGCAACTTTTTTAAATGCTGGAATTTAGTGCTGTTTTGGTACGGGAGGTTTATTATATTTTAATTGTAATTTACTCATGGCTTTCTGAGGGTCAAGCCCACACCTAACACACATTACAGTAGCCCTAATGCCATATGGGTTCCAAGTGTCTTTTTTTTTGTAGGATTTTCTGATTGGCATCAAGGAAATGCATGCAAGTACTTAACGATAATTTTTTACCTGAGAAGATTGTACTTTGAATATTCTTTTTCATGTAAAATCTACTATAAATGCATAATTTTTAACCGTGTATGTGGAGAGAGCAGGAGGCGGGGGTGCAAGGGTATAAGATTTGCTTAGGGCACCTAATCAGGGGTGGATTGGCCTATTGGGGGATCGGGCATCCCCCGGTGGGCCGGTCGTGCTAGTCAAGTGGTCTGCCGAGCGCGGCCGAGACAGAGCCGCGCTCGGCAGACCACGTGGTATCTCCTGGGCCGGCCTGGGCGGTGCATCCCTGGGCCGGTCTTCATCGGGAATCCACTGCTGCACCTAATACCTCTTGCACCAGCAATGGGTTCCGGGGGAGGGGGTGAAGACCCGGAGGGGAGAGGGTGGTAGTTTTCAAAGTTTAGATTGCTTCAAGGAGCTGGGATTTTTTTGGCAGGCCTGAGACAGAGAATGAAGGAAGTGTGGTGGTGGTGGTGCTGGTGAGGGGGGGGGGGGGGCAGCACAATAATTGCTTGCCCAGTGCAGCAAAAAAGCAAGCACCGGCCCTGGCCACAAACAGGCCTGGTTTTCAGGATATCTCAAATGAATGCATGTATGATGACAGTACTTGGGCTGTCCACATTGTACGCAAATAGACCTCATACATATTATGGACATCCTGAAAACTAGGCCTGTTTGTGGCTCTTGACAAGAGTTGGCCACTTCTGACAGAGATCAATATTTAGGAAAAAAAGACAGATCCTTTTGTTATCCAAACCGAGAAAAGAGACACTGTGAGTTTTCACTAGGACCTGGATAATAATTTACATGAAAGTCTATGTATTTTATGCCTACCTAATCAATATTTCAATAATAAAATCCTCAAGAGGAAGCTAAGTGATAAAGCAGTCATACAGGGTACGATTTAGTGTCCCTTTTTATTAATCAGGTGATTACAGGAAGAAAGGCAATAAAGAAAACTAATTCACATTCTTTATTTAGATTCTGCCTTTTTTTTTTGTGATTGGTCAGGCACTTCAAAGGGGGATTATATTTAGGTACTGTAAGTATTTCCCTATCCCCAGAGGGTTTACAATCTGAGGGCCTGATTACTAATGGGTGAATTTTCAAAAGGTTACTTGTGTAAAAAAGACCATTTACACGTGTATATGAGCAGAGCGTATGTCATATATGCGCGTATATAAACGTAAATGCGTAGTTTTAAGCGTGGGAAAAATGGATGGTTTGGGGATGAGGTAAAGGTTACGTGCATACTGACGTATTTTAAAAGTGCCGAATACACGGACATATGCGCACTGTTGCGCCCGTCAGTCTCAGGCGGCTGTGACCTTTGCTGTTCACCTCCTTTCTCTATGCAGCTCTGAGTCTGGGGAGAATGGCGGCCTCCGCTTCCACATGCTGACCTTCATGGCATGCCTGGGACGGCGTGGGCACTCCCGGCAGCCATCTTACATCCGGGGTTTCCTAGGCACGCGCGGTCGCGCCTGCCCCATTCTTAAAGACATCATGGCGGAAACCTCGGGGGCGTCCCCACTGCATGATGTCATCCGCATACCATATTTAAACTCCGCTGACTTCTTGCTATTTGAGTTAGCAAGGATTCCGGTCCTGGATCCCACACTGGGACTCCGTCTCGCTATCCTACTGGGTGACCTAGTTACCCGCTCCTCGGTGGCCTTGCCACACTCAGGGCTATCTGCTCATCAGACAGCCATTCCTCTCTGCTTCTTTGTTCCAGAGAGTTCCTGCATCGTCCTTGGACGACCCTTGGTGTTCTCGTTCAGACCTCCTCGGTGCCTGATCCTCCATCTACTTCCATAGTACTGGCGTGAGTACAGAACCTGCTCGTCTACCTTTGTGGCATGGATCCCCTGGTTACCCCCCACTACCGGATCCCTCCAGTCTTGTGCAGCTTTCCATCGGCTTCCGGCCTACCCAGCGCTGTGGACCACTACCGGAGTTGCCAGCACAAGCTACGCCTAGAGAAGGTATTCATCGAACTACTCCACGCTGAGGATTCTACTCGGGCCGACCAGCTGCAGGTCACTCTCTTGGGTACTGACTCTATTGATCCGCTCCTTGGATCCTCAATGGCTGTATAATAAAGTTATTTCCTCTGTTGTCCATCACTGCTGAGATCATGCCTGTTGTGGTAAGGGCCCACAGGGCTCCTCCCTGTGGGCGGAGTCTTTACTCGCCACGACCCAAGGGCCCACTTCTAGTTCAAGGCACACAGATCGTAATGCACGTATACTTACTTCAGTTCATCTACGCATACCCTTGCAAACCTTTCCTTTGTGTTCCTTTTTGGCTTTCGGTGGCTTGGCTTCTCTGGGTGAGAGGATGCTGGTGCAGGCCTTAGAGTATGAGGGAGTGCCTCAGGGTCAGAAAGGGACCTACTAATATACATTGGGAAAGTGTGGATCATTTGGGGGGCATCAAGGATAGACTGTGTTTCGGGGTGGGGGTGGGGGCTTCACAGCACGCTCCTTGGATAGATAGGAACATACTGGTTGCTACCTAGGACATACAGGTATATACTGCGAGTTCCAGGAACAGATTGGTAGAATACAGGGACATAAAGGCCTCTAAAGGGGGAGTAACAGTATTTGTTCCAGCAACATACAAGGTTAGCTATTCTGTACTAGCGAGTGCCTTGTCAAGGTGACTCTATTGAGCCTAAGGGTACAGAGGTCTATGCAGCTGAGGAGGGACAGAAAACAGAGTTGTAGGAGGAGGAACCCCTTACACAGGGTATATAAGACTCAGATACATTTTATGGATCTCTCAGAGGAGCAAGTCTTGTGCAGGTTCAGGTTCAACAAGGAAACCATATGCTACCTATGCCAGCAGTTAGAGGGGGATCTGGAACCAACCACCCGAAGGGGCCATGCTTTGCCAGTATATGTAAATATTGCTCTGTGCAATCTCTCCCCCTTTTCCAGTTCCAAGTTGATTTCCCTGATTTATTGTAACTTTCTCAATTCCTTTATCTGATTCACGATATTTAAAGTTCAAGGTTCTTTTTGAGAACATTGTTTTACGTTATGTTATGTTTTACACACTTTGTTAATTGTAAACCGGGTTGATGTGATGCCTGTCATGAAACTCGGTATAACAAAAACAATAAATAAATAAATAAATAAATAAATAAATATGTCAAAGTCACAACTGTCTTTGCATTTTTTGCTACTGGCACCTTTCAAACACCTCTAGGTGTCAATGCTGCATCAGCCAGTCTGCCACCTCTATGTGTGTACAGCAGATCCTGGATGCCTTGCTAAGGAGAACACACCAATATATATCCTTCCCTCTGAGAATACTTCAACATGATATAATGTTTGATTTCTAGCAATTAGGAAATTTCCCTTCTGTCTTAAGGGCTATCAATTGCACCCATGTCCCTATAAGGGCACCAGGGAAAGATGAAGCCACTTACTGCAACCCCAAGGGCTTCACTCCCGCAATATGCAACTAGTGTGTGACGCCAAGGGCATCATCCTGGATGTTGTACCCTGGTTTCCAGGATCTACTCACTATGCCTACATTAATTTTCTTGCAGTCAGGGCTGGTGCAAGGGGATTAGGCGCCCTAGGCGAGCCTTCTCCCTTGTGCTGCCACCCCCGGTCTCGGCCCCGACTCCTACCTCATTCTCGATGACGCCCGCCGACTGTGTGGTTTTCTGGGTCGCGAGCAGGTTGGGCACTGCTTGCGGCCCGCCAAATCTCCACTCCTCTTTGCCACCGCTTGTGGCCCCATATGACTCGCACCCAGTGGCGCACCAAGGGTCTCTGGTGCCCGGGGGCCAATGCATTTGTGTGCCTCTCCAGCATCGCCCCCTTAATCCTTCTTGTACTAATGCTTAAGAGCACAGAAAATCAGTGGTATCTCTAGAGAGAAGAATTTGGGGGGGAAGCCAAAATGACATTTCTTCATCACACCCACCTCTATAGCAAAGATCCTGCTTTAAAATTGGCTATAAAAAAAAAGTGTTAATAAAAAATTCCAAAGGGTCTTCTGCATAATTTTAAAAAGCTGGCCAGTTACACACTATAAAATTATTTGATAGCCTCATTCAACTAATTCTATATGGTTATGAGAGTGAAGTCTGGAATATATAGGAAGGGACAGAATGTCAATATAAATCCTGCACCTCCAGTTCTCTAACTCTGTGCATCCACAGAAATTCCCCCAACAATGGAGCTTGGATGTTTCCCTTACAGCTCATCATAGTAAAAGATATTTTCAAATTCTGGTGTCACCTCACAGTAACAGCAGCACAAACAGCTTCCACTGCCAGGCACATTGTGAACTAACACAAAACCCCGCAAAAAAGACACTCAAAATCTATACTGCAAACCTATCGTAACATAACAGTAATAACACCAAGGACTCAAACAACAATAACCCTACCTGTGAATAAGCAAGGGTAAATATTACACTGGGTCCTAGAATACCAATACACCACTTACTGAGCAAACAAAACAAACCCGATTGCTATAGATCCCTATACAGACACTACATGCTAGCAAAATCTCTCATCATGGTCACACACACAGAGCAGAGACAGACCCTCACCAAATACAGAATACAAAATAAAGGAGCACAAATTAGAAAAAAACTGAATTGGAAACTCCAAGAAGCCAGACTCTGTGTATTAACAATGGAAAAACAGAACCACCATTCCTCATAAATCAATAAAATCAAGAAACATAAAGCATCAGTTATAATAGTAAAACCATACTAATAAAAGAATATTTTAAAACTACTGATAAATAGAATTTCTATTAATTAAAATCATATACATTTTTTACAATTTCCCAAACACCAATAAAATATTTCAAAATAGCACATATATCAAATAACACTCAATAATTAAAACTAATAAGGATTTTAAAAAGCCCCTGCTGTCCATACATGGGAGCTCTTGATTTCCAGTCACCCTGATATTGTCGAGAATTAGGAGGTTATCCTCTCTCTCTCTCACACATACTCACATGTCCATTCTCTCTCACACATTCACTGTCACATACATACACATTCATGCTCTTATACCCACCATAACCTCTCGCTCTCACAGACACTGACACACTCTCAGGCTCTAAGACACTCTCTCCCCCTCCACACACACCCACCCCCACACACACTTACTCCCCTGGATTTTCTCATACACACTCATGCTCTCACTCTCACTGACTCCCTCACTTACACACAAACACTCACACACAGGCAAGCTCCCAGTCATTCTCACACACACATACACCTATTCTCACACATACAAACCCCAGGAAGGCGCCCATTCATTCTCATACACAGACACACCCTCAGGCAGACACCCATGCATGCACACACATACACCCCCAGGCAGACTCCCATTCATACACATGCACACACTAAAGGCAGACCCCCCTCTCTTTCTTTTGCCAGTAACCTCGGAACCTCTCTCATTCCTCTGCTGCCACTGTCACTGCTGCTGTGTGGCTATTGGGGAGGTGCTGATTGCTGCTACTGGCACTGAAGCCCATTCTGCTGCCTCCTCTGTGCAGGCCCTGTGGGCTTCCACTTCTTCCATGCTGATCTTGTACATTGTGAGATCCGCATAGAGAAAGTGCTACTCTTGCACATTCCCAAAGATTACATGTGCCAATCAGTAAAAAATACTTTATTTTTTTTTACATTTGCTGTCTGATCTTAGTTTCCTAATCAGTTGGTCACAGGCTTTTTTTTTCCACCTTCCCTTTCTTATTTTTTTGCCAATGCCTTTTATATTGTCTTTTTTTCTATTTCTTTTCTTTCCATCTGTCTTCTTCCCTCAAACACAGAGTCAGGTTCTCATTCTCACATGCTTTCTCTCTCTCTCACACACACACAGGCTCTCACTCTCACATGCTCTCTCTCATACAATCATTCATACACGCAGTCTCTCACTGTCACATGCTATCTCTCTCACACACACAGAGGCTCTCACATGCTGTCTCTGCAAACATTCAGGTCCTCACTTCCACACAGGGGTACATTTTATAAAAATGCGTGAGCGCGTACTTTTGTTCGCGCACCAGGCGCAAACAAAAGTACGCCAGATTTTATAAGAATCTGGGGTCGGCGCGCGCAAGGGGGTGCACATTCTATAGATGCTCAGACTACAGTATGGAGGGAGATGCTGCAGAGAATGCCACCCTGGCAGCCACCTCCTCCAGCAGCACCCAGCTGCAACACCAGAATGGATGTGCCAACACCAGGCTGAAAGTTCCCTCCCCAGGCTACAGTTCCACCAGCTTTAGTGGCTGCACCTCCACTTCCATACATCCATCCATCCCATCCACCACTTCCTTTGATGAGACCTCCACCACCATCTCCAGCCATACAGTGTGAGGCCTCACCACCACTGCCACCAGTTCGGGGAGAAGCATCCACCTCTCCCAGGATACTGGATGCAGAAGAGAAATGGTCTTCCACTGCTGCCCATGCATGCCCCTCTACTACCTCACTAGTTACACTACAACCCTGTCTGGAGTAATTTGAGGCAAGAATACAGAATTAGAAGCCAAATGTCCGATCTGGATTCTTTATTAGTAAGAGACAGAAATCTTTGAACAAACCCAACTCAGGCCGAGTTTCGCCCTCTTACAATGGGGCTGCATCAGGGGCTACAACATGCAAACGAATAAAAACATACTAATAAATAAATTGAAATCATAAAAACATAATTTAAGACAAACATATAAAATGGTAACATATATATGTGTGGTGTAACATGTAAAATGGAAAATCATGCATGAAACTGTATATCTGTGAAAACATCAAATGTTCATAATAAAAGTGTATTGCCTTTACCTCAGCTTTATCATTTAGACATTTCTGAGTGTCTGGGTTGAAAATAATTGTGCATCAAATGGTCTGTATTATGATAATAAAGACAAGATTTGGAACTATTAAAATAGTCTTAAAAATATTTTGTGATTGTCTAATTTAATAAAAAACATATATATACCTCTGACAAATTATAATAGCGTGTACCGCAGTGTTGTTTGAAAAACCGTTCTCCAATTCTGCAGAAAATAAGAAAAAATGATAAAATAAATAAAAAATAAAAAATAGGATGAAAGCAAAATGATGGCATAACTGTTCTCATGTGCATACTTATATATTTGGTCAGTCCAAAAACTACTGTTCCATGTTGTTAAAAAACTTACATTTCTTTAAAATCCACATAAAATGCCGCTTGCCTGATCTGATCACGGCCTTGTCATCATAAAAATTACTCTGGCAGAATTCTTAATCTTATTTCACATAGTCATTCAAACACAACCCTATATTCAAAAATTAAAAATAAAAATGAATCACAAATGACCCAACTCAAAAAACAGCTATATACTTAAAAGAATAATTAAAGGACACTTTGTCCTGTGAAAAACGTCTGTATCTTGCTGTAAATGTGTCACACTATTCTACTTAATACTTTGCCGCAGTCGCGCAAATAGTTATCCCATACTGCTAGATTTCTTAAACATATAGGGATACATTTTAAAACATAGCGCGCACGTACTTTTGTTCACGCACCAGGCACGAACAAAAGTACGCCGGATTTTATAAGCTATGCGCATAGACGCGCGTATCTTGTAAAATCTGGAGTCGGCGCGCGCAAGTGGGCGCACATTTGTGCAACTTGTGTGCGCCGAGTCCTGCGCGCGCTGCCCGTTCCCTCCGAGGCCGCTCCAAAATCGGAGCGGCCTCGGAGGGAACTTTCCTTCCGCCTCCCCCCACCTTCCCCTTCCTAATCCCCCCCCCCCGGCCCTATCTAAACCCCCCCACCTTTGTCGCAGAAGTTACACCTGATCAAAGCAGGCGTAACTTTGCGTGCGCCAGGCCGGCTACCGCGCACCATGTTCCAGTCCGGGGGCTGGTCCGGAGGCCGCGGCCATGCCCCCGGAACACCCCCGGGCCGAAACCACGCCCGCGGCACCGCCCCCAGATAACGCGCCGATTACGCGCTGACCGTGTCACGCCCCCCAACATGCCCACCCCAAGAAAGCCTCGGGACTTACGCGTGTCCCGGGGCTTTGCGTGTGCCGGAAGCCTATGCAATATAGGCTCGGCACGCGCAGGGACATTTTAAAAGGGTTACGCGCAAACCTTATGCGCGTAACCCTTTTAAAATCCAGCCCATATTGTTTAAAAAACTCTGACTCAATTCGAACCATGCCGCTGAAGAATTGAAATTCATGAAGAATATTCCTAAAATAAAAGAAAATGCCGAGTTGAGATGTTTGTCTCCAAACGGTAGCAACAATAAATAAATAAATAATTGCCGCGTTGAAATCGCTGTGTGATTCGGCCCACAATGTGATTAAAAAACTGAACACAGGTAATGCTTACGTTTTGATGTGCTGTAAAATCTCTAGTTTAGAAGCGGCAAACTCTGAGCCTCATTTTCCAATATCGCATTAGATACGAAAAAGGGGTGTACCTTATGCGAATAAGCATGTGTATCAGCTATGTGAAAGGCTGTTATTGCAAGTTGTGCTATTAGCCCAGTTTGGGCTACATTGCCAGTATCTCCTCACAGGTGAGAGAGAGAGAGAGACTTGCCATAGTGCCTCCTCCCTAGACAGGTATTTGTATCCCTATGGGAGGCCCACCTAGTAACTCAAGGTGAGGTTTAAGTATTAGTGTAGGGGGTTAGAGGCCACTTTCACATTCAACGTGAGACTTACGAACAGAACAGTGGTCTCTTGTGAAGACTTGATGACCTACGGAGTGAGAAAACTCACTCCAGGATGAGATTTGTGCAATATTCTCTTAACCTAGCTTGATGGACTCTCTACCTGGGTAACAACAAGCTCGGGCGCCAATGGAACGGAGAGTAACTGAAAGCGCTCAAGCAAAGATAGGCCAAAGCCTTATAAGTACACATCCAGGAAGTAGGCTAGGAGAGGTGTCAATGACAGACTTGGATCAGGGCTGGCAGCTAGCGGAGGTCATGGCAAGCAAGGTAGAATTCTGAACATGGAGAAGTCTATAGCATAGTCAGTCAAGGCGATGGTCTGATCACGGAGAAGTCAAGCATAGTCAGGCGCAGCAGAGGTCTGGGTCTGGAGATAGGCAGTAGAGTAGTCAGGCATATCAGGGGTCTGGGTCTGGAGATAGGCAGTAGAGTAGTCAGGCGTAGCAGGGGTCTGGGTCTGGAGATAGGCAGAAGAGTAGTCAAGCGTAGCAGGGGTCTGGGGCTGGAGATAGGCGTAGAGTAGTCAGGCATAGCAGAGGTTCGGGTCTGGAGATAGGCAGAAGAGTAGTCGGGCGTAGCAGAGGTCCGGGTCTGGAGATAGGCTGAAGTGTAGTCAAACAAAGTGGTCGATATCCATAGAGTCAGTCCAAAACATAAACAGGGCAGGAACAAAGAAGACAGGAACCGGGAACAACGAAGGTCAGGAACAAGGAATAGAGAGGATTCTCTATCAGTAACAAGTATGAGGAGTACAAGGAGACCTGTTGCAAAGGCAATGCTAAGGAGCAAGGCCTAAGCTTAAATACACTGGAGAGTCTGACGTCATCCGGGGCCGCAGTCAGGTTCCCGCTGCGGGCCCTTCAAAAGGATTAGTGATGCACGCGTGTGCGCCTAAGGAGGGGCGCGGGTGGCGGCATCTCTCCGCAGACCACACAGAGAGGCCTGACAAGCAATGGCATCTTGACTGGCAACACTGGGGACCATGGCAGAGCCAGAGGCACCAGAGGCGGCCCGAGGTCGGAGCCACCGCCACCAGTGAGGAGGAGCCAGGAGCTGGAGTCTGTGTAAGAAGGTGAGAGGGCCGCGCTACGGGTCTGCCGCAGACAGCATGCGTAATATTGCATGTGCAATGGGTTCAGAGTTAGTCTGTGATAGGATTTGTAGGGATGGTGTTGTGGTCAACATAACAAAGAATTTTGAGCCATGAGGCAGTACACAGTTGTCTAGGATAGGGCCCTTCTAATTTGCATGAGAATAAATGTTGGAGTGGTTGGGAACAGCCCAGAGGGTTTGCAGCTAGGTATTAGGGTGCCTTCCAAAGAACTTCTCATGACAGTGCTGCCCATGACCCAGAGAAATGTGTAGATGTAGTATGTGTGAAGAATGTTTTTTTAATCTGAAGGCAGTTAGGGTTGGGCAGAGCAGTAGGCCAATAGCAATGCCGGTGATGGAAGGAGGACCTATATGGACCATGTGAACATGACCCTGATGACCAGATAAAGTTCCTACCTCCAGTTCCATCTTGCCAAGCTCACAGCTGGTCCAACAACCTCCTCTTGCAGAAGGGCAGCCACCGAGCCTTCTTCTTCAGGTCCTCAATCTATTAAAAGAAATAAGATGAGAACATTGAGTGTTCTCTATAGTTGTTACTGTGACCTCCATACTGGTATGTGGCAATGTATGCTACTACTATGTGACCTGAGTTGCGGCTCTTGGCTGATGAAGTCCCACCCTCTTATTAGCATGCACATGCGTGCACATATATGTGCAGCTCTGTAGGACGTTTGCAGATAATCGCACATTCGCTCTTACAAAATCTCCTGGACTTGTGCGTATTTTTATTGTGTGTGCATTCTTGTGCACATGATAGAAAATAATTGCAGGTTGGCATGCATGCCCACATACACAAGTTTATCAGCACACCTTTTAAAGTTAACCTCTATGGCTTTTCCCCATTCTATGTCTATGGGAAAAATGCTTAGTAAATGACAGAAATGGATGGTGAAGTGACTTGCCCATGATAAGGAGATCTCCATTTTTTATCTTTGAGTTAATAAATCATTTGTGCACCATTGAAATGAGCAAATCCCAGTTGGATTAATGAGTCAACCTAAAAAAAAACATACAGAGTTTCAAGAGCATATTTTCACAGCTGCCTAGATAACCAGAATGGAAATATTAAGCTAGGGAATGTCATTAACTATTAATGAGACTACTGGGATCTGTCACAAACTGTGAAAAGGACAAAGTTTGAAGAACTCTATTGTGATGCAACAGTCAAAGCCTGAATTATTCCAGGGGCTGTTGTCAAGTGAATGGAGGATGGGAAATATCAGGATATAAAGGCATACAAAGGATGAAGGAAGGTCTAGAGGGAATGGCTTTCATATGATGCAGTGCCATAGCAGGAATTGATTTTTTGAGTGGGCACAAGTTTAACATGGGTGGGCTGTAGGCATGTTGTCTGAGACCTACTAGTTATATTCTTATATTATTGCCATATACTGCATCCTACAATGACTTTCTAAGTAGTTTGCAAAAGCCATTATGCATCATGCGTGAAAATTTAAAACATTTTACCTCAATTATTTCAAGCACTTGCCAGAAATAAAAAATCCTTATTAATCTGTATTAATTTATTTTATATTTATTGCAGTTTATAAATGCACAAGTATATTATGTAAAAAGCAAAGAAAACAAACAGATCAATCGTAATAAAACAGAAATTAATGTATTCTTTCGTGAATCCTCTTTGCAGAAAGCCAGAAATCATCCCAACTACAATAAAATATCATTAATCAACAGAACAGGTGCAGAGCAGAGCTAAAAGAATTCATATTACAACCAACATAAAAAAAAAAATTCAAATTCTGGTGTCACTTCAGCCAAAAATATCCCTCCACCTCTATTGTGTGAAGTAACACAAACTCCTGCAAAGAAAGAGACATCTAGAACCTTGCCATACAGTCACAGCACTGACTCTCAGGATTCACATAACAGCAACCTTATGAAAAAGCAGCAATGAAAATACTATACCAGGCCTTAGAACATTAATACATCACCTACTGGAATAACAGAACAAGCTGGACTACTACAGAGAAACTACATGCGAGCAGAAATACTGCATTTTAGTCACATACACACAGGCAAAACAGAGTCTGACCCTTACCTAATATAGAATAAGAGACTACAAATTAGAAACAGAAAAACGCAAACAAAACCAAACTAGAAAACCTGAACAGTGGATTACTGAAGAAAGAACAAAATACAAAAATATAAGAAATGCACATTCCCAAAGATGGCATATTCCAATTGCTAAAATCTCAAAATATATATATATTTTTTACCTTTGTTGTCTGATCTTTGTTTTTTTCTAATCAGTTGGTTCTGGTCTTTTTTTTCCCACTTTTCCCTTGTTGCTCATTTCCTAATTCCTTTTCACTGTCTCTCTTCTCCTACTGTCTTCTCCCCTTCCTTCCTCTCACACATAAGCTTTCTCTCACAGACTCCCTCACACACACACACACACACAAGCTCTCACTCTCATATGCTCTCCCCCCCCCACACACACAAGCTCACATTCTCTACACACACGCACACACACACACACACACAAGCTCTCACTCTCTCAACCCCTCCCCCTCCCAGGTTCCTATTCTTATGCACACACAGACGCACACCCAGGCTCCCATTCTTATTCACACACAGATGTGCACCCAGGCTCCCATTCCCACACACACACACACTCATACACACATTCAAGTTCCCATTTTCACCCAAACACACACATTCAAGCTCCCATTCTCACCCACACACATTCAAGTTCCCATTCTAACCCACACATACACATTCAAGCTCCCACTCACCCACACACACACACATTCAAGCTTCCATTCTCACCCACACACAGGCAGGGCTTTTCATTAGGCATAGCCAAACTCCTACTTCCACCACCACAGGGATCGGATCCAGCAGTAGCATTGCAGCTCCAGCCTTCCACTTCACCATCACGGGGATGGGATCCCGTGGTGACCTTGTTTCTTCTGAGGCCCTCCTCTTCACCATCGTGGGGTTGGGATCCTGTGGGGTCTTGCTTCTTCTGAGACCCTCCTCTTCACCGTCGCAGGGATGGGATCCCACGGCAGCTTTGCTTCTTCTGAGGCCCTTCTCTTCGCCATCGCAGGGATAGGATCTCGTGGCAGCCTTGCTTCTTCTGACGGCCCTCCTCTTCGCCATCACAGGGAAAGGATCCTGCGACAACCATGCTTCTTCTGAAGGCCCTTCTCTTCGCTGTCATGGGGATGGGATCCCATAGTGGCCTTGCTTCTTCTGAATGCCCTCCTCTTTGCCGTCACGGGGATGGGATCGGGGATGGGATGGGACCACGATGGCCGTCCTTCTTCTGAGGCCCCTCCGATTCACTGTTGTGGGGATGGGATCCCGCTATGGCATTGCTCCAACAGGCGTCTTCCGTTGGGTGGGCCTGAGCACAAATTGGGTGGGCCATGGCCCACTCAGGCCCAGCCGTGGCTACGCCACTGATATGATAACTTAATGAAGCATTTCTTAATGAAAATTTCCATTCAAGTTCAATCCCAAGTCTAGAAAGGAGATATATAATATTGCTTTTTAATTCAGAATGAGAAAGAAACAGACAGTTCAATGCATTTTAGCTATTGCTGAAATAAGAATTAAGCAAAGAGAGAACTCTCAGGAAAACACAAACACAGATATTTCACCCCATTCACCTGTGAAATATTGATATGTAGTGGTATTGATTTACTGAGAGAACTTTATTAACTTGAGATTGACTTCATGGCCTGAAAAGCAAATTTGTTTTATGAAACTTTTGATGTATTATGGAATCCTAAAAAAGAAAAAAAAATAGGAATAGGGAATATGGACCTGGTTAGATTTAGAACAGATAATCATATATTTTTCAACAAGTCTAGAATTGCATGGCAGCTTTTATAACTCCATGATCTGCATGAGTGTCTCTTGGAGTTGCTCTTGAGTGGATTGGGTGTGGTTGTAGGTTTATATGAGGACAGGAGTGTGAGTGGAGTGGGTGTGGGTGCAGCAGGAGTTGAAATGTGGTTGTGTGGGTGTGGATGTAGATGTGGATGTGGAGAGGGGCATTATAGCATGTCCCACACTTTCTTCCAACCTCTCTGCTCCACCCCATGGTCCTTTCCCTCACCCTAAATGCCTTTCCTCCCTCTCACCCAACCCCTCCTACAGTCTCTCTCCTTCATTCGCTCCACTCCCTCTCTTCCCCATCCCCAATCATTCTTCCCCTCTGCACGCTTACTTTTTCCCTCCCATCTCTGTGCTGCCACCAGCACAACATATGGTACAGTCAGCAGCCAAAGGAGAGGCATTGAGGCAGGCACCAGTGGCAGTGGAAGGGCTTTACATGCATGGCAGCTGCACTACTCCAGGTTCGGGGGATCTAGCTAGCAACTTTTCTTTTTTTACCATCAGCTCCTCCAGGTCATAGGCTGGCAGAAACTGGGGATCCCAGCCAGCCATTCTAGTCCCAATGCCAGGCTCCTCATCTCTCTCCAGCTGGTGTGGCTCCCACCAGCTCTGCTGCTCCTAGTTTTGCTTTGCCCACTGCTACTCCCTGTCTTTGTCACAGACAGGCAGACAGCCAAAATCAAAATTAGAAGTACTTTTTTTTGTTTTATAAAACAAGCTAAAAATTACAGGAGTCACTGTTAAACCACTATTTACATATGCTTAAAAGAAGCAGCTTAAGGTCCCTGCTTACTATAGCCGCTTCATCAGATATTGAAGAATAACTTACATTAAGACAGGAAGTACCGATCTGTATCACTTCAAGAAATTGGACTTGGCTAAGTGACCTACAGAGCATAGTGGATAAGAAATGGATAACCTGAACAGGCAAAATGGAAAGAAAAAGCAAGTAAGCCACTCAGGCAGAAGTGAGATTTAGAATGTCTGCCTGCAGTTTGTAGTAACTGCAGAGAGAATGTCATCCGACATTTGCAAGGGCCTTGCAGCTAACAACTGAGTAAATTAAGCAGGAGACAGGGAAGAGGCTAAGATCTGCAGACATTGGAATAATATGGGATTATGGATTTTATCATTCAAAATTCATTTTATTTTCTACTGTTGTTGCTCCTACCTATGATTTATTTTTATGCTTTTCGTATTTACCAATTTGTTGATTTGATGTTAGAATGTTTTTTCTTGATTATTTATGAATATGTTACTGATGTTAGCTCTGTTTTAATGTACATTGCCTTGGCATTTATGGGAAACTGGTTAATTAAATCTACATTAAAAAATTAAATAAATGGAAGATATAAAGGCACTTTGCTATCAGAAGTTGTGGAAAGCGCATTAGCACTGCCTGGACTTGCTTCAACTCCTTTTCCAGGGCCGGCCCTAGGGCAAATGGTGCCCCAGATGAAAATTTTTTATGGCGCCCACCTAGACATTCTCTGCCTCTTTTCCCCCTCCCTCCCATCCTTCTCTCACCCTTCTCTCTCCTGAATCTGTCATTGTCTCCCCCTCCCATCCCTCCTTCTATCATTACCTCCCTTCTCCCACAGTAACATAGTGATATAGTAATGACAGCAGGAAAAGAGCAAATGGTCCATCCAGTCTGCCCAGCAAGCTTCTTATGGCAGTATGTCTGCTACTGCATGCAGGTTACCCTCAGGCCTTATATATTAACATAGCAGCATTTTCATTGGGTGAGGAGCAGCCTTGAAAATTCAGACACTGCTGCTTGGTGTGCTTTGCTTTAGGACTTGGCCGTAGAAGCAGTCCTGTGCTTTTTCCCTTATGTCTGCATATCAGTACCCCATACCATAAATGTCGGGGCCCAAGCTGGTTGTCATCTGAATCCAATTCCCCTCCCCCGTCATCAAAGCACAGAGCGATGTTACAGTTGCGTCAAAAGTATCAAGGCTTATTGGTTAAGGGCAGTTATCCTTATGCATGCTGTTAAGGGTAGTAACCACCACCGAGCAGGTTACGCCAAAGCACCTTTTTCTTCATTTCCAACTTCCAGCCTTTAGGGATCCATAGTGTTTTATCCCATGCCACTTTGAATTCCTTGACTGTTTTTGTGTTCGCCACCTCCTCTGGAAGGGCAATCCAGGCATCCACTACCCTTTCCGTGAAGAAATATTTCTTTATGTTGGTTCTAAGTTGTCCCCCCTGGAGTTTCATTTCGTGACCCCTTGTTCTACTGCCCTCTTTCCAACAGAAAAGGTTTGAAGTTTGTGCATCATTAAAAGCTTTCAGGTATTTTAAAGTCTGTATTATATCTCTCCTGCACCTCCTCTCTTCCAGGGTATACATATTCAGATCCTTCAGGCTCTCCTCATAAGTCTTCCGATCAGGGCCGGTGCAAGGGGATTTGGCGCCCTAGGCGAGCCTTCTTCCTTGCGCCCCCCCCGGTCTCGGCCCCGACTCCTACCTCATTCTCAATCACGCCCGCTGACTGGGGTTTTCTGGGTCGCGAGCAGATTGGGCACTGCTTGCGGCCCGCCAAATCTCCACTCCTCTTTGCCACCACTTGCGGCCCCATATGGCTCGCACCCAGTGGCGCACCAAGGGTCTCCAGCACCCGAGGGCTAATGCATTTGTGTGCCACAGAAAATCAGTGGCATCTCTAGACAGAAGAATTTGTTTTGGGTTGGGGGGAGCCAAAATGACATTTCTTCATCACACCCACCTCTATAGCAAGGATCCTGCTTTAAAATTGGTTATAAAAAAAAGTGTTGTTAAAAAAAGTCCAAAGGGTCCTCTGCATTATTTTAAAAAGCTGGCCAGTTTCACACTTCTAGTAAAACTACTATAAAATTATTTGATAGCCTCATTCAACTAATTCTATATGGATTATGAGAGTGAAGTCTGGAATATATAGGAAGGGACAGAATGTCAATATAAATCCTGCACCTCCAGTTCTGTAACTGTGCATCCACTGAAATTCCCCCAAACAATGGAGCTTGGATGTTTCCCTTACAGCTCATCATACTAAAAGATATTTTCAAATTCTGGTGTCACCTCACAGCAACAGCAGCACAAACACCTTCCACTGCCAGACACATTGTGAACTAACACAAAGCACCGCAAAAAAGACACCCAAAATCTATACTGCAATCCCATCATAACATAACAGTAATAACACCAAGGACTCAAACAACAATAACCCTACCTGTGAATAAGCAAGGGTAAATATTACACTGGGTCCTAGAATACCAATACACCACCTACTGAGGAAACAAAACAAACCCAATTGCTATAGATCTCTATACAGACACTATATGATAGCAGAATCTCTCATCATGGTCACACACACAGAGCAGAGACAGACCCTCACCAAATACAGAATACAAAATAAAGGAGCACAAATTAGAAAAAACTGAAATGGAAACCCCAAGAAGCCAGACTCTGTGTATTAGCAATGGAAAAACAGAACAACCATTCCTCATAAAACAAATAAAATCAAGAAACAAAGCATCAGTTATAATAGTAAAACCATACTAATAAAATATTTTAAAACTACTGATAATAGAATTTCTATTAATTAAAATCATATACATTTTTTACAATTTCCCAAACACCAATAAAATATTTCAAAACAGTACATATATCAAATAACACACAATAATTAAAATTAATAAGGATTTTAAAAAAGCCCCTGCTGTCCACACTAGGGATGTGAATCGTGTCCTCGATCGTCTTAAACGATCGATTTCGGCTGGGAGGGGGAGGGAATCGTATTGTTGCCGTTTGGGGGGGTAAAATATCGTGAAAAATCATGAAAAAATCGTGAAAAATCGAAAAAATCGCAAAACCGGCACATTAAACCCCCTAAAACCCACCCCCGACCCTTTAAATTAAATCCCCCACCCTCCCGAACCCCCCCCCCAAATGACTTAAATAACCTGCGGGTCCAGCGGCGGTCCGGAAACGGCAGCGGTCCGGAACGGGCTCCTGCTCCTGAATCTTGTTGTCTTCAGCCGGCGCCATTTTCCAAAATGGCGCCGAAAAATGGCGGCGGCCATAGACGAACACGATTGGACGGCAGGAGGTCCTTCCGGACCCCCGCTGGACTTTTGGCAAGTCTCGTGGGGGTCAGGAGGCCCCCCACAAGCTGGCCAAAAGTTCCTGGAGGTCCAGCGGGGGTCAGGGAGCGATTTTCCCGCCGCGAATCGTTTTCGTACGGAAAATGGCGCCGGCAGGAGATCGACTGCAGGAGGTCGTTCAGCGAGGGTTCCGGCGCCAAAAGTCCAGCGGGGGTCCGGAAGGACCTCCTGCCGTCCAATCGTGTTCGTCTATGGCCGCCGCCATTTTTCGGCGCCATTTTGGAAAATGGCGCCGGCTGAAGACAACAAGATTCAGGAGCAGGAGCCCGTTCCGGACCGCTGCCGTTCCGGACCGCCGCTGGACCCGCAGGTTATTTAAGTCATTTGGGGGGGGTTCGGGAGGGTGGGGGATTTAATTTAAAGGGTCGGGGGTGGGTTTTAGGGGGTTTTAGTGTGCCGGCTCACGATTCTAACGATTTATAACGATAAATCGTTAGAATCTCTATTGTATTGTGTTCCATAACGGTTTAAGACGATATTAAAATTATCGGACGATAATTTTAATCGTCCTAAAACGATTCACATCCCTAGTCCATACATGGGAGCTCTTGATTTCCAGTCACCCTGATATTGTCGAGGATTAGGAGGTTATCCTCTCTCTCTCACACATACTCACATGTCCATTCTCTCTCACACATACACTGTCACATACATACACATTCATGCTCTTATACCCACCATAACCTCTCGCTCTCACAGACACTGACACACTCAGGCTCTAAGGCACTCTCTCCCCCCCCCACACAAACTTTTACTCCCCTGGATTTTCTCATACACACTCATGCTCTCACTCTCACTGGCTCCCTCACATACACACAAACACACACTCCCAGGCAAGCTCCCACTCGTTCTCACACACACACACACAGGCAAGCTCCTAGTCATTCTCACACTGAACCCCAGGCAGGCTCCCATTCATTTTCACACCACTCCCTCCCCATCCCCCAGGCATGCACACATCATTCTCACACACACAGACCCCCAGGCAGGCACCAATTTATTCTCACACACACCCATACACCACAAACAGGCAGGCACCTATTCTCACACATACAAACCCCAGGAAGACACCCATACATTCTCATGCACTGACACACCCTCAGGCAGGCACCCATGCATTCACACACATACACCCCCAGGCAGACTCCCATTCATACACATGCACACACTAAAGGCAGAGACCCCCTCTCTTTCTTTTGCCAGCAACCTCAGAGCCTCTCTCATTCTTCTGCTGCCACTGTCACTGCCGCTGTATGGCTATTGCGGAGGTGCTGATTGTTGCTATTGGCACTGAAGCCCATTCTGCTGCCTCCTCTGTGCAGGCCCCATGGGCTTCCAGTTCCTCTATGCTGATCTCGTACATTGTGAGATCCGCATAGAGAAAGTGCTACTCTTGCACGTTCCCAAAGATTACATGTTCCAATCAGTAAAAAGTAATTTATTTCTTTTTACATTTGCTGTCTGATCTTAGTTTTCTAATCGGTTTGTCACAGGCTTTTTTTTTTCCACCTTCCCTTTCTTACTTTTTTGCCAATTCCTTTTATAACATATTTATTTTCTCTCCATCTGTCTGCTTCCCTCAAACACACGGTCAGGTTCTCATTCTCACATGCTTTCTCTCTCTCACATACACAGGCACTCATTCTCACATGCTGTCCCTCATACAATCATTTATACACAGTCTCTCTCTTGCACATGCTGTCTAACTCTCACTCCCACATGCTGTCTTGCTCAAGCACAGGTTCTCACTGTCACATGCTCTCTCTCATACAATCATTCCTACACACAGGCTCTCACTGTCACATGCTGACTCACACACACAGGCTCTCTCTCACTCCCACATGCTGTCCTGCTCAAGCACAGGCTCTCACTGTCACATGCTCTCTCTCATACAATCATTCCTACACACGGGCTCTCACTGTCACATGCTGACTCACACACACACACAGGCTCTCTCTCACTCCCACATGCTGTCTTGCTCAAGCACAGGCTCTCACTACCACATGCTGTCTCTCACACACACAAAGGCTCTCCCATGCTGTCTCTGCAAACATTCAGGTCTTCACTCCCACACACACACACAGTCTCTCAACTCATCTCATGCACGCACACATACACACTGTACAAACCCTCAGTCTCTCTCTCACCTCTGGGCCTCCTCTTCACGGGCCACTGCAGGATGGGCTCTGCAGCGGCCCCGGTCTTCTCGAGCCGCGCTGATCCTCTTCTAAACGTGGCAGATGCTCCTCCTCCTTCCGGCACGCGGCTGATGCTCCTCCTCTTTCCTGCCCGCGCGGCTCCGGCAACATTTTTCTTCCGGGGCCGCGCGGGCAGGAAGGAGGAGAAGTTCCTGCATTGGCTGATGCTCCTCCTCCTTCCTGCCCGCGCGGCTCCGGCAACATTTTTCTTCCGGGGCCGCGCGGGCAGGAAGGAGGAGGAGCACCAGCATGTTTAGACGCGACTGTACCACGGCCCTGCGATCTTCTTGCTGTGTGTATCTGCCATTGGGATGACGTCCACCGGCGGCCATTGGCTGTCAGCAGCTCGGCGCCCCCTAATGCTCAGGGCCCTAGGCGATCGCCTAGTTCGCCTAGTGCTTCCGCCGGCCCTGCTTCCGATACAGACCCCCACATCATTTTGGTCTCTCTTCTTTGCACCGCCTCCATCCTGTCTCTCTCCTTTTTAAGATAGGGGCTCCAGTACTGAACACAGTATTCCAGGTGAGGCTTCACCAAGAACATGTACAAGGGCATCATCACTTATTTTATCTTACTGGTTATTTCTCTCTCTATGTAGCCCAGCAATCTTCTAGCTTTAGCTATTACCTTGCCGACACCTTCAGATCTCCAGACACTATCACCCCAAGGTCCCTCTACTAGGCTATGCAGATTTGTCTTTCACTGCCCATCACTGCCCATCACTGCCCATTCAGCTCTTTTGGGTTACTACATGTCAGATGCATGACTCTGCACTTCTTGGTATTGAATCCCAGCTATCAAATCCTCGACCAGTCTTCAAGCTTTCTTAAATCACTTTTCATTTTTTCTACTCCTTCAGGCATAGCCACTCTGTTGCAGATCTTAGTATCATCAGCAATTGAACAAATTTTGCCTTCTAACCCTTCCGCAATGTCACTCATAAAGATATTGAACAGAACCGGTCCCAAAACCTATCCCTGTGGCACTCCATTTAACAACTTTCATTCTTCAGAGTAGGTTCCATTTACCATTACATGATGTCTCCTGTAAGTCCACCAGTTTGTAATCTATGCCACCATTTTGGCACCTACTCCCAGGCTTCTCATTTTGTTTATGAGACTCCTATGCGGGACCATATCAAAAGCTTTACTGAAATCCAAGTACATCAATCAAGCGCTCTTCCCTGATAAATTATCTAGTCAACCAATCAAAAAAATCAATCAGATTTGTCTGACAGGACCTTACGCTGGTGAATCCATGCTGCATTGGGTCAAGCAATCCACCAGATTGTAGATAGTTCATTATTCTTTCCTTCAGCAGAGTCTCCATTAATTTTCACATCACCGAGGTGAAGCTAACCACTACCAGCCTGTAGTTTCCAGCCTCCTCTCTGCTCCCACTCTTGTAATGCAGGACCACCACCGCTCTTCTCCAATTTTTTGGCACCACTCTTGTTTCCAGGGATCTATTGAACAGGTCTGTCATTGGACTTGCCAGCACATCTTTGTGCACCCTCAATATCCTGGGATGTATCCTCATTCGGCCCCATGGCCTCGTCCACTTTCAGTTTTCCTAGCTCTTCCTATAAGTCTCTTCTGTAAACGTAGTTTCGTCTACTCCACCCCCATCTATGGGGGTGGAGTATACAGTCCTTCTCTAGGGTTTTCTTTAGTGAACACCAACCTGAAGTATTTATTTAATATTTCTACCAATTCTTCATCTCTCTCCACATGTTCATCTTTGTCACCTTTCAGTTTCACTATATTACTTCAGGCCTTCCTCATTTCTCCTTTCTCTGATATATCTGAAAAATGTTTTGTCACCTCACTTTACCTCTTTGGCAATCCTTTCATCCGCTTGATCTTTTGCTTTCCTGATTTCTTTTTTTGTTTCCTTCAGTTTCTCCATATATTCTTCCCTGTGTTCCTCTTTTTGGGATCCTTTATAGTTTTTGAATGCTGTTGTTTTTGCCTTTATTTTTTCAGCCACCCCCTTTGAGAACCAGATCAGTTTCTTTTATTTTTTATAAATCATCTTTATTGGATCCATGCAAACAACAATGGACAGCTGTGAAAAGCAAAGAGCCCACAACAAGAGAAAGAAAACATAGATCCAAAAGATTTTACAAACTTTTGTCCCCCACTCCATAAGAAGTCACAGACACAAGCATACCTCAGTCGCATCGCATTCACACCATACAGTTTCTTATTCCTCTTACTTTTCTTTACTTTTCTGACATATAGATTTTATGCCTTTGTAATTGCTTCTTTTAATTTGGCCCACTGTTGTTCCACCTCCTCCATTTTCTCCCAATCTTCTAGTTCTTTATCCAGGTACATCCCCGTTTTGATAAAGTCTGTATTTTTGAAATTTAAAATTCGGGTTTTCATTTGACTTCTCTGTATCCTATTTACAATATCAAACCATACGGCCGGATTTTAAAAGGGTTACGCACATAAGTTATACGCGTAACCCTTTTAAAAGCCCCCTGCGCGCGCCGAGCCTATTTTGCATAGGCTCGGCGGCGTGCGCAAGCCCCGGGACGCATGTAAGTCCCGGGGCTTCGCAAGGGGGGCGAGTCGGGGGCGTGCCAGGTGGGCGGCGCGATTTTCGGGGTGTGGCAGGAAGTGGCGCCAGCCTTGGGGCGTGGTCAAGGCCTCCGGACCAGCCCCCGGGTCGGGTGATGGCGCGCCAGCAGCCTGCTGGTGCGCGCAGTTACGTTTGCCTCCGGCCGGCATAACTTTGCCAACAAAGGTAGGGGGAAGGGTTAGGTAGGGGAAGGGAGGGGAAGGTGCGGGGGGTAGAAGGAAAGTTCCCTCCGAGGCTGCTCCGATTTCGGAGAGGCCTCGGAGGGAACGGGCAGCACGCGCAGGGCTCGGTGCGCGCAAGTTGCACAAATGTGCACCCCCTTGCGCACGCCGACCCCGGATTTTATAAGATACGCGCGGCTACGCACGTATCTTAGAAAATCCGGCGTACTTTTGTTCGTGCCTGGTGCGCGAACAAAAGTACGCGCGCGTAGATTTATTTAGAAAATCTACCCCATATTGTTTGATGATCGCTAGGGTTCAGATGGACATTAGAGACATTATTCCCATTAGTGAGCACTTGGTCGAGTATAGCTCCCTCCCTCGTGGGTTTCATTACCATTTGTTTGAGCAGAGCCCCTTAAAGGGTATCCACTATCTCTCCACTTCTTGTAGATTCCGCAGAAGGGATGCTCCAAGTCACATCCGGCAGATTAAAATCTCCAACAAGCAAAACTTCTCCCTTCTTTCCCACCTTTTGGATGTCTTCTATCAGATCTCTGTCCAGTTCTACTGTTTTAGTCAAAGACCTGTAGACCACACAGTAAAAATGGAAGCACCATCTTCTTTTTCCAGGACGGCCCATAATGCTTCTTCTCTACCCCACGTCCCTTGCAGTACAGTTGCCTGGATATTGTTTTTGACATAAAGAGCTACTCCTCCCCCTTTTCTGTCCTCTCTGTCTTTCCTTAACAAGTTATAGCCCGGAATGGCCGTATTCCAATCATGAAAATCTGTGAACCATATCTCTGTAACAGCAACTATGTCCAAATCCGCCTCCACCATTAAGGCCTCCAGGTCTGGGATTTTACTGCCCAAATTACGCGTATAGGTGGTCATAGCTTTCCAACTTTTCCTCCTTGATTTGCTACTCTTCCTAGTCACTTTTTCTGCTGTTTTGATCTGATTGATTTTATTATTGTCTCCTCCTACTTCCTGTATTGCTTGGGAGTGACATGCCAATTTAATTGGCCACCTCCTGTCACCCCTAGTCTCTAGTTTAAATGACTGGTAGTATATGATCTGAATTTCTCACTTAGCATCTTTTTTCCTGCTGCAGACAAATTCTGTCATTCATTCTGTCCCCTCCCTCCAGGCAATCTCCCCTTCCCTCCCCTTCCCTCCTACTTCCATCCATTCTGTCCCTCCCTGCAGGCACTCTCTCCCCCCTCCTCCCACCTCCCTCCAGGAATTCTCTCTCCCCTTGCCTCCCAACATTCTCTCCCTTCTCCCTCCTTCCATCCATTCTTTCCCCTCTCTCCCTCCCTTTACATTCACTCACTCTTCTCCCCCACTGCAAGCATCCTCTACCTCGTTCCGCCACCTCCTCTCCCTCCCAGCATTCTCTCCTCCTCCATCCTGCCTGGCCTGGCTGCTCCACTCCTCCACAATCATGGATCCAGGGCTTCTTTAACCAGTTAAGGGACTCTTAGCAAAATTTTGTGGATGGGCCTCCTTTTATTTTTTCCATATTGAACCCCTACAGCCTCAGTTTCCAAGACCCCATTCTCCATTCCCCTTCCCCCTACCATGAGCTTCAAGAAAGCCTCTTCCAGTGCTTCTTTCAAGAAAACCAAACTCAACAAAAACAATCCCTACAACAGATACATTTGTATTTTAACAGGGTTTTCACTTTCATGTAGAGATTTATTTTAAAGAATGTATCTCAGTTGGAAAATTTGAATGACTTGTGAGATCAATGTTCAAATAGTTTGTCCAGCTGACTTTTGGAGATAGCCAGACAAACCCCGAGGTTTACATTTTTTCCCCTGCTCCCTGGCTACGTTTTGAGGGGCAAATTATTGCCCCTCAAAATTTACCCTCACAAAAAATACAGCACCTGGGGGCCATGCCCGGTTTGTGATTTCACTTTGTCCGGACAGCACTGCCCAGACAAAGGTACCCAAGTAACTATGCCTGGGTAAATAAAAGTCCTAAAGTGATCTGGACAACTTTAGAGCAGTTATTCAGCCAGAGCAGTTTTGGACTGAATATTCCCATAAAGTTACTCAGACACAGTTGTCTGGGTAATTTCAGGGTAAGGCTGCTGTAGATGCACGGATGACAGCAAGACATATTATAGTGGTCCACAGTATCAGCAGGCAGTCATACTCACAATTTGGAAGACACTACCTTGCTTTCATGCCCCAGTCATTGCTTTGAATGCGTCTGCTCCTTCCTCTTTAGTGCCAGCACCTCTGTTCTTTGTTCGATGCCCTTGCAATTCAAACAGCTCATTAGCAAACCACGCAGCCATGGATACAGAGGAGCGATGCCTGCCAGCATCAGTAAAGAGGAATGTCTAACACTGCCTCCTTAAAGTAGCAGGGGCACATAGGCTGGTGGAGATTTCAGGGCCGCCACCTGGCAACACTAGCGGTTTTAAGGTGGCAGAGTTTCTACAGCTAGCATTGGCCTGAGTTTCGTCTCCTGCACCAGGCCCACATCCAGTCAGCACTGTTGCTGCCCTGCCCACTGGCTGAATAGCCAAATAGGCCATAACAATGGTGCCCAAGGCACCCCCTTGTCTCCTGGTAACCTCAACGCCGCCACCTAGTTCGCCTTTCCCAGAGACTGGCTCTGTCCTTTTCTGCCAATGGGTGAGCAGATTTATGCTACTTTATCTAAGATTATCACCTTGTGCAGCCCATGTGATTCTCCATCCTGAATTTAAGAGTGAGTGGTGAAGTGCAAAAGCAGAACAACGCAACAGAGAAAAAAACAACTATGCCTTGGCAAGAGAGTTATTAGGAATTTATGAGCAGGTCATTTGGGTTTCTAGTTCTGCTTCTGAAGGCTGTACAGAGTCAGTTACTTAGCTAATGCATCTTATTAAAAGAACATGTGGAAGTTATCTTCCTAAAAATGGTGGCTGGCAGTTGTTTTTTTACAAATTTTATTATAATTGAGTAATAGAATAATAATTCTTAAATTAACTGAATTAATGCTATTTTAAAAACATTGTTGCACAGCCTGTTTACAAAGCTCAAGAAGGTGCTAACCTCGGCTGTAGCCTCCCAAAGCACCCAGTGCTGGGTGCCTACTTTCGGGTTTCTTTGGTCTGAGAGCCAGTAATTAACAGATCCCTGAGTGTCACAGGCTCCATGACAGCCTTTGTAAAAATGCTAAATTTCAACTAATTTAAGAATTATTATTGGGCAGCTGTACAGTAGTAATTTATAAGAGGCTCACTTTCGGTTAGATGAAATCCTGGCCCACGTCAGGATCTTTAACAGGCGTTTCACTACCCTGGTTTCAAACTTTACACTACATTCTGACATTGTCATCAATTAGAAAGGGAGAGGTTGCATACCGGAGAATGAACAAAAGGCTCTTCATATAGCAACACCCTTTTATCTTTTTATAAGCCAGGTGAGTGGAAAATAACCCCTATGTGCACCAGAAAATAGGGCAAAAAGCTTCCAGCAGCAAAGGGAAACTCATCACAAGCTGACAGGGTCATTTATCAAATCGCGTTAGGGCCTTATCGCGGGTGTTAGGGCTTACGCCCGCAATAACGCCGTAACGCCTGCAGTAAATAATGCAATGTGAGATGCATATGCAAATTTTTAAATTTTTCCTGAATGGGAGGAGTTTGTGTGGAGTAAATTTAAATGAGGGGCGCTTAGCATTGCGTGCAATAGCCTAACGCATGATATCGCGGGTTTCAACGCCGGAAATAGCTACACCTTTTTTCCTGGCCTGAAATAGGATTTGCGCTAAAAATCATGAATCCTGTTTTAGGCAGGTGGGGAGGGAGAGAGAGAGAACCTCTGAGTAAGCACACATATTAGTCAACTTTTTATACCATTGTAGGAGGGGCAACTAGGAACTCAAAGTGAGGTTTTGGTGGTGATCTAGATTTTGGGGGGCAGTTTTACATGCACAGTGAGAGGTATGAACAGCACAGTACACATCAGTGAAGATTGGATGTGATTTGCAGTGAGGAAAGGAACACAAAGGTGAATGCATCAAGCTAGGGTGAGAGTACAATGTACAAATCTCATCTTTGTGTACCTTTCCTCACTCCAAATCACATCAAAGCTTCACTGATGTGTACTGTGCATGTAAAACTGCCCCCCAAAGCCTAGGCGTAGTGGTATAAATAGTTTACTTATATGAGAGCCTTATAAAGAGTTTCTCTCTCTCAGTGATAAATCTAGGTCTCAGCTTCAAGCACAAATTCAGTAAATCAGTTTGCTAGGATAATTTTGAAATAACTCATTGTTTAGTTTATTTTTAAATTTGATGATTCCAAAGAAGATACTTTCCTGTAATTTCAGGTAGGACAAAAATTAAACAGAAAAAAAAAATTGCACTAACAAAAAGGCTGCAGAAAGCACTCTGGAACCTTTGCCTGAGAAGAACAGGAAAAGACTTGCAACATTTTTGGGGGGTTGGCCTGGGAGTTTCCTCCTGCTCTTTTTGGCTTCTGGAGCCAGGATCCAGCACCAAGATCCTTCTTTTGCGGCGCCCTGGAGATGTTTCCCCTTTTTTTTTTTTTTATTTCTCCTCCTACCTTTCTCACCCAGACATTGAAGCTACAAACCTCAGCTGGGGGTCATGCAGCAGGGCCCTTTCCAGAATCCTGCAATCGTAGACCCTAAGTCCGGCAACTGGGTGTGACTGCTATGCAATGAGTGAGACTCCATTCCCCACGGAGGGTGTGAGTGCTGCCTCTGCAGCATTCATGGATCTAGCTGACCTGGGGAACAGAAAAATCTTGCCTGAAAATCAAGCATGGAATTGAACTGCCATTGAACCACAAGACTGGCCTTGTGGTTCAAATCTGCAAGTTTGTGCTTGCAGATTTATATTGTAGGATTTTGCTGCCCTTTATTTCACCTGGAATTTAAATCTGACCCTTAGTGCTTTTATTATTGTCTCCCCCCCCCCCCCTCAATAAAAAATGCAGATGATTGAATTTGTATTGTCACTGCTAGGACTTTTCCCCTTTGCTGTCCGAGGATCACATACCAGAGACATAAAACAACTGGAGAAGGAATGTTTGCAGACAGAGAGAGGGTAAATAATATGAAACATGTGCTAGCTCCAGGTGAGGCAGGCTGGTCTCTGTGTTTGTAAGGCTCCTCTATTACTGCTGCAAGTTTGTTCCTGTTTTTGCATAGAGGGCATGGAAATGGGATGGGCTATTCGCTTTACAGAAGCACCGGAGAAGGTTGACAAGGAATTAAAACATACAGTTTAGTTTTTAAGTACTGTTGAATTCAGGGCTGGCGCAAGATTTTTGCCACCCTAGGAAAGTGTAAAAATGGACTTCCCCTCCCTCCAACCCCATTGTCGCCATTCACAACCCTAACTCTCCCTCACCTACTCAGCTCATTGTTGTCCCACAGATTCTAAACTACCAGCAAACAGCAGCCGCTGCATTCTCTCAGTGAATGCAGGGACTGTGAGCCACCATGCCCTCACAATCCTTGTGCTGGCTCCATTTCCTCCCATGCAGGCTTCAACATTAGTGGACTACTTCATCCACGGCTGTTTGGTGATAGCATCTGGGCCTATAATCTCCCCTTCTATGCAGCTCAACCACTTTGGGACCGTGAGGTAGAGGGAGGGGGGTGAAGAGGAGATGGAAAGCCATTGGTACCTCTGATGGGGGGGAAGGGAAGCACAGCACAGTACATGGGAATAAGAACAAATGTCTGTCTTTGCTCTCTGTTCTGTTGTGCTGTCCTAGGGAGCAATTTATGCTCTCTAGTGAGTTGTACTAGGCTTGGTTGCACTAGAAACAGCTGCCAGCGACATGTGAGAGCTCTGGCTCTACTCCCAGAGCCAAATCTAAGTGAGTTGATGGGAAGTAGCTATTGAGGTTAACTTCTTCTTGATCCCCAATAAGGGACAGAGTTGGAAGACTTAGTGGAGACCTCTATAGAATAGGATTGGTGGGCTGACCCAGTGGCAGTGCAGTTCACTGCTATATGCAGTGTTTGTCATCGCTCAAAAGTGACACCTAGTGGAGGATTCAGGAGCTCTGATGGATGGCCCCTGACAGGATTGTCACTGCTATGACCAGACTACATCTATTGTAGGGATTATAAAATAGGGGAGAAATCCCCAGGTAATTGTGAATGCACATTCATAGTGCCAGGATCCCAGCACATTGGTTCCAACTGAGCTGGAGGATAAAAGGAGCAGGAGAATCCAACTGAGCTGGAGGGTGAAAGGAGCAGGAGAACACTGCATGGTCAAAGGAAAAAAAAAAAAGAATAGGATTGGCATCTTTCTCACATCCTGAGCTACTGCTAGTCTGTGTTTTGGGAATCCTAACATAGAAGAAAATGCTAAATAGGAGCACAACCCCCCCCCCCAAACAACAGAGTAAATGTTCTCAACTAGAAAAAATAGGAGATCAAACAAACATTTCCATGTATGCAGTAAACTGCAGAACTAAAATTTATAACTTGATTGATAACTATGGCTATAAATGTTTTTCTATTCAGTGTAATGTTACTTAACCCATGTAATCCTTGGGGAGGGATGCAAGGAGTAGTGTGATAAAGACCTGCATTTGGTCAGTAAAAGTTGAGGTGAACAGAAAGATAGGAACATTAATGATCCTTAGTAACTGTGAGATGCAGCCTGACCCCAGAAACAAGCAATAATGAATGTGGTTTATCTGACTTTGCTGCAGACAGAGAGAGACTATTTACAAAGCACTTCTAATAGTTAGCTATTTATATCTCTATAGGAGGCCCCTCTACTAACTCGAGGTGAGGTTTAGGTAGTAGTGTAGGGGTTAGGGGCCACTTTTCCATGCAGAGTGAGACGTATGAATAGAACAGTACACTCTTGTGAAGATTTGATGTCCTTCGGAGTGAGGAAACTCAACCAAAGATGAGATTTGTACAATGTTCTCTCACCCTAGCTTGATAGACTCTCTATCAGGGTAACATCAAGCTAGGTTAAGAAATCATTGCCCCTAACCCCTACACTACTACCTAAACCTCACCTTGAGTTACTAGATGGGCCTCCTATAGTAGCATAAATAGCTGCTTACTATGATGCCACCCTCAGAGCCTCTACACCATAATGTGATTTGATAAATGACCCTATAAGTCCCTAAATCGCTGTGACTGCCCTGCATTTAGGCCTGGATTTTCTAAGGTCGCAGACCTTAGAGAATCCAGCAGTAATGGGGGGCAAGGGGGCAAAGTGGGGGCAGGCCTTTTGTGATGGCGCTATTGGCAGCTTTCGCACCCAATAGCGCCATCACAAAAGATGGTGCTAATGGGTGCGCTACTGGCAGCAAAAAGGGTTCTTACCTTTTCACCACCAGCGAAGTTTCCGCCGCGTCCTCCCCGACGATGCCCCGACTCCTCCTCTTCCGGGGCTGACTCCGCCCCAATGTAGCTATCGCACGTGAAAAGGGACTTTTCACCTGAGAAAAGTCCCTTTTTGCGAGTGATATGCTACGAAAATGACCCCCTTAGTCAGCTAACATTTTATCCAACTATAAAGTTAGCCAGATAATTCAGGAAGGGGACATGACTGATTATCCAACTAAGTTAACTGAATAAACACTGATTTTCAGCATTATCTGAAGAGCAGCTGTAAAGTTAGCCAAATAAACTTATCCGGTTAACTTTAAGATAGCCAGGTATATTCAGTGGCATACTCCTGCCACTAACTTTGCTACCTGGCTGGTGACTGAAAATGGATCTTACTGTGCTCAAGACACTAGAAAGAATTATCTTAATTGCAGAAGATAAGTGAAAGGTATAGAACTGACAGAAGACTTAGATTTTCCTAGTCCCAGCTGAAGAGGAAGTATACAGCAGTATATCCATGCCTTGTCATCAATGGGGACCTTAATGAACAGGCAGAGCAGCACATTCGCAAGTGACCACAAACACAGGTCAAAAAGCAGAACTTGTCCTCTTAGGCTCTGATTCATCAAGATCTTTTCTCATAGTGGGAATTAATGAATCAGGCCCTTATTCTTTCAAGCCTTTAACAGCTAATGGGTGTGTAGAAACCAAGTGGGACTATGGAAATTCCATAGGGTATTTCAGCACAGAGGCAGTCTCTTCTACTTTGTAGACCAGGTGCACTTGCCTGACCGCTTGGACCAGACACTGAAACCCTGAGACAGCTGTGAAATCTGGAGAAAACATTTAAAATCCTTCCCCCATTACTCAGAATGAGTCCAATGAGCTCCTGAGTAGAAAACTTGCAAATAGCTCTTTGTGTGCTAAAATGCCTGTTATTTAAGATAAAGCACACTTTTATGTTTTAGCTTGCAATGTGCAATTTGTGAAGTATTTGTTTGGCCATCACACTGAATAAAATTTCACGTGTAGTTTACAGCATGCAAAATTTTATTCAAAACAATAGTTAATAATCTGCTGTGATGCAAAATCATGAAAAGCAGCTTAATATTAGTGCATAGATAAACTACAAGAAAAGTAGGTTTTGCAAACCATTTTTTGCAAAAAATATAACTACGCCTCAATGGGATGTAGTTGGGGGGGGGGGGGGTTTGCAAACTTTTGCGTAGCTAAATTTTGTGTGCTTTTTTTTTTTTATGGGTGAAAAATAGCATGCAAAACTCCTTCATAGTGGGTGCAAAACGGTGCACTTTCATACCTGACCCTCATTGTACTCAGTCAGTTTCTTTCTACTCTCATTTAGCATGTGCATTCTTGGGGGGCTGCGGGTCTCTACCATGTGATGTGTGTTGGATATGGATGAATGGCTACAATGGTGCATGTGGCACACACTCTATAAGTGCTTAGGACGAAGGCTGGCAGTACAGTGTAGCCATTCCATCTCAGAGATACTAAAACATTTTCTTACTTTGGTTGCTGTACACAATAAAAGCCCAGTGGTGTGCTACCAAAATCTACACCTGGATTATATTCCTATATCAGGGGGCTGTTTCCTGAGCTGCACAGAGCTCCTCTGAAAGGCATCGATAATATACCACTTCTAACACAGCACAGGAGATACCAAAGCCAGAAGGAGAAAAACTGCCTCACCAAAGCATTCCTGAGAGTAGAGCAGGTCAGTGTTTCTCAAACATTTTTAGACTGCACTCTTCTTTTCATTCTCTATAATGTTTCTAGCTCCTCCTTACCCCTCTTCAAAAGAAGGGTAAAATTAGCTTTTTTTTTAATATACCGTAGCAGTACAATGTACTGCAATGGTTACTTCAAACCATGCATCGCGTATTCCCCTAGTTTGAGAACCACTGGCACAGGTGACAGTTTAGCCTTTTCATAAATGTATTCAGATGCAGATTCATAAATGCGATAGGTATTAGATACATAGTGTATTCCATGTAAGCTCCAAGGAATGGGGACTGTCCATTACATGTCTCTGTACAGTGCTGGGTACAGCTGGTATGTGCTTTATAAATGAATAATGTGATAATTTCACACTAGAAAATGCAGAAAGAGACAGTTGGTTGGCAGACTTTGGCCCAATGTTTGATTGTATACATGGATAGAGATGAGGAAGGCTTATTGTCCCTCAACAACTCCTGCTCAATGAAGGCATATCCTTATGGCCCAGAAGTAACACACAATAAGGAATGGCTCCCTACACACACATACACTTCCCCCTTCAGAAGAAAGTCTTGATCCAGATCACAGAAATTCACATGGCCAGTTTGAAGAGGCTGCAGGGGGGGAATTTCAAATGACAAAGACTGTATGCTCTGATACATCACAAGTTCTCTGCAGGGTTTCTAATGGAAGGTAGGACATTGTTGCCTCCACATCATTGGTGGCATCTGTGTACATGACACAGGCAGCTTCATTCATATTTATTGTGAATATCTTGGAACGTCAACTGGCTGTGGGGGTCACTAGGCCAGGTTTGGGAAGCACTGGTGTGGAGGAACATGGCTGTATAATTAGATGCAAACTTTGGTTATAGAAAAATTGATATTCCCCAGTTCTAGTCCACGAGACACCCCAAACCTCCAACAAATCTGGTTTTCAGGATCTCCATAAACAGCATTGATTTGATGTGTTTGCTTATATTTGAGCTAAGAGCCAAGCTAATTTTGCATGTGTTGATCACCTTCCAAACCAAACCTGTTTGGGGAGGACGAGAGGAGAGGAAAGGACTGAGGACCAGAAGTGAGAATAGCTTGAGCTTCTAACATAGAGGAATTTCCAGCCATGACATAATACATCCTACAGCAGAAAAAACAGCAATGCTTCCTCCCTTCTGCACATTCAGTGGAGAAGTTTCAAAGAAATTTGCTGGGTAACTAAGCACATACCAGGGTAAATTTCCCAGGCTGATAATTTCCTTCCCTTAGTGAGTAAAAAGCATGTGTGTGCCATTTCACAATGCATGCTCTTTTGCCCAAGATGAAAAGGGGTGCAATGAGCAAAGGGCTAGGAAGGAGAAGATAACATATCTGCAGGGATGTCATTCTGAAACATCTGGGCATAATTTACTCCCACCCATGGCAATGTTTATGTTTAAAGCCATTTATGTAGGTACACTGACTACCTGAAAATTGCCTACCTTTTAAGTGGCTACAAATATGCAAGCAATATTTCCCAAGCTATGCACGTTCCCTGTAGAGTGGAGGAGCAGAAGGCTGAGAACCAGGGAAGCCAGGGATCAAATCCTACTGTCTGTCTTTGTGATTTTGGCCAAGTCACTTCACCCTCCAGTGCTTCAGGTGAGCCCTTTGGGCAAGGAAATGACACTGCCTGAATTATAACTCACCTGTACCAAGAAATTGCAAGAAATAAACTAAACTTAAGCTGGAATTTGGAACAGGTGAGTAATTAAATCCAAATCCAGCTGCATTTAGGGAAGGAAGGTCTTCCCCAGGGTGTGTGTTGGGAAAGACTGAAACATGGATGCACAGAGATTCTATCGTCCCATGTAATTTTCTGTTTACATTTTACCTACACAAAAAGCAGGTACAAAGTTTTTGGGTCCTTTGTACCTGTCGCAACTTTCAAAGGGAAAGTGCATGTTATGACTTGTAGGTGTGTGGGCCCTGGGCCGAGGTGAGAGATGGTGCCACCCACAGGGAGGAGCCCTGTGAGCCTCACTGTTGGGAGGCGCGGTCTCAGCGGACGTCAGACACAGCTGTGGAATAGAGTCTTTATTAGAGAGGTAGAAAGGCACAGCCCGCGGAGCGGGAGGTGCAGGAGAAGGAACAAGGTCAGAGTAGAGGGGTATACCCAGAGGGAATACCTCAGAAGTGGAGATCCGGTAGTGGCCCGCAGAGCGGGGTACGCCGAAGAAGTCTCTCCGTAGTGGTGATGCAGTAGTGGCCTGCAGCACAGGGTACACCGGAGTGGTTCCTCACTTAGAGATGACACGGTAGTGGCCCGAGGCAAGGGGTACACCGGAGAGGATCCCACAGTCAAGCTGGTATAGTAGTGGTCCGTGAAGTCATGGTGCTCACAGAGTGGTAGTTCCAGGAGAGGTCCCAGGGAACGGGAACAGACAGCAGTCCAAGGCAGAAGGCCCTTTGAGGAGCGGATAGCCAGAGATAAGGAAGGGCCCCCGAGGAGCGGGTACCCAGAGCGTCTCACACTGAAGTGCAGTAACTGGAACAGGAAGTCCATAAGAGTGGAGCGGATTCAGCAATGAGGGAACTCCTTGCTAACTCGTCAATAGGCAGGGCCAGCCTGCTTAAGTATATAAGAGTGAAGACATCATCCGAAGGGGACGCCCCTGAGGTTCCCGCCATGACGTGCTTAAGACTGGCCTATGTGCGTGCGCGCGCGCCTAAGTGATCCCAAAGGCAAGATGGAGGTCAGCAGCACCCACACTGTCCCAGGAATGCCAGGAAGGTAGGCAGTAGCTGGCGGAGGCCGCCACTCTCCCCAATGATGACAAGGCAGCAAATAAAGAGGTGAGCATTAGTGGTCGCAGCCATCTGCGACCGACGGGCGTAACAGTACCCCCCTTCTTAGGGCCCCTCCCCGGGGGTTTTGGTTTCCTAGGATGAGAATTGTGGAACCGTTTGATCAGTTCCTTCTCAAGGATGTTGGTTGCGGGCTCCCGACTATTTTCCTCGGGACCAAATCCTTCCCATGAGATGAGATACTCCCAACGCCTTCCGCGCTTCCTTACATCCAGGATGTCTTCCACCTGATAGGTGATATCCTCTTCAGCAGTTAGAGGTTGGAGTTCAGGTGGTTTCCCTGAGAACTCAGACAGGATGAGCAACTTTAAGAGAGAGATAGGGAATGCGTTGTGGATCTTAAGTGAAGAGGGTAACTGAAGGCTATAAGTAACTGGACCCAGGCGGCGAAGTACTGCAAAAGGCCCAATGTATCTGAGCGCAAAGCGAGCTGAAGGCAGTTTTAGATGGATGAAGCGGGTACTGAGCCACACTTTGTCTCTGGGATGCATCTGAGGAGCTGCCCGATGATGGGCAGCATAGAACTTCTTAGCCTTTTGACCAGCTTGTTGGAGAAGTTGTTTGGTGTGCTCCCAGAGATGGTGTAGTTCTTGTGCCGAGGCCTGTGCTGTGGGAGATGACACAGACAGAGGTACAGGAAGAGGAGGCAGAGGTTGGCATTTGTAGACAATTTGGAAGGGCGAAGATCCAGTAGAAGCAGACTGATGGGAGTTTAAAGCAAACTCGGCCCCGGGGAGCAAATCGGACCAGTCATTCTGCCTAGAGTTTACGTATGCCCGGAGAAACTGTTTTAAGTACGGTTCGTCCTCTCTGTCTGACCATTGGCCTGCGGATGGTAAGCTGATGTGAGGTCCATGGATATGTCGAATTTTTTGCAGAATGATCTCCAGAATTTTGCCGTAAATTGCACCCCTCGATCGGAGAGAATGTGTCTTGGAAGTCCATGGAGGCGAAAGACGTGGGAGATGAATAGACCAGGTAATGCCACGAAATGAGCCATCTTTGAAAAGCGGACCACAGTGACCCAGGTGGTGTTGTTGCTACCAGATTGAGGTAAATCAACAATGAAATCCGTGGCTATATGTGTCCACGGCTCGCTAGGTGCAGGAAGCGGTTGAAGAAGCCCCCAAGGGCAGCCTGCCGGCGGCTTTTGACAAGCGTATGTAGGGCACGATTCTACGTATGCATGGACGTCTTTCTTCATGGTTGGCCACCAGTAGAACCTTTGCAGGGTAGAAAGCGTTCTAGCTTGTTCGAGATGGCCTGTGAGCAGAGAGTAATGCGCCCATCTGAGGATCTTCTTTCTTAGTGGTTTGGGAACCACCATCTTCCCAGCCGGAACCTTGTATGTAGTGGAGAGGAGTACCCTTGTAGGATCAATGATGTGCCGTGGAGTATCAGGAACATCTTCCGTGGTAAAAGAACATGAGAGTGCATCGGCTTGGGTATTTTTATCAGCTGGCCAGTATCGCAAGAGGAAATTGAACTGAGAAAAAATAGAGGCCAGTGGACCTGCCTGTAATTCAGGCGTTGAGCATGATGTAAGTACTCAAGGTTCTTGTGGTAGGTGTAAACCGTGATTTGGTGTTGCTCCCTCGAGCCATGGACGCCATTCCTCAAAGGCTAATTTAATCGCCAGCAATTCATTGTCCCCAATTCCGTAATTTCGCTCCGCAGGGGAGAAGCATCGGGAGAAAAATGAGCATGGGTGCAAAGTGTGATTGGCTGAGTGTTGGCTGAGGACTGCACCAACACCGACCTCAGAAGCATCCACCTCGATGATGAAGGGTTGTCGAGAATCCGGGTGGCGTAAGCACGGTTCTTGTAGGAATGCCTCCTTGAGTTCTTGGAAAGCAGACACGGCTTCAGGAGACCACTGAGAGAGAGTGGCTCCCTTTCGAGTCATGGCTGTAAGTGGAGCGGTCAGTGTTGAATAATGGTGGATGAACGACCTATAGTAGTTAGTGAAACCCAAGAATCTTCGTAGTGCCTTAAGACCGATGGGTTGCGGCCATTCCTGAATACTCTTGGTCTTTTGTGGATCCATCTGGAATCCCTGGCTAGAGACCATATAGCCTAAAAAGGGGTACGCCGAAGAAGCCTTTCCGTAGTGGTGATGCAGTAGTGAGGGATTCCTCACTCAGAGATGGTATGATAGTGGCCCGAGGTGCGGGAACATGGGTGAGGGTCCTGTAGTGATGATGCAGTAATGGCCTGCAGCGCAGGGTACACCGGAGTGGTTCCTCACTTAGAGACGACACGGTAGTGGCTCGAGGCATGGAGTACACCGAAGAGGATCCCACAGTCAGGCTGGTATAGTAGTGGTCTGTGGAGTCAAGGTACTCACAAGTGGTAGTTCCAGGAGAAGTCCCGGGGAATGGGAACAGACAGCAGTCCAAGGCAGAAGGCCTTCCGAGGAGCGGATAGCCAGAGACGACGAAGGGCTCCTGAGAAGTGGGTACCCAGAGCGTCTCACGCCGAAGTGCAGTAACTGGAACAGGAAGTCCATAAGAGTGGAGCGGATTCAGCAATGAGGAAATTCCTTGCTAACTCGTCAATAGGCAGAGCCAGCCAGCTTAAGTATATCAGAGTGAAGACGTCATCCGGAGGGGACACCCCTGAGGTTCCCGCCATGACGTGCTTAAGACTGGCCTATGTGCACGTGCACCTAAGTGATCCCAAAGGCAAGAAGGCGGTCGGCAGCGCCCACACTGTCCCAGGAACGCCAGGAAGGTCGGCGGTAGCTGGCAGAGGCCGCCACTCTCCCCAATGATGACAAGGCAGCAAAGAAAGAGGTGAGCATTAGTGGTCGCAGCCGTCTGCGACCGACGGGCGTAACAATGCATTCCTAGGTGGCCTTTGAGAATTAGGGACAAGGTCAGGGTACGGAAGTTGCACCTAGGCAAGAAATCTGAAAGCTGACCCTATAAAGCTGCTGAGCAAATCATGACATTTTTGCCCCTCAGATAATTTGTAATATGGAAATTTAATTTATGCTCCAGCCCTGAAACAGTGCTGCTCCCGGCTTTCAGCCACTGGGAAATCAGAATGCAGTTTGGAGCTCAGAGAAGTGGGACAAATAAACATGATTTTCTTTCCATATTGCAAACACCAGGAGGATGGGCGAGATCAGCAGTGCACATTTTGGGCTACACTGCCCTGCTGCTTTAACCTGGCTGAAATGCATGCTGCCCACAGCAAGGCAGGTCCCTGGTTATTCTGCCTTGAGCAGCCCAGCCGGGAAAACACTCGCTTCTGCTAGTGGGAGCTAACTGGACTGAAAGCCCCAGCTGTGGAAAGCTGGAAAAAAAGGAGATGTTTTGTAAACACCACTTATAACAGAAAGACTGATGCGTAGCTGTTTCCTGGTTCTGGAGAGCATGGGAAGGGGAGGGATTTCACATTATTGCAAAATGCATGTCAGATGTTTGTACAATGCATACATACATGACAACTGCAAAAGCAAACCCGCTGGCAAGGTCTCACATAATGTCCAATCTGGAAATTACCGACACAGCGTCTGAAAGCTTTTAAATGTGCACATCCATACTTCCCCCAACTCTTCTCGTGTTCTTGGGAGGATGTGGGTATTTATTATTAAACAACTATTTGAGATAGTCATGTACTGTTTTATGTTAGCCTGTTAATATTTCTTGAACGTACATCTTAACTTGAAAATTATTTGATAAGAAATGATATTATTTTCCTACTGTATAAGAACATAAGAACATAAGAAAATGCCATACTGGGTCAGACCAAGGGTCCATCAAGCCCAGCATCCTGTTTCCAACAGTGGCCAATCCAGGCCATAAGAACCTGGCAAGTACCCAAAAATATATATATAGAAAAGAAATCTTGGCAAGGCTGCTATATCTGATTCCCATGGAAGAGTGGCACCTGGCTGGGGGTATATCTGCTGAACTCTGATAAACCTCAGCCATCAGACATTATTTACATTTGCAACTAAATCTGGGCAAAGCTTTTCTTTTGATTATAACCTGCGAAGAAGGCTTCACTGATTTTTGTACTGAGAACCAGTATCACGGTTTGAAAGCTGAAAAAAAAAGTAATGAACCCTTTGGCATCGTTCTTGCAGTGACGCTATTGTGTAAGGTAAACACTGAAATTACGGTTTGCTTTCCATAATCGGGATCACAAATTAAAAAAATAATAAATTAGGCCCCTAAACCCTGTCCCATTAACCATGTGATCCAAAAACTCAACCCTTAGTTACCAGCAATATTTATTATTGGTAAATTAATGTTAAAAACAGTTTCATGTCACTGTACTGAATTGTATTAAATTAGCTAGTACTGAGTTTGAGCTACTAGAGCATCTGTACTGTCCTAGAACATAAAAACATAAGATATGCCATACTGGGTCAGACCAAGGGTCTAGCAGTGGCCAATCCAAGTCAGAAGTACCTGTCAAGTTCCCAAACATTAAAAAGATCCCATGCTTCTAATCCCGGCAACAAGCAGTGGCTATTCCCTATTGATTAATAGAAGTTTATAGTCTTCTCCTCCAGGAACTTATCCAAATCTTTTTTAAACCCACCTATATTAACTGCCCTAACCACATCCTCTGGCAACAAATTCCAGAGCTTAATTGTGCGTTGAGTGAAAAAGAATTTGCTTTAAATGTGCAATGGCCGCTCTGTCGGAGGCCTCTGGCCCTGCCCCCGCCCCGCCCACAGACTGCCCCTTTAGTAAAGCCCTGGGACTTACACGTGTCCCGGGGCTTTACGTACGTTGCCGGGCCTTTTTAAAATAGGCCTGGTGCGCGTAACCCTTTTAAAAACCGACGCACTATGAATAAGGACCTTCATTAGCAGTTTTTATTTTATTTTTCCTTGGAATCTTATAAAAAAAAAAAAAAATCTGTGAAAAAATGACTGTTATAAGAAACTGGAGAAAAATCAGTGCAAAAGTCACTTTGCCACTTGTTTTTTTTTTTAATTATATCATTGAAATTCCCAAGAAAAATAAAATAAAACCTGAAAACTACTATCCTTAACTACAAATCACTCTGCACTCAACACTGTTGCCTAATATGCCCTTGGGGGAAAGACAAAGAGAAAAATCTTTATTGCAAATGCGGAGTGTGAAAAATACTCCTAATTACTCCAAGGCCTCTGGAAAGATCCATGTGTAAGGGGGTGACACAAACTATCCCTTACCAGCAGCTTCAGAATCTCAGTAGACCCTGAAGGTGAGGTCAGAGCAGAGCAGAGCAGGAGTAGTAAAGGTGGTTGGCAGTTGTTTAAGAAAACTCCTAGGCCCTCGTGGGTTCAGGGTTCACGAGTCAGAGGGAAGATCGGGAAAAGGTTCCCAGGATTGCTGCCTGAGGAAAGCATCAGGAGAGGCTCGCTTTCTCTGCCTCCACAGAGGTACGTCCTGCTTCTGTTGTTCTGGATTGCAGGAGCTGTATCCAGAGGTGCTGAGGGAGGGGTCCTCCTACTGCCAGAGATGTACAGGAGTGTTATTGACTGAGACTGTGATTTTTGGACCTTTGTTTTTCTGTATTGCATGTGCACTGCTTTGAAGTGTATTCACTGTGATTCTACCTTCCATCAAGTTACCAGTAAATAGGTTCAATATTTGAACAACACTTACACATCGCTGGACTGTTGCAGAGGACCTCCACAGAAACCTTAAGGGCCTTTAAAGACTTGTCCTTTCCCCCCTGTGCGGAAAAACCCAGGAGCATGGCTGCTACAATGGCCCATGACCTCCCACGAGTCCTTGTTGCTGAGAAGTTGGGGCAGGGGCTACATGTCTTTACCTTCTCCCTGAAGGCTAGGAAGAGTTTCCCTCTGGATGTCCAAGAACATACAGTTCCACAGTTTGGGAGCCACCACTAAAAAGGCCCAGGGCCTGTGATGAATTAAGTGCATTTTACGTGAGGATAGGATCCTTTACAGGGCACCTTGGGCTCAACCATAGCTCACAGCTGAGTGTACACCAGTCCAGTTTTTTTTGGGGGGGTTTTGACAAATATGGTGGGCCTGCTCCCACGGGGCTTGAAATGTCAAAATGTGAAGTCTACATTTTGCTCTTGCCAAAATCAGAAACCAGTGTAACTTCCAGCAGAAGGGACTAGAGATTGCCCATTGAGGACCCTCATAATTAACCTGGCAATAATGGTTGCAATAGTGGAAGCTTCTGCTTGATTTTGACAGGGAGGCCCACATATAAAGACATTGCAGTAATCAAGCTGCGATGTAACCAACATCAATCAGACCGAGGGAAGAGGCTGTTATGAAACCACAAACCCCTGAATGTACTTTTTTTTGCCACACACAATGACACGGACGCCACTCCCAGACAATAGCAATGGCACGACTCTGCTCTGGTGAAACTGTTATAGTATCTAATACTGCTTTCACACACACACCTAATCCAGTAGTGAATGCACGTTTGTTCTAGTCTCACAACTGGCAGGAGATTGCAAAGCGAGTTCCGCATTAATCGTGGACTAACCAATGCCACCCATGCATGTAGCTTCAGCACTCAATTAGTTGTTCCAGGAGTAACTGATGCTGGATTAAATGTGTGAATGGAATTTTGAGGTCAGTTTTAAGATTAAGTTTAAATGCAAACTCAGACTATTTCACATTTTAATTCTGGAGTACTTCCATAGTGCAAAATGAAAAGAGAAAGCAGCCAAACTAATCTAGAATAGGATACTGAATGGACTAATCCAGGATTTGAAGATTTAGAGTTTGAAAACATAGTAACATAGTAATGACAGCAGAAAAAGACCAAAATGGTCCATCTAGTCTGCCCAGCAAGTCTGCCCAGTAAGGTAGACTAGATGGACCATGCCTAGGGCCTGGGCCTAGGCATGGTCCTCAGTGATGGTATCCTTGCCTTGGTCTGTTTTTTGTTTTCAAGTGAAATCAATGGTTCATAAAGATTGCTTCCCCCATTGACTTCTGTGTAATCCATAAAACGAATGGAACAAAGAAACAACATTTATTTTTGTTTGACATGAACCTAACAAATGATTGTGACCTATGAAACAAATGAATGAATCAAAACAATTTTTTTGACTATGCACATTCCTAATATTAATTCAAAAACAGTAATAACCTTACGTTTGAAAAAGCAACACTGCAAATATTATATCAGGCCTTAAAACATCAATATACCTCCTATTAGAAAAGCAGATCAATGCTGTCATGTTTCTATGATTCCAATAGGCCAATCTGTCCCTGGGTGGTAGTAACTGCCGCTCCGTACAGGTTACCCCATGTTTCTCTTAAGGATAGAAAATGCCGCTCTATGCCAATTAAGCTTTTTTATTTATTCCCATCCTCTAGCCTTTTAAGGATCCACAGTGTTTATCCCATGCCCCTTTGAAATCCTTCACAGTTATAGTCTTCACCACTTCCTCTGGAAGGGCATTCCTGGCATCCTCTACCCTCTCAGTGAAGAAATATTTCCTGACATTGGTTCTAAGTCTTCCTCCCTGGAGATTCAAATCATGACCCCTAATTCTACTAAATTGTTTCCAATGGAAAAGGTTTGTTGATGACCATAGATCATTAAAACCTTTCAAGTATCTGAAGGTCTGTATCATATTACCCCTGATCCTCCTCTCCTCCAGGGTATACATATTCAGGTTCTTTAACCTCTCCTCAACCGTAATAGTCTTAGCCCAGAACTATTAAAGAGGAGTAGACAAACCACTATCCCTTGCCCTACAGATTAGCTTCCTGGCTGGATTCTAATTAAAAAAAAGATATGGTTGCTGGTAAATTGAGTTTAGCTCTCACACTACTGTGATGCTCTTTTGTTCCTATTCTGATGAATGGAGAAGATGAGCAGACATTAAACTACTCCAGCTTCTGGGCACAAACATCAGGTTGGATTTATGCACAGGCCTGTGTATAGGGTGGCAAAATCCTTGGAAGGAGCAAAGTTCCTGTGCACCTGCACCATGGACCATCAATCCCAATTGTCTCCCCCAACCCTCCGCACTCCAGCAGAGCTCTTATGTCTAATGCCCTCCCCACATGCTGCTGTGAACAGCAAGCAGCAAGTATGGGGACTGAGGATCCACCTCCCACAAGGAAGCCCAGAGGGGACAGGGCCACTGTGATGCCTGAGAGCACATGTTGAACTGACTCAGTCCCCGTGTTCACTGCTTTCTGTTCACAGAGCAGCTGGAGCCCTGATGTTCACAGGAGGGTCAAGGAGAGGGAATCAGATATCAGTGCTACACTAGGGATGAGCGGAGACTGAAAGCACAAGTACACTGGGGAGGGAGGGAAAATGAAATTGGAGATATGCGAGAAAGAAAATGGAATAGGAGTACACCAGGGAGAGGGAAGAATAGAGTTCGGTGGGGAGAATGAAACTAGGTGTACACCAAGATGGGGGTGAGGGATTTCGGGAAGAGAATAGAAATGGAAGTAACTGGGATGGATGACATGGGGTGGGGGAAGATTGGAATTGGAGGTTCATCAGGGGAGAACACTAGAAATGGAGGTATATGAGGGGGATAAAATAGAATTGGAAGTGTGCAGATGGGGGAAGGATTGGGAGATAGAATGAAATTGGAGGAAATTAGAGGGAGGGGGTAAGACTGTAAATGAAGATCTACCAGGGAGGGGGGAAGGCACTGGAATAAGAAGTTTACTAGGTGGAGGTAGGAAGTAATAGGGGTTAGAGACCGAATATGAAGTTGGAGGACAGAGTAGAGGAAGCAGCACAGCACTCACAGCCACAGGAACCAAATTTTGAAAATGATTGGGGATGCTGAACACACAAATTACAGTACACTAAAAAAAAAAAAGAAAAAAAAACAACAGAACATAGTAAGTCATGTGACTGACCAGTCTGCATTTAAATGCCCAGAGAGGAGTAGGTAATGTGGACATGGGAAAGACTAGTGTAGCCAAAACAAAAGCTAGGGAAGCACTCAAAGTCCCACCCAGGGACAGATTGGCCTATTGGAATCATAGAAACATGACAGCATTGATCTGCTTTTCTAATAGGAGGTGTATTGATGTTTTAAGGCCTGATATAATATTTGCAGTGTTGCTTTTTCAAACGTAAGGTTATTACTGTTTTTGAATTAATATTAGGAATGTGCATAGTCAAAAAATGTGTTTTGATTCATTCATTTGTTTCATAGGTTACAATCATTTGTTAGGTTCATGTCAAACAAAAATAAATGTTGTTTCTTCGTTCCATTCGTTTTATGGTTTACACAGAAGTCAATGGGGGAAGCAATCTTTAGGAACCACTGATTTCACTTGAAAACAAAAAAACAGACCAAGGCAAGGATACCATCACTGAGGACCATGCTTAGGCCCAGGCCTGATGTTGGGGGCAGGGCCTGTCCTGTTGTGGAGACTCGGGCATGGCCCAAGGCTGGGTTCTATCACTAAAGCCTAGGCCTAGGCCAGATTCCAGGGCCCTGCCTGAGGCTGGCTCCCATCACCGAGGCTGGGCCTAGGCTTTGGCCCAGAGACCCTGGACTAGGCCTTCCAAGGTCTTCTTCTTTGAATGACAAAAAATGAAGCTGCCCACTGGAAGGAAGCACTGCCGTGATACCTTTGTCCTTACCATGTGGCACCATTTTCCACGTGGTAGGTGCAAAGGTCGGTTGGCGACATTTTGGAAAATGGCGTCGACCGGGTCCAGGGCCAGGTGTGCTCCTGGCTCTCCTGTTGTCCACCAATGATTACACATACAGTATAAATTATCCATTATTAGAATCTTCTGAGCAATGTTACCTCACCCTGGATCATTTCCACCCTCAGGCTTTACACTCCAGGTAGGTCCCTTTGGTCCTCTAACCAACATCTCCTGGATGTCCCATCCCCTCAAAATGCTCGCTAGACAACAACTTGCGAGAAGACTTTTTCCATAGCGAGACCAGTTCTCTGGAACTCTCTTCCTTTATCCATCCATTGTCTAAAAGATCCAAAAGACTTTTAAAAAGCATTAAAGATTCACTTATTCAAATCAGAATTTTCAGCAATGATATAGCTCTCCTGACCTGTTAAAATATCTCCTCTGGAATCTAATCAGCACCTCTCCTGATGATTTAGTGTCGTTGCATTTGTATGTCTATGTTCCTGTCTGTTTTTGTTATGACTACCTCATTTATTTATTTATTTAGCATTTTTTATATACCGAAGTTCATGTAGCAAAGTTACAAATCAATTCGGTTTACATTGTAACATTAACAGGCATGTAAGAATGTGATTACATTGAACAAGGAAGAATAACTTGGATCAACTGAACTGGGAAAGAGGTATCACCATAAACAATAAATAATATGATACTTTTGTGTAGCAACGGCTAAACATGGTTCAACCTGGATAAAACTTTGGATTGATAAGCTGCAATGTAGGAGTGCTATCTGCAATGACATCATGGGTATAATCTGAGAGAGTAATTGTAACATGGAAAAGGCGTGAATAGTGGGACATTATTGGTATATATTAAAAGCTTGCTTGAACAGCCAAGTTTTGAGTCTCTTTTTGAAGGTGATCGGGCATTGTTCCTGCCGGAGTTCAGGTGGTAACGAGTTCCATTGCTCGGGGCCCGCTTTGGATAAAGATCGTTTATTTAAAGAGGATTTGATGGCTGGGGCAAGGAGAGTATTCCTGTAGGCTGTTCTCACCGGTCTATCGGGAATATGTAGTCGAAACAGGATGTTGAGCTCCAGTGGGATGAGCTTGTGAATTGATTTGTGAATGATAGTAAGGATTTTGTAAGTGACTCTGAACTTGATTGGGAGCCAGTGTAGGTTTCTCAATATGGGGGTGATATGGTCTCTTTTGTTGGTTTTAGTTAGAATCCTGGCTGTGGCATTTTGAAGCATTTGTAAGGGTTTTATGGTGTTAGCTGGGAGGCCGAGTAGAAGGGAATTGCAATAGTCGATTTTTGAGAAAATGATTGTTTGAAGAACTGAACGATAGTCATGGAAGTGTAGAAGAGGTCTAAGCCTTTTTAGGACTTGCAATTTAAAGAAGCCTTCCTTAGTAGTATTATTAATAAATCTCTTAAGGTTGAGTTGATTGTCCATGATGACTCCAGGGTTTCTGACTTGAGAAGAGAAGGATGGCTGCCTTGTAGGGAGTGTGTTAGTTATTGCATGGTAATTATATACATTTCATTATGTATGTGATTTTATGTACCTGCCCTGAACTTCAGAGGGTGCCTGAAATAAACACTTTTAAATAAATAGATAGATATTGTTTAGGTGCATGATTTAACAAAACAAATCTCTCCTGTTACGAAGATTCTGAAAACTCTTGCATTTAACTTAAAGTTAACTTGCACTTCTCAAATGCAATGCCAATTAAATTATCCCAACTTAAAATAAGAGTGCCAGTTTCTCACACTTTCTGAAGTCAGGTCATCCCTCTGTAGAATCAGGATCTTGTCTAAGCATAGAAGGCAGCTGGCTGGACCTCCAGCAGGCAAATATCAGGATGGCAATTCTGGAGTGCTTACAGAGGCCTCTTTAAGCTATGCAGGCTCAGTTTATCAGGGTTTAGGCAGGAATGAGATTGGCAAGTACTCCATTGTTTATGGGGAAGGGCTGGGCTAAGCTGTAAGCCTATCTTGAAGCTTAGTTTGAGCTTCATGAAAAGTCTTGGGTGTGAATTTTGTGTGAATGGCAGCAAGTAATGCGGTATGGTACTGCAGTGCTGTCTGGAAGCCCAAAGTCCTTTTCTTTCTTCTCCAGACTTAATTATTATCCAAAAGTTAATACTGATTAGATGTTACCACAATCTTTTGGCATGGGATTGGTGGGCTTCCAATATGACTTCATCTTAGCTGGTACATATATGCATATTCTCACAGAAATTTTGGTATGAGTCAGAAGACATTGCTAGATACAAAGTTTGTCAAGGCTATAACTTAAGCAAGTTTGTGTCCTGTACTACCAGCAAAACTGTAAGATGAAAACAGATTGCTTGATATTAAGAATATAAGTTTTTTCTCCTCTGCTTAGTTTTCACAGGCATTAAAACTACAGGGGACATCACATGACTAGACTTCCATCTTGTATTGCTCAGGCCTATAAAGTTGGTTCAGTTACACACTCCTTTTAGGGCGAGTAGCTTATCCCTACAAGGCATCAAAAGTCAAAATCCATCACTGACAAAAATCCAAAAATTCTGCATCCAAATTTTCAAAACATTTTATTGGCAATAATATATTAACTATTGTGCAGCCCAGAAACCAATCTCTCCTGGCTGGACACAGGGGGTTGCTAGTATGAATGGCATGATATTTCCCCTTTAAGCGACCTGCTAACTTTCACCATAATAACTTGACTGGAAGAGAAACCTAGTGGTTAGAAAGAAGGCTGAGAACAGGGAAGCTAGGGCTCAATGCCTGCTTTTCCTACAGAAGCTCCTTCTGACACACTCCACTGCCTTAGGTACAACTTAAATTGTAAATTCTCTTGGACAGGGAAATAACTACAGTATCTGAATTATAATTCATCTTGAGCTCAGATTTGGAAAAGGCAAGAAATTAAATATAAAATCCAATTCATGCCAATGAAGAGAAGATAGCTCTCAAAAGCTAGTCTCAGATGTATTAAGTTAGTACAGTAAAAAGTATCACCTACAACTTGTTTATAGACCCTTATTTCTACATAGCCAAAATGAAAAGGAATTGAAAAATTAAACTTGGACATCCAATGCTGTGACACTAGGCTTACACATCACATAGCTGTACAACTTTATTATATCTATAAATAAAAGATCTTTTTATTGTCCAGCTATCTCTAAGGTGATATGCAAATGCTATTTCTTTAAAAACTTTGCTGGTGGCAGTGGGTGAGATGTGATGACAAAACGCTTTTGTGTTTCAGTTCAATAAAATGTTTCAGTTCAAGCATTCGATGACAGTCGTGTCACAACAGAATTATTATTTTATACTCTGTGAGGGCCCTTGTCTGAAAACAGTAGCAATATATTTATTTGGATGAAATACAGTACAGCTCAGCCTCAAGATAAAAAGATAGGTGTTGGGTTTCTTGTATGGTTCACATGACATAAATCATATGGTTTAGCAGGGATAATTACCAGAAGAAATAGTTTTTGTTTGTATGTTCTGCTTTTGGGGAAAGCACACCAAGGGATAAGGCATGTGGTAATTGCTGATTATTTCAGTCACCCTGAGTTTCCTCCTTCCCAGCGAGCATATTGATTTGCATTGCATGCTGGAAGAGTCACAAGTACCTGAAAAGTAATGTTACCACACACGTTTGCCCAGAGCTAGTATAAATCTGGGCTCCCCGTTATCCTTTATTTGAAATTTTTAAATCTGTTTGCAAAGCTGTTTAGGTTACACTATCAGTTGAATTTTCAAAGGAGTTATGCAAGTAAATGCAACATACTATCATAGCAATTTTCAAAAGCTATTTACCAACGTGGGTAAAGTCAATATAACGTCATACAATTATTGTTACTCGTGACGGCCGCAGCAGACCTGCGGCCCGGCCCCCTTACCTCTCTCTGGCTAATCCAGTGCCTGGTTCCTCATCCCTGGCGGCAGTGGACCACTGGCTCCGTCCTCGGGCCGCCCCCGGTACCTCAACTTCAGCTACAGATTCCTGTGCTCCTCGTCAGGCCTCTCCGCATGGCCCGTGGAGAGATCCCACCGACCAGCTCCGCGCCCCTCCATAGGTGCGCGCATCACTGACTCTTATGAAGGGCCCGCGGTGAGAACTTGGCCGCGGCCCTGGATGATGATGTCGCCGGAGCTCCGGTACTTAAGGCTGGGCTCGGTTTCCAATGATTGCCTTTGCAATAGGTCTCCATGCTGGTCGTGTACTCGTTGCCTTCTGGTGATCCTCCTGCGTTCCTGTTTCCTGATCCTCGCAAGTCGGTATAGAAAAGTTAAAAATAAATAAAAATAAATAAATAAGTTCCTGTTCTCCTTCATTCCCACATTCCTGATTCCTAACTTTTCCTCAGATTGCTTTCTCGGACACGACCTCTGCTTTGCCTGACTATGCCATTGACTGTCTCCAAGCCCGGACCTCTGCATTGCTTGACTACGCTTCTGACTCTCTCCAAGCCTGGACCTCTGCATTGCCTGACTAAGCTACCATTCTCTCCTTGTCCAGACCTCAGCCTTGTCTTGCCATCGCTTCTTGATTGCTGCCGGCCCTGACTCTAGCTTGCTCTACGACGCCTCTTCAGTCTACGTCCTGGACTTGGCCTATTCAGGCTTTGGCCTATTCTTGCTCGGGCGCCCCCTGTCAGACTTTGGTTCTATTGGTGCCCGGTTCTCCGGAACTTCGCCTCGTCCAGTACAGACTTCTCCATTCCACTGTTGCTGCCTCTGGGCTGACCTCTCTGTTCTTCCATCGATGACTACATATGGAGGCCCACCTAAGTCCAGCTGGCCCCAGTACCCAAAGGCTCAACCCGCGGGGAATATTGGTGAAGTGCCAGCAGGCCTTGGTCCTTCAGCCCACTCTACCTGCCGATGGTGGGGACCCGTAGGATCCCTCCTACAGGTTGTGTCAATCCCACCTCGTCCCAAGGGTCCACCTCCGGCACAACAATTATAAATAATAACATCACAGAACATATAGATAGTCATGGTTTAATGGGACACACTAACATGGATTTACTGAAGGGAAGTCTTGCCTCGCAAATCTGCTACATTTTTTAGAAGGGGTGAATAAACATGTAGATAAAGGTGAACCGGTAGATGTGGTGTATTTCAATTTTCAGAAGGTGATTGGCAAACTCCCTCATGAATGGCTTCTAAGAAAACTAAAAAGTCATGGGATAGGAGGCAATGTCCTTTTGTGGATTACAAACTGATTCAAAGACAGGAAACAGAGAGTAGGATTAAATGGTCAATTTTCACAGTGGAACAAGGTAAACATTGGAGTGCCTCAGAGATCTGTACTTAGACCAGTGCATTTTAATAAATTTGTAAATGATCTGGAAAGGGATACGATGAGTGAGGTAATCAAATTTGCAGCTGACACAAAATTATTCAGAGTAGTTAAATCACAAGCGGATTGTGAAAAACTGCAGGAGGACCTTGTGAGACTGGAAGATTGCGCATCCATATGGTAGATGAAATATAATGTGGACAAGTGCAAGGTGATGCATATAGGGAAAAATAACCCATGCTGTGATTGCATGATGTTAGGTTCCATATTAGGAGCTACCACCCAGGAAAAAGATCTGGGAGTCATAGATGATATTACATTGAAATCATCAGCTCAGTTTGCTGGGGTGGTCAAAATAGCAAACAGAATGTTAAGAATTATTAGGAAGGGAATGACTAATAAAACGGAGGATGTCATAATGCCTCCGTATTGCTCCATGGTGAGACTGCACCTTGAATACATTGTGCAATTCTGGTCACTGCATCTCAAAAAAGATATAGTTGCATTGGAGAAAATATAGAGAAGGGCAACCATAATGATAAAGGGCTGCTTCCCTATAAGAAAAGGCTAAAGAGTTTAGGGCTGTTCAGCTTGGAGAAGAGAAGGCTGAGGCAGAATATGATAGAGATCTACAAAAGTTTGAAAGAACAGGAACTGGTACATGTGAATAGGTTATTTACTCTTTTGGATAATAAGAACTAAGGGGCACTCCATGAAGTTAGCAAGTAGCACATTCAAAACAAATTTTAAAAAATTCTTTTTCACTCAATTAAACTCTGGAATTCATTGCCAGAGGATGTGGTTAAGGTGGTTAGTGTAGCTGGGTTTAAAAAAGGGTTGGATAAGTTTCTGGAGGAGAAGTCCATAAACTGCTATTAATCGATAGGGAAAGGTCACCATTTGTTGCCGGCATTAGTAGCAAGAGATCTATTTAATGTTTGGGTACTTGCCAGGTACTTGTGACTTGGACTGGCCACTATTGGAAACAGGATACTGGGCTGATGGATCCTTGATCTGACCCAGTTTGCCATCTTATGTTCTTATGTTTTCGTTCTTATCTAAAAACACGTATTAGTCACTTAACTGATACAATCTTCCTAAGCGATGTACAACACAAATTTAAAACAAAATTTCATCTTTCCTTCACCTTTATCCAATATTGGAAGGGCATCATCCATCAGTGAAACAGTGATTCTGTTCTATACCCACATCTGAAGTTAGCCTGGGCTGGATCCAGAAGCTCTTCTGATTCCAAATAACCATAAATTTGCTTCGTAACAGCCTTCTCCGATACTTACAAAGGATAAATTTGACTCCAGCCTGAAACTACTACACATTCTAAACAGTCATTCTTCCAATGAGGCAAAACAACATCTGATTTACACGTCATTGGAACTATATCTAAGTTCAAAGAGCTATTAAGCGCTTGAAGCCAAGTGAAAACTTTATCTGAACAACCCCGAATCAACCAAGATGGGCAGGCATCTAAAAGATATAAGATGGTCTAACCTGATTTACAAATTACTTCACTTCCAACATGGAGAACGAATCAAAAACCTCCAAACCAAAGCAATCCCCTCCCCTAGAAGTAACCCCACAAACCCCTTCCATAGTTACCACCTTTACCTCTTACAATCCACTTACTAAAAACTAAACTTTTACTTTAGAAAACTGTGCCAAAGTATCACAATCAGGGATGCCATCATAAATCAAGCTGTTTCTAGACTGAACTCCCACTAAAGATTTTACCAGCCCAAAAAGCACTCTAGGATTGTAATCAACAGATTTCACCCTACTCATATAATATATGGGTAAAGTGCATTTATACATGTAAAACCCAGTTTTAAGCATGTAAATGCTTTTGAAAATCAGGCCCCCTATGTTTATAATGCATAAACTTCCACCATGGGGAGATCCTTAAGTGTGTATTCATTTTGGGGCGGATTTTCAGAGCCCTGCTCGCCTAAATCCGCCCAAAACCGGGCGGATTTAGGCGAGCAGGGCCCTGCGCGCCGGTGAGCCTATTTTACATAGGCCTACCGGCGCGCGCAGAGCCCCGGGACTCGCGTAAGTCCCGGGGTTCTCCGAGGGGGGCGTGTCGGGGGGCGGGCCCGGTCGTCGCGGCATTTCGGGGGCGTGTCGGCAGTGTTTTGGGGGCGGGTACGGGGGCATGGCTACGGCCCGGGGCGGTCCGGGGGCGTGGCCGCGCCCTCCGTACCCACCCCCAGGTTGCGGCCCGGCGCGCAGGAGGCCCGCTCGCGCGCGGGGATTTACTTCTCCCTCCGGGAGGCGTAAATCCCCGGAGAAAGGTAAGGGGGGGGGTGTAGACAGGGCCGGGCGGGTGGGTTAGGTAGAGGAAGGGAGGGGAAGGTGAGGGGAGGGCGTTAGAGGATTCCCTCCAAGGCCGCTCCGATTTCGGAGCGGCCTTGGAGGGAACGGGGGTAGGCTGCGCGGCTCGGCGCGCGCCGGCTATACAAAATCGATAGCCTTGCGCGCGCCGATCCAGGTTTTTAGCAGATACGCACGGCTCCGCGCGTATCTGCTAAAATCCAGCGTACTTTTGTTTGCGCCTGGAGCGCAAACAAAAGTAGGCCTATTCGCGGAGTCTGAAAATCCGCCCCTTTGTGAACAATAGTCAGGGTTTATTCCCTACAGGTTGGGTCTGTTTTCAAATTCTATAAAGGTGACTCCATGAGACATTAGGGGGAATCATCGTTCAGAGGAGCTAGTGGGAGGCTCTCCAGGGCTCTAGGGGAGGAAAGAGCAGCTGCCTTTCTTTGCCCACCAGGGACATGGGTTTCTCTCCTGCAGGGCCAGCTTTTGGGGTGTGTGACTTGTGCAGCCACTCAGGGTGCTGCTGCCCCCTCCCTCCTGCCCCCTTGCAGGAGGAAGGAGGCTTCTGTCTATGGTGACACATGAAGGATTGGCTTGCAGGGTGCAGGAAGAGAGGCAAGAAAAACGGGGTTGCTGCTGGGCAGGAAAGGGGAGTGAGAGTGAGAAGAGGATTCTAGGTGGAGAGAGAGTGGAAAATACTGTGCACAGTGAGCATGGGGAAAGACAGCAAGCCAAAGGAGTTACTGGGGCTGGGGAGAAGATGGGGGAGAGGAGATGGGTATACTGCACCAGATTTGTTTATAGAAAAACCAAACAAAATTTCTAGAAGAACATTTATAACAAGACAAGTAGTAAATCAAAATCTCTTATGGCAAGGGAAAACAATACGTTCATACAACCTCCAGCTATTCTATTTGAGCAACAAGGGTACATCTAGGAGAACATTCATAATCATAAGACACTAGGAGACTGGGCAACTGAATGACAGATGAAATTTAATGTAGGAAATTGCAAAGTGATGCACATAGAGAAAGGTAATCCTAACCACAGGTACACAATGCTAGGTTCTCTACTGGGAGTCACTACCCAGAAAAAGGATCTTGGAATTCTTGTGGACAATAGAAAATAGAATGTTGGGAATGATCCAAAAAGGAATGGGGAATAAAGCAGAAAACATATTGCCTCTGATTCAAGCCAAGGTGCGACCACATTTTGAGTACTGTCTGCAGTTCTAGTTACCCCATTTCAAGAAAGACACAGTGGAACTGTAAAAGGTGCAGAGGAGGGCGACAAAAATGATAAAGGGAATGGAACATCTCCCCTGTGATGAGGGAATATGCAGGCTAGGGCTCTTCAGCTTGGAAAGAGATGTCTGAGAGGAGATATGATAGAAGTTTATAAAATCAAGAGGACACTCCATGAAACTAACAACCAGCAGATTCAAAACAGATCATAGAGAGTACTTGTTCACTCAGCAAATTATGAAGCTGTGGAATCTGCTGCCAGAGGATATGATCAAGGTGGCTAGCATAACATGTTATGCACTTGTAATGCCACAAATAAATAAAGGATCAGTCTCAATGTTCAAGAGCTTACACAAAAATATGTTAAAGAACAAAAAAATCCATGGCTGAAAGAGAGAGTGGACTGCTGTACCACAGCAGCTATGAAGGGGGGTAAAAGGGGCCACTAACGTCAGTCTTCACCCAGGGCACCAGTTCGCGACAGCTGTCCTGCTCTCCTTCACTTGGTTGGATGGATTCCAGGAGAGATGCAATTGTCTGCAGGTATCCGGGGTATACTTATTTCTTTGTCCCAGGAATAAAAAGCCTTGCCTGTGCTCATTCTGCCCAGGGTGGTAAATAACTAGAGAGAAAGAGCCTCAAAGATCTGAGTAGACTGGATGGACCAACTGTTTTCTGCCATCATTAACTATGTTAATAACATCTCTGATCGGACCTCATATAGCCAGTCTTTTCTCCTCAAAGACTATCCCTGGAACTGATGAATTTTGAAATGCAGAACAGTGTCCTTTGCATTGTTGGTTGATATTTTTGACACAGAAAGTTGTAAAGGTAAAACCAGGAACAGGTTTTCTTAAGCCCCACTGATTTTATGTTTCTAATAGCTGGGGCTTCTGCTCCTTAAGGGAAGGACTGTGCTCCGTCATCTGCATCTAAAAGCCTACAAAAGGGAGAAACAGAATTATATTTTATTAATAGGGTATTCTAAATCACCCCACATTTACATAAATTAGAGCACTTCTCTCCCAAAAAAAGAACATAAGACTTGCCATACTGGGTCAGACCAAAGGTCCATCAAGCCCAGCATCCTGTTTCAATAGTGGCCAATCCAAGTGACAAGTACCTGGCAGGATCCAAAACGGTAAATAGATTCCAAGCTGTTTATTCCAGGGATAAGCAATGGATTTCCCCTAGTCCACCCTAATACTGGTTTAGGAAAGTGCAAAGAGGCAAAGAAGAGCCGAAGTGCCCAAAAAGAGCAATTAAAAAAAATGTTTACCTTGAATGAGTCCACGCTGCCTCCGTTTCACCAATAATTTGTCCATCAGCAGGAGATAACACATGAAGTATCTGCTCACTACTTGTGGGCCTGATTGTTTTCATAGTGGATGCAGGAAATGTGGCTTATAATGCTGCATTGTAAACCCGCTGCTTTAAAGATGTTTTGGGGTGGGGTTTTGTTTTTTTTTTTTTGTGCTTCCCCAGCCCCTTACACCATTGTTTTTTTTCTAAGAAGAGGCCATTTGTCTGCAGGAGATACTTTGCAGAAAAATAGAAGGGTGTTATTTGATTTATGTTTTTCAGGGTCCTCTTTTCTCTCTAGTTTGTAGGGTGTGAGAACAAGACTTTTCCTGCCTTTAGGGACTGGAAAGAGGGTTCACGCCGGTGCTAAAGACCAGAGAGTGGGAGGGTGGGGCCAGAGTGCCACAGCCGCACCCCCATGGAAGCGACACTACAGCATGGCCCTAAAGCAAGCAGGAGCAAACTCTTCTTTGGCCTGGGTTATTGGCACCTTCACCATTTGGCTCCCTGGGAAGTTGTCTGTGTTTAAATCTGGGCTTGCGTGAGAGAAAACCTGCAGGGAGAAACTACAGTGCTCTCTACTGGTCCCAGATAGCAAGCAGAAGGTAAAAAAAACCAAGTACAAAGAGTATAAAGTGTATGTTGTCATTTTAATACCCAGCTTTCCTCTATTTGTGTTAGAAATACACAATAATATTGATTTATTTAATGTACTTCTTAAAGCATTTCTATTTCACTAAATTCAATACAAATTGTTCAAGCAGTAGTAGCGGTATGCAACTTCTAAGGAACATTTCATTGCATTGCATTACATCTCATGCCTTTAATTGGTCGTCAAAGCAGATTACGATTGTAATCATATAAACATATTTCAAAACTTAACATACAAATAATCCGCTTACAGCACCTAAAACATTATTCCTACCCCCACTCCCATCTCTTTTCTTCCTTCTATACTACCTGTGGACTTTAACTTAACAAATCTCATTGTCCTATATTATTTCCTGATCTTATGCCAACTTTGTCCATGTCAGTTGAGCATGTGGTCTTTATTTAAAAAAAAAAAAAAAAAAACTTCTTCCCATTCTTTGCTTATGGAAAAACAATCTTTCCTAAATAAGGCCCAGTATTTGGCTAACATGGAATGCTGCTCAAAACTGAATAAGAACCCAAAATTCCTGTCCATTTCATATTCTCCAGTGTCTTTCATCTCATTAATTTCTGTCCAGAGAATGGGACATGGAAGCATGATTTCCATTCTGTGTCATGTAGTACAAACAGCTCCCCTGGTGCGTGACAGCCAATTCCTCACTAACTGATTTCATGTAGGAAACCACTGTAAATATTTCTAAATCTCTTGAATAATATGCAAAGGATCTGAATGAGGCCATACATGTTTCAGTTAAAAGTTACAGTAATTCTATCATGTATAGCAGCAACTTCACGAAAAAATCACTTCACTGCCATCTGCGAGGAAAGCCCCAGCTTCCAGAGATTCCAGGAAATTAGTTCAGCTTTTAAAGTGGATGGCAATGAACTGGACCCATTGACCCAAATATTTCTTGTCTGGGGTTTTTTTTTTCATAAAAAGATAAGTTTACAAGGAAATTCTTTTTAAGTCCCATAGAGCATTGACCGATGCAATGCATCCAACACCTTAAACCAGTCTGACAGTTCCAACACTTATCATTTAGCTGAGACTCCTGCTCTGCAGCATAGCTATTGCTGAAATGCAACTGAACTGGCATGCATTCAAATTGTTTTGAAGCAGAGCTGAATCTTTTGCCATTGTAATCTCAGGGATGGTAACTTTTTAAACTGGCACGCAGGTGCACATTGGCGCGTGTGTGCCAGCATGCACCCAGGGATGCAGCGATTTTATAACATGCATGCACATATGCATGTATGTTATAAGATATAGTAGGCACACCTCAACGTGCACCCAGCTTTAAATGGGCGTGCACATAGGTGCATAAATGCCTCTTCTACTGCATAAGTCAGGGAATTTTAAAAGGGGTGCATGTCCATACCATTGCCAGTTTCACCAGTTAACCAACTTTATTTGTTTAGATTTTTATATTCTGCTTTTCAGCACTTCAAAGTGTACATCAGAGCAGAATACAATCAGGTACTATAGGTATTTCCCTATCCCCACAGGGCTTGCAATCTAATTTTGTACCTGACGCAAGGTACAACCATGGCGCTTGAACACTGGCTTCCCTGGGTTATAGGTCACTGCTCTAACCACTCCTCCACTCCAGCTAGGACCTCCAGACCCCCTGGTTTAATAGCCTGCACTCCCCCCAGTTACCCCAGACTCTTTAAGCCCCTCTGAAACAGCTGGGGTGTTATTTTTTCTGCTTACATCTCCTCCATAGCAGAAGTATATGTACATGGCTGGGGACCTGGGCGCGTGCCCAGGCATGTAGATAGATACGCACACATCTCTTGGCCCTGCCACACCACGCCATGCCCTGACCAGACCATACCCATTCCCCGCCCCTTTTTGAAACTCCATGAGATGTGCGCACAGCCCGAGCTGATCGTGCATCTCCGATTCTTGAAAATAGGGTGGGGGTGTATAAGCCCCTAACTGACCCATGCACCGGTCTTTTAAAATTCACCTTTTAACCCTTGATGACTGATCCTGACATATGTTAAATCTGCAGTTACTGTTTGCTACAAGGTGAGGGTGGTATGCACAGTGGGGTAGATTTTAAAAGCCCTACGCGCGTAAATCCAGGAGGATTTACGCGCATATGGGGGGTTAAGCGCGCCGGGCCTATTTTCAAAAGGTCCAGCAGCGTGCGTAAAGTGCCCAGCAGCGTGTAAGTCCCGGGGCTTGAAAAAATGGGTGGGGTGGTCCGGGGGCATGGCCAGAGGCCCAGAGACCTTTGCAAGGCTGCTGGGCCGGGGTACGAGAAGCTTTTTTTTGGGGCTGGGGGCGGGACAGGTAGGGGAAGGGAGGGGGAAAGGAACGGGGAAAGCCAGCTGGTCTCCCCGAGGGCTCGGCGTGCGCAAAGTGCACTAGTGTGCACCCCCTTGCGCGCGGCGACCCCTGATTTTATAACATGCGCGCGGCTACGTGCGCATGTTATAAAATCGGGCCTACATTTGTGTGCGCTGGGTAGCGCGCACAAATGTAGGCCGCGCGTGTACATTTTAAAATCTACCCCTATGTTTTCATTACACCCCAAATTACAGGAACCCTCTAGCTATATATTAATGGTAATCTAGGGTCATGTGAGGGACACCTGCTGTTGTCTTACAGATAAGATTGAATTTATGAATGAAAGCATGCAACATGAATCAAAATATAGCACATGCATAGCAAACAACAAGGGGTAAGTCCAGTGCAGAGCTGGACCTCTACACCAGGACGCTGGAAAGTTTCTGGATGTGCTCGGAAGCCAGAGTTCAAATCCTACTGCTGCTCCTTGTGACCTTGGGCAAGCCATTTCTCCCTCCATTGCCTCAGATACAAACATTTTAGGGCCTCATTTTCACCATAGATGCAGAAATACCTAAAGTATCTGAATGCGGATCCGCTTTGAAGGGCCAAGAGTGGAAATACATAATGCAGTAGTCCAAGCCCTCATCCAGGCTGCAGAATTCAAGGCAGCAGGCAAATAGAGTCAATAGGGAAACAGCAAGAGCATGGTGTCTGTCCTCTCCCAGCTGATCCATTGTCTCCTTTTCCTCCTCCAGCACACTTTATTTTTAGATAGGAAAGGTGTGCTGAGGGGCGGAGCAGCTGCAAGGGTCGGCTGCACCCCATTCAGCCCAGCCTGCTGCCTGCTGCTGACTGTGCTGATGGCCCTAGCTCAGGGATGGCCAACCTTTTGAGCTCAGTGTGTCAAAATTCATTAAAAAAAAAAAAATGAGCATAACTCGGGTTATGTGTCACTACTAGAAAAATCCATAATTTTGTGATATTTGTAGCTCTAATTAATAACAAAAAGTTATAATTTTAATATATGTACTGTATTTATTAATAAAGCAAAAACAAATAATTCTTTACCTTACCTGCTTAGTGACTTTTTTGTTGCTGAATTTCATTAGCTAAATCTTCAATTAAAACACTCTCTCCCCCTCCACCCCAACCCCCCCTCCCCACACACACACACAAACTCTTACTCCCCTGGATTTTCTCATACACACTCATGCTCTCACACTCACTGGCTCCCACATATACACACAAACACACACACCCAGGCAGGCTCCCAGTCATTCTCACACCACTCCCGCTCCATCCTCCAGGCAGGCACCCATGCATTCACACACACACACACACACACACACACAGACCCCCAGGCAGAGTCCCATTCATACACATGCACACACTAAAGGCAGACCCCCCTCTCTTTTGCCAGCAACCTCAGAGCCTCTCTCATTCCTCTGCTGCCACTGTCACTGCTGCCGCGTGGCTATTGGGGAGGCGCCAATTGCTGCTACTGACACTGAAGCCCATTCTGCTGCCTCCTCTGTGCAGGCCCCGTGGGCTTCCACTTTCTCCATGCTGATGTCGTACATTGTGAGATCCGCATAGAGAAAGTGCTATTCTTGCACATTCCCAAAGATTACATGTGCCAATCACTAAAAAGTAATTTTTTTTTTTTTTTACCTTTGCTGTCTGATCTTAGTTTCCTAATTGGTTGGTCACAGGCTTTTTTTTTCCACCTTCCCTTTCTTATTTTTTTTGCCAATTCCTTTATATTGTCTTTTTTTCTGTTTCTTTTCTCTCCATCTTCTTCCCTCAAATACACAGTCAGGTTCTCATTCTCACATGCATTTCTCTCTCTCACACACACACAGGCTCTCACTGTCACATGCTCTCTCTCATACAATCAGTCGTACACGCAGTCTCTCACTCCCACATGCTGTCTTGCTCAAGCACATGCTGTCTCTGCAAACATTCAGGTCCTCACTCTCACACACAATCTCTCAACTCATCTCATACACACACACACACACACACACACACACACACCCTCTACAGACCCTCAGCCTCTCTCTCACCTCTGTGCCTCCTCTTCGCGGGTCGCCGCAGGATGGGCTCTGCAGCGGCCCTGATCTTCTCGGGCCGCAGCAGCCCTGCTACCGGGCCTCTTCCTCTTCTCGGGCCACTGCGACTTGGGATTCACGGCGGCCCATAAGCGCAAGCGTTGCTCCTCTTCTGCACGTGCTGATGCTTCTCCTCCTTCCTGCCCACGCGGCTCTGGCAACGTTTACTTCCGGGACCGCACAGGCAGGAAGGAGGTGGAGCATCAGCGCGTTTAAACGCGATCTTTTTCTTCAGGCCGAGGTGACGTGAGCCTCACCACGGCCCTGCCTATCTGCCTGTAGCTGCGCCACATGAGCCTCCCTGTGCCTGGGGACATTGGGGGGAGGGGTCCGGAGGGTAGGGGGATACTAAAAATCTAAATTTTAAAGGGTCGGCGCAGCCGATAAAAAAAAAGGCTTGGCACAACAGATAAAAAAAAAAATAATTTCCCGATAGTCCACAAAACGCTGCGCGTGTCAGCAAAAACATCTCGGCGTGTCACCTCTGACACACGTGTCATAGGTTAGCCATCACTGCCCTAGCTGAAGGGATCAAGGCAGAGCCATGTGGAAAGAAGAGTGAAGCTATCTCGGGGCCATGGCCAAGGTGTTTTCACCTATTCATGCCGACCTTCATGTAAACTTTGTCAGTTTTCATTTGTATAAACTGTTTTGGAACTAAAGGGATCTGTTCAGAAATATGTGAAATTGTTACATGTTTTTTTTTTTATCTCATTATTGTTCTTCAATAAATAGAACAGAGCAACTTACCAATGGCCTGCTAAATACTCTTTACTAATAGCTATAATTTTTACACTGCTTCTGAACTTGTGCAGCGCTGTACAATGGTGATAAGCATTCAGGTATAATAAGTCCCTATTCGAACTGTATATACGGTAGTCTCATGGCACAGAACGTGGCAAATATTTTGTGACAGCTTTGCATTTTGTAAATGACTCCTTGCAAATGAATACAGACATCCTTCTTTATAACAAACTATATTAAATACATTTCGTTTACACAAAAACACCTGATTTTAATTGTAACTTTTGCACAATGTTTGCAATAGCAGTTATTCTCTGTTAGAGCAAGCCCTTTGTAAGAAACACATCTGTTGATCTCTGCCCCTTCCCCCCAGCTGGTTTATGAGAGTCATGGGGGCGGGGAGTATGCGATAACGCTGTACTGTTTGCCAGCTGCCCCCATTAAATGATGCGTGTGAAGCAGTTGGCCTCCCTCATGCTCTACTTGTCCCCTGAGCACTGACCATTGCTATGATCCCCTTGGCATATTGAATCTGAAATCATACAGAGCAGAAAACCTTGTGCTTCCCTCCTACCACGTCTGTGTTCAGCACAGTGCATTCTTGAGGCTCAGTGGGATTTAAAAAATGGCTTCCTTTCCGAGTCCTGAGGTCAGCGGGTCTGCCACTCTAATAGAGGCCAGTGATTAGGATGCTAAAAAAAAAAAAATGACTGGAGGCCTGTGAGAGACAGGATATGCTCCTCTCCCCCCTCCTCCTCCTTTGCCAGTACTGTGGATTAATACCATAATAAATTAGGGGGTGGGCTAGGAGAAGCTCTTTACCAAGCTTGGCCTTAGTCTCCAGGGGTTAGTAAGATGCTGTGTAGCACCAGCTGATAAAATGGTAAATAATTCAATCAGTGAAATTTCATTTGGTCAGGATGCCAAGACCATATGGGGGGAAAGCAGGAACGCTTCCACACAGAAGGACAATTTAAACAATGAACTTGCAGCTCTTCATAACCTTGCAGCCAATGCGCTGCAGGATGCATTTAGGAAGAGCACTAGCGAACAGCTTTACAAAAGAGGAGAAAATCTCATACCAAAAGCATGTGTTAAAAAATATCACTTTGTAGCCTGAAAAACATGTGCACATATATTGGACACATAGTAACAGGTTTCAAACTTGTACTAATTCACCCCTTTCCTGTGACTTTGTAGACTGAAATATTATACACTACATGTGTTATATATATACAAAAAATAACAAAACTCCTTCAAGATCTATAAATGAGCCTGTAACAGGGCTTTTATTTATTAATTTTCTAACCTCATCCTGCCAAACAGTTGTAGCAAGTCAATTGGAGCAATGCACTTCACTTCTGCCCATGCTCTCCAGTGGATCTGGAGTGAAAGGATTTCTGGCAGCATTTCTGAGTTAGAGTAACCCCTTCATTCAGTTAGTTCTCCTAATAAACTATCTGGTTCTGGTTCTGGTTCTTCCCAGTCAGACCTTTGTTGATTTTAACCCATAGCCTCTTATTTGTTTCTTTGTATTGTCTTGACAAGATTGTAAGCTGTAGAAATCAGGGACAGTCTGGTAGCAATATAGCAATCTAACTAGATAAACGACGCTTGACCGACGTGCCGCAAATGCGCAGTAGAGAGCAACTCTACCGTGCATGCGCGGGCAGCACGTCGGTCAGAGCTTGCCTGTAACAAAAATGGCGCGGCGAGGAGCAGTAGCAGTAGCGGCGGCGGCGTGCGCGGGAGGGAGGGAGGGACCTCCCCCAGAGATCTTCCGTCTGCGCCATCCGAAGGGGTTGTGAATGGGCTGAGAGGGGGAGTGGGGAGTGAGGGAGGGGGGAGAGAGAATGAGGGGAGGGGGAGAATGAGGGGTAAGGAAATGGACCGAAAAAAAAAGGTAATGTAGCCCGTTGTTACGGGCTTAACGGCTAGTAAGATCATAAGAAATTGCCATGCTGGGTCAGACCAAGGGTCCATCAAGCCCAGCATCCTGTTTCCAACAGAGGCCAAAAACCAGGCCACAAGAACCTGGCAATTACCCAAACACTAAGAAGAACCCATGCTACTGATGCAATTAATAGCAGTGGCTATTCCCTTAGGGGCAGATTTTCAAAGACCTACGCACATAAATCCAGGAGGATTTACACGCGCTGGGCCTATTTTCAAAAGGCCCGGCGGCTTTCGTATGTCCCGGGGCTTTTCTGAATGGGCGGGCAGGGGGTGGGACGGGGCAGGATGGGGCGGGGAAGGTGGTGCGAGGGAGGTCCAGGAGGCGTGGCCGAGGACTCCGGCATAAGGGGATCGCGCGCTGGCAGTTGGCCTGTGCACACAAGTTACGCCTGCCTCTTGCGTAACTTGTGTGCACCGGCGTAACTTGTGAGATAAAGGTACGGGGGGGGGGGGGGGTTCGGGTTGGGGGGTGGGACAGGTAGGGGAAGGGAGGGGAAAGTGGGGGAGAAAGGAAAGTTCCCTCCGAAGTCGCTCCGATTTTGGAGCGGCCTCAGAGGGAACGGGGAAAGCCAGCTGGTCTCCCCGAGGGCTTGGCGTGCGCAAGGTGCACTAGTGTACACCCCCTTGCGCTCGCTGACTCCTGATTTTATAATATGCGCGCAGCTGCGCGCGCCTGTTATAAAATTGGGCGTACATTTATGCGTGCCGGGTAGTGCGCACAAACCTTTTAAAATCTGCCCTTTTAAAACCTTTTTAAAACCTTTTAAAATCTGCCCCTAAGTAAACTTGATTAATAGCAGCTAATGGACTTCTCCTCCAAGAACTTATCCAAAACGTTTTTGAATCCAGCTACACTAACTGCACTAACCACATTCTCTGGCAACAAAATTCCAGAACTTTATTGTGCGTTGAGTGAAAAAGAATTTTCTCCAATTAGTCTTAAATGTGCTTCTTGCTAAGTTCATGGAATGCCACCTAGTCCTTCTATTATTCGAAAGTTGAAATAACCGATTTACATCTACTTGTTCAAGACCTCTCATGATCTTAAAGACCTCTATCATATCCCCCCTCAGTCGTCTCTTCTCCAAGCTGAACAGCCCTAACCTCTTCAGCCTTTCCTCATAGGGGCGCTGTTCCATCACCTTTATCATTTTGGTTGCCCTCTCTGTACCTTCTCCATTGCAACTATATCTTTTTTGAGATGCGGCGACCAGAATTGTACACAGAATTCAAGGTGCAGTCTCACCATGGAGCAATATAGAGGCATTGTGACTTTTCTGTTTTATTAATCTTTCCCATCCTAATAATTCCTAACATTCTGTTTGCTTTTTTGACTGCTGCAGCACACTGAGCCGACAATTTTAAAGTATTATGCACTATGATGCCTAGATCTTTTTCCTGGGTGGTAGCTCCTAATATGGAACCTAACATTGTGTAACTACAGCAAGGGTTATTTTTCCCTATATGCAACACCTTGCACTTGTCCACATTACATTTCATCTGCCATTTGGATGCCCAATCTTCCAGTCTTGCAAAGTCCTCCTGTAATGTATCACAATCCGCTTGTGATTTAACTTCTCTGAATAATTTTGTATCATCTGCAAATCTGATAACCTCACTCGTTATATTCCTTTCCAGATCATTTATATATATATATTGAAAAGCACCAGTCCAAGTACAGATCCCTGAGGCACTTCACTGTTTACCCTTTTCCACTGAGAACATTGACCATTTAATCCTACTCTCTGTTTCCTGTCTTTTAACCAGTTTGTAATCCACGAAAGGACATCGCCTCCTATCCCATGACTTTTTAGTTTTCTTAGAAGCCTCTCATGAGGGACTTTGTCAAACACCTTCTGAAAATCAAAATACACTACATCTACCGGTTCATCTTTATCCACATGTTTATTAACCCCTTCAAAAAAATGTAGCAGATTTGTTAGGCAAGACTTCCCTTGGGTAAATCCATGTTGACTGTGATCCATTAACCATGTCTTTCTATATGCTCTACGATTTTGATCTTGAGAATAGTTTCCACTATTTATCCTGGCACTGAAGTTAGGCTCACTGGTCTATAGTTACCCGGATCGCCCCTGGAGCCTTTTTTAAATATTGGGGTTACATTGGCCACCCTCCAGTCTTCAGGTACAATGGATGATTTTAATGATAGGTTACAAATTTTAACTAATAGATCAGAAATTTCATTTTTGAGTTCCTTTTGAACCCTAGGATGCATACCATCCAGTCCAGATGATTTACTACTCTTTAGTTTGTCAATCTGGCCTACTACATCTTCCAGGTTCACAGTGATTTTGTTCAGTTCATCTGACTCATCACCCCTGAAAACCATCTCCGGAACTGGTATCTCCCAAATATCCTCATTTGTAAACACGGAAGCAAAGAATTAATTTAGACTTTCTGCAATGGCTTTATTGTAGCGAGCACAGCCTTCAGGAACCGATGGTGTGGGCTCAGCGCACATCACTTGCTAATAGGAGGGCGGAGCCCTATGGGCCATGGAGCGGCTCAGGTCAGGACACAAGTTGCACCTATGGTGAAGTGTGTGTGCAAGAATGGGCGGCACAGGAGCAGAGCTGGATGGAGCGTGGAAGATTGGGCATAGACATGGAGATATAGACTTGGGCGTATACTTGGGTGTAGACTTGGACATAGACCTGGACGTAGACTTGGGAGACGAAGGCTTGGAACAAAGAGATGAGGAAGACTTGGAAATGAGGAGATGAGGAGAGGAAGACATGGAACTGAAGAGATGAGGAGATGAAGATTTGGAACTGAAGAGAAAAGGAGAGGAAGACAAGAGACAGGGAGGGATGAGCAAGACCCTCAGGCGCCCTACACAGCATGAAGAGATGGTCACGGACCACACTGAAGGCTCGGATGAAGAACATGGAACAAGGACACAGGCAGGAATGAGCAAGACCCTCTGGCGCCCTACACAGCATGTGGGGTTGGTTGCGGACCATGCTGTCCCCTATGCGCCCCACACAGCCAGAAGGATGGTTGCAGACCATGAGGGGAGCAGGGTGAGCTCAGGAAGACTCTTAGCACAGGAGCGAAGCAACCCCTCGGGGCCTCCAGAGTCAGAACAGGATACAAGGAGATAAGGCTTGGCCCTTAACACTCGAGGACCAACCTCAGAATTAAAAGCAGGGAATCTCCAGAGGAATGGGCTTTTCAGGACCTGGAACATCAGGATGGGACAACATCAGGAAGGGAACAAGGAACATCACTGGACTAGGACTCACAGACATCTTGGAGCTAGGAACATCTTAGAACTCTTGGGACATCAAGGAAGCTTGGGACAAAAAGGAAGCTTAGGCATAACCGGAATAGATTCACGGACGTCTTTCTGGAATGGAGTCACAGACGTCTCTCTGAAATGGAGTCACGGACGTCTTGGAAGGGACTCACGGACATCTTCAAAGGGACTCACAGACATCTTGGAATTTGGAACATCTTGGAACATGGGACATCTTGGATCATGGGACTCACGGACATCTTGGAATGGAACAGCATCAGGATCTGGAGTCATGGACATCCGGACTTGGAACAGCATCAAGATCTGGACTCACGGACATCTGGACCTGCATCAGGACTGAAGAGATGTCTTCAGGAGCATCTGGATAGATGCGAAGACACTGGAGGAATGGAGCGAGGCCTTCTTATAGGACCCATCCAGGAAGTAGGCGGAGACTGAGGCTTCGGTGGGGCCGGGTCCACTTCCTGTCGCTGGCCTTTTAAAAGAATTGAAGAGGCACATGCCAGCGCCTAAAGGAAGGCCAGAGGTAGGCTTGCAGGACCTTGGAGAGCGGCCCTGCAGAGCGGGAGGAAGCAGGCCATGTCGGTGATGTCTCAGCCATGCAAGGGGAGGGCCCAGAGGCAGGCAACATTGGTGGCATCCCTGCCAAGTCAAGGGGCTGGACCCGAAGGCGGCACCAGCCATGAAGGCCTCGAGCATGGCCTCCAGGCCGCGGAGGAAGCGGCAGCAGCATCCGCTACAGGAGTCAGGTTTCATCGGCGGCTTACCAGGGCTGCAAAGAGCCGTGTCAGTGGCAGCACAAGGCCGCAGAGGTAAGGCCCTGTCCGCGTGAAGTGCAGGCAGGGGCGCAACACTTATCTTCCCTAAGAGCCCCTTTAACCCCTCGGTCATTTCATGGTCCAACCGACTCCCTCACAGGCTTCTTGCTTCGGATATATTTTAAAAAGTTTTTATTATGAGTTTTTGCCTCCATGGCCAACTTCATTTCAAATTCTCTCTTCGCCTGTCTTATCAATGTTTTACACTTAACTTGACAATGCTTATTTTTTATCCTATTTTCTTCAGATGGATCCTTCTTCCAATTTTTGAAGGATGTGCATTCGTTTTGTTATTGTTTTAGTGTACACTAAAACAATCCCCAAAAAACTCAAACAGAATAATAAAAATAAAACAAAACAAAAATAAAAATAAATATGCTTTGGCTGCATATCCCTAATAGTAATAGTAGGAAACTCAGCATTTGGTGTAAACCAAAGACAAAAACAATCTTAAAAATTATAGGGTAGATTTTTTAAAAATACATGCACGCATCCATGTGCACGCACTACCCGGCACACGCACATGGATGCACAATTTTATAACATGCACGCGCTGGCGCGCGCATGTTATAAAATCCAGGACGGCATGCGCGGGGGGGGGGGGGGGGGGAGATTTCCCAAGTTTACACGCAGCAATGAGATCAGGCCTCCACCAGTTCCCTCCCGGTCCACTCCAATTAAGGAGCAGACTGGGAGGGAACTTTCCTCCCTCCTACCTTCACTCCCTTTCTCTTCCCCTCTCCTCTCTGACCCCTTTGTAGATTTTATTTATTTCGGAACGTACGCTGGCGTAAGTTGCACACGCCGGCAGGCTGATGGGACATCTAAAAGCATGAGATTAGAAAATCTGAGGTGCTGGGAGGGGGTGTGGATTTTTATTATAGGGGAACTCCAGGGGGAGTGTAATTTATGAATCAAGGAATGTATAATCATGGGGAGCTTGTATTGTATCCGGAAGGAGATAGGGAGCCAATTTAAGGATTTGAGAACAGGAGAGATATGATTGTGCATGGGGGTGTTCGTAAGGTGTCTTGCTGCCGAATTTTGAATGATCTGTAGAGGGCGGGTCACGTGTAAAGGCAGACCTGTCAGTAGTGAGTTGCAGTAGTCTATTCCAGAGAATATAAGGGATTGGAGGTTGATCCTAAAGTCAGCGGGTTCAAGAAGGAGTTTAAGGTGACAGAGTAAATGTAGTTCCTAAAGGAGGAGTTGGTAATAGTTCTTATATATTGGCGCATTGAGAGCGATGAGTCTATTGTGATTCCCAGGTTTCTTGCATTTGGTGAGATGTACCTTAGTTAGGTAAGGTTATTTAAATACTGTACAAAGTCATTTAAACCAGCTTTAAAGCAGGTTTCGATGGCGCTCGCTTATGGCTAAAACATTCAGAGAACTTTGCTAAAGACCAGAATGTCAGATATATATATATATATATATATATATATATATATATATATATATATATATATATATATTCTTCTGGTTATAATTGTTTGTAAGCTTGTACAATGATTCTTGTTTTGCCACAATGTTATTGTTTTGTTGACAATTATTATATATGTTGTATTTGTAAATTGGTCAAGGCCTATGCATGAGTGATTAAAAAATTTTAATAAATGATAAATGATACTGAACCAACTGTTTTTCAATATTTAATAAGCAATACTGTCACTCTATAATTTCTATGTAGTACTATCTTAACAATTTTATCTGAAACATGCTTTGAAGTCCCTGGCTGGAAAGATGTCACAAACAATGATGATTCAATCAACCTAAATCTAACAACCCCATTACTATAAAATATATTTATAGGGGGGAAGATGGAGGTTTCATATATCAATTCAAGCATGCTCCAATGGCCTTGGTAGCTTGATGTCTTTCAAATTTATAATCATCAACACACCACCTACCCACCCTTTATTTTTTGTGCACTATGTAATACTCAATCAAATCTTCCCTTTCCCTTTTTTCTTTTCTTTTCTCTTTTCTTTTTTACTTTCTTTTGATTAATTCTTTTAGAATGATGATGCATAACTATGTTTACAGTATCAAAGATTACTATTTACAATTCTCTCTCATCAGCATGAACTTCTAAGACTTTATTTTTTTGTTATGAATTCTTTTTGTTGATAGGAAATAGAGATGTTTGTAAAGAAAAGCCTTCTAATGAAGGAACAATGTAATACATGTGTTTTCTTCGTAAAGATTTTAAAGTTATGTAGTCATTGCCCATTAGAGAAATGTTTTATTTTAGTTGATCTGTAACCCACAAGCAGAGAACATATGAATTAGTTATAAAAACTCCTCTCTTCAAGAGAGAAACAAGAATAATCTACAACTAATAGGTAACCGTTAAGAATTGTGTTTATGCCATGTGACACCGCTATTAGATCACAGCAGCTGCCTTTTTCCTGCTAATTTAATTAACTAAAAAAAAATTACACAGTCTGAGAATATTAATGTAGGAAATTAAATCTTTGTAGCTTCTCCATCACATTGCTGCACTTGCCTACTCTCCTTATGTTTTACATACACACACACACACACACACACTTTTTACCATTGTAAACATTCTCATGTGTCCACTATAATACGGCAATTTTCAAGCCACATACCAAGTAAACTGGCTGTCTGAAAATTGCATTCACTCAGTCTGGCTACAAGTGGACATGCTATGTAACTCCGTACATACCTGTAGCCAGAGTGAGGAGAAGCATTCCTGAGGGCGTGGTTTGGATTGGCATTTCCAAATTTAGGTGCACTATTTTCTATAGAAATTTGAATACTCTGTACCCGTGGCAACTTTCAAAGGAGAACTATGTGTATCCTTTCCCTTTGAGAATTTGCTACAAGGTCGTGAACTTTGCATGAAGGTAGACAGTTTCCAAATTTATTGTGATTAACAAAAAAGTGCAAAGTTTGGCCAAACTGGTGAAAAGCAAGAGCCCCAATCCATGCAGTGAGAGAAAACTAGAACATTTATAACACAAAGTAAGTGCTCCGAGCATACACTCCTCCAACTTATCTTTGAGAACAATCTGCAAATAGTAAACCAAAGCTCTAATTCTGTATACATAGCTGAATACTGAATATTGGTTATTTTATTTTGTGGTTGTGGATAATACATTGTTTTTAATTTTTCCAATTAGCTTTTGTTAAAATTGTATAAAATGTATTTATTATTATAATTGATTTTGTAATATGAATTTGTTTTAATTGACAAATGAACTAGATGTTTTATCCTGCTTCGAATACATCTATAGTACTAGCATGTGGCATTTTTTTGAATGGATAATTTGACTTTGCTCTGTGGAGAGTCACTTCTTTGCACAATTTCTTTTTATCATACCTATGAGGAAAGGCTAAAGAGGTTAGGGCTGTTCAGCTTGGAGAAGAGATGGCTGAGGGGAGATCTGATAGAGGTCTAATAAAATCCTGAGAAGTCTAGAATGGGTAAATGTGAATCGGTTATTTACTCTTTTGGATAATAGAAGAACTATCAGCAAATAGCACATTTAAAACTAATTGGAGAAAATTCTTTTTTACTCAAGGCACAATTAAGCTCTGGAATTTGTAACCGGAGGATGTGATTAGTGCAGTCAGTTTAGCTGGGTTTAAAAAAGATTTGGATAAGTTCTTGGAGAAGTCCATTATCTGCTATTAATCAAGTTGACAGGAAATAGCCACTGCTATTACTAGCATCAGTAACATGGGATCTACTTAGTGTATGGGTACTTGCCAGGTACTTGTAGTCTAGATTGGCCATTGCTGGAAACAGGATGTTGGGCTTCATTGACCCTTGGTCTAACCCAGTATGGCAATTTCTTATGTTCTTTAAATTTCAAGAATAGAGACTATAATATATTAACTACCCAGCATCATGAAACTATTGGACTAGCTATAAAAATAGTACATCCAAGCAGTAAACCATGATAAACATAACATGCTTGCTGTGTTTTTATTTACTCTTGCTGTGATAGGAAAAGCTTCTGCAGTCCTGATGGCACAGTGGGAAACTGATTACACCATACTGATTCATAATTGTTTCATTACCATTAACGAAATCAAATCACAAAAGCAGCAGATCAGCTCATAATGATCACATTCTTCCTTGATCATGACAAGCTGAAGTGTCAAGTTCTAACAGTTGTCCTTGACATCAAGGTCAACTGTGCCAAATCTTGATATTATATAGGAATAAGAAAAACTCTTCAGTCTTCATCACTGATCTATAGGATGTTTGGAAGCAGGTTACTGTCTAACAGTTTCAGTTTAATAATAGTTACATGATTTGAAGAGGTAAGGATTTTGTCAGTTGGGCTGTGTGACTGCAGATCATGCCCTTGGTTCACCACCTCTGGGAACCAGAGTGCAAATCCAGCTTCATGCTTCTGTGTCCAGATCAACAAAACATCAGACAGAGTCCCATCTTCTTAAAATATCTCTGTAAAAGAAAGAGAGAAACAGAACGCACAACTGCATTATCTCAGTATGGTTGTGGTTTAAAAAAAAACCCAAAAAAACCCCAACTGTCCTTGATAGCATGATCAAGCTATTATCTTGCATGGAAACCCATGGCTAAATAAAGTGAGCATATTATTTACTGATGGGAAGCTAAACAGCATGATCTTGCTAAACTGAGCATTCTTAGTTCTAGTTTCCTCTTGGTTCCTCCTGCTTGGTTCCAAGGGATATAAAATTTAAACCTGGCCCATGGGGATTGCTTTTCTGATCAATATACCAATCCATGTACTGTACAATCAATAACAGAAATACAATAATATAATCAAATTACAATAACAGATTTATAGCAAAGAACTTTGTCCTCTGATAGTTTATTGCTTGAAAATACATTTTTCTTGTATAAAGAAAGGCAGCTTTATTTTTGAAGTACTCAAATGTGTGTTGATGCGTCATGTGATGTGTTTACACTAGGTGGCTGTTCATTTGACTAGCTCCTGTACTCTTACAATAATTTAATACTTTCCTGTTGGCACAAGAGTTGGTTTTTCAGCTCTGATGGCAGATAAAGAGCTAAGATGTTGCCTCCAGTTTTATGTTGTGAGCAGGTAGTTCGGTCTAAAAGATCTTGCAAGAAATCGGTAGCAGAGAAAACGGCCTCAAAAGACATGGACTCAGAGGATGAGACCTCGGCTGAAAGCAATCTGCCCAAGAAAATGATAGAGGTTATGAAGTTGGTGATGCAGCAACTAAGCGACAAGATACATACCAGCCTCAAATCGAAAAAGGAGTCTGTGGTGGATAGGGTCAGTCAGCTGTTCTCTATAGTGAGTGAAACTAACACAAGGCTAGACGGCATGGGGGAACAAGTTGAGGAGGTGGAAATGTCCTTGACCATGGCGCGGCAGCAATTGGAGGTGCTTGAGAAGGCCTAAAAATGCACAGCCGGAAGCTAGATGATATAAAGAATCGTGGCCGGTGCTATAACCTGCAAATTGTAGGGCTGCATGAGAAGATGCAGGGAGATGATGTTAAGAACATAAGAAATTGCCATGCTGGGTCAGACCAAGGGTCCATCAATCCCAGCATCCTGTTTCCAACAGATGCCAAACCAGGCCACAAGAACCTGGCAATTACCCAAACATTAAGAAGATCCCATGCTACTGATGCAATTAATAGCAGAGACTATTCCCTAAGAACATTTGATTAATAGCCGTTAATGGACTTCTCCTCCAAGAACTTGTCCAAACCTTTTTTGAACCCAGCTACACTAACTGCACTAACCACATCCTCTGGCAACAAATTCCAGAGCTTTATTGTGCATTGAGTGAAAAAGAATTTTCTACTATTAGTCTTAAATGTGCTACTTGCTAACTTCATGGAATGCCACCTTGTCCTTCTATTATTCGAAAGTGTAAATAACCGATTCACATCTACTCATTCAAGACCTCTCATGATCTTAAAGACCTCTATCATATCCCCCCTCAGCCGTCTCTTCTCCAAGCTGAACAGCCCTAACCTCTTCAGCCTTTCCTCATAGGGGAGCTGTTCCATCCCCTTTATCATTTTGGTTGCCCTTCTCTGTACCTTCTCCATAGCAACTATATCTTTTTTGAGATGCAGCGACCAGAATTGTACACAGTATTCAAGGTGTGGTCTCACCATGGAGCAATATAGAGGCATTATGACATTTGCCGTTTTATTAACCATTCCCTTCCTAATAATTCCTAACATTCTGTTTGCTTTTTTTTTACTGCTGCAGCACACTGAGCCGACGATTTTAAAGTATTCCACTATGATGCCTAGATCTTTTTCCTGGGTGGTAGCTCCTAATATGGAACCTAACATCATGTAACTACAGCAAGGGCTATTTTTCCCTATATGCAACACCTTGCACTTGTCCACATTAAATTTCATCTGCCATTTGGATGCCCAATCTTCCAGTCTTGCAAGGTCCTCCTGTAATGTATCACAATCCACTTGTGATTTAACTACTCTGAATAATTTTGTATCATCCACAAATTTGATAACCTCACTCGTCGTATTCCATTCCAGATTATTTACATATATATTGAAAAGCACCGGTCCAAGTACAGATCCCTGAGGCACTCCACTGTTTACCCTTTTCCACTGAGAAAATTGACCACTTAATCCTACTCTGTTTCCTGTCTTTTAACCAGTTTGTAATCCACTAAAGGACATCACCCTCTATCCCATGACTTTTTAGTTTTCCTAGAAGCCTCTCAGTTTTTTTGAAAAATGTATCCCATTGTCCTTGGAGCTAGAGTGCAAGCATGAGCAGGTAAAGACTGACAGTGTGCACAGAGTGTTGGGTGGCCTAGGGCTCTGATACTGCAATTGCACCATTTTGGGAGAAAAAAAGCCAAATCATAGAATCTAGCTGCATGAAGGAAGAGCTTTGGTACCAGGGCAGATGGATATATTTTTTCAGGATTTCTCAAGACCATGCAAAAGAAGCAGCAAAGCTATAATGAGGTGAAGCAGGAGCTGCACACAAGTGGGATTTCTTTTGTTATTGTATCCGGCTTAGCTCTGGGTGCAGTATAGCAGATCAACAAAAATCTTTCCTGCAGCAATTAAGCCGCAATGAGCACAGTACATCCTTTAAATTGGGCCTTCTCGGTGTCTTTGGTGGGAGGGAGGAAAGTATATGTTATGGCCGTCGGCTACGGCGGTCTGCAACTGGGGCCGACTATCATGGCCTCCGGCCGCAGCGGTCCTCAGCCGGGACCAAGTGCTTACCCGCGGCATTGGGCTGTCTCGGAGGCTCCTGCTGGAGCAGGCAGCCTCCCTTGGCGCTCTCCTCACGGCCTTGGCCGCTGTTGAGGCCAGCCGCATGGCCCCTGCTTGGCCGGGATGACTCCTCCCCCTCCAGGTATGTTAGAGCCGCTCGCGCGGCTGAAGAGTTTATTTAAAGGGGCCATGACAGGAAGTTGTCAGGGCTCCTTCCTGAGACTCCTCCCTCAACTCTGGTATTTAAGGCAAGGTCTGCTCCTCAGACCTTGCCTTGGTATTGAGGCTCCTTGATGGTTGGTTCCTGAGCTCCGCATTCCTGGTTCCCGCTTCCTGGTCTTGTTCCTGCTCTTGTTCCTGCTCTTCGTCCTGCTTCTTCTCTCCTCCCTCGTTGGACTGACTCTTGGCGTTTGACCTTTGGACCAGCTGCTGTTCTTCTCTTGGCTCGACCCTGGACCGGCTTCTGACTCTTCTCCTGGCATGCCCCTGGACTGGCTTCGGACCACTCTCCTGACTTGCTCCTGGACCGGCTTATGACCTTTCTCCTGGCTTTGACCATTGGACCAGCTCTTGACCATTCTTCAGCCACCACTCCTGGACTGACTACGACCTGCTGGAGGTGCCAGCTGTCTGGAATCCACTACCTGCAGGAGGCGCCTGCATCCAGACCTATCTTCAGTGAGTCTCCTAAGTCCCAGCGGCCCGGGTCTCTACAGGGTCCTCCTGGGGGGACCATGAGCTTCCAGGGCGAAGTCTTCGTTCAATTGCTGATTCACCAGGTAGGGACCTAAGAGGGTTGATTCTCTCCTAGGTAGCACTAACTGTACCTCGGAACAAGGGTCCACCTTCTGATCTGTAACAGTATAAACAAATAAGTCAATTATAGTTTGGGTCTGGGAGGTGTGGGTAGCTAGCAATAGCGGATGAGGTATTGTGGGATCTTGTGGAGGTAGGGGGACTGTCTCATTGTGTTTTTTCCTTGTTAGAGTTTATACATGGTGTCAGATGAGCCATGCTGCCCCAGTGCTATTCACATTTCTTTGGGTCAGTTGGCAGGAAGCAGCGGGATGCCACAGAGATGAAAATTTACGAGTGTGTGCACACAAAACTCTGTGGTATCAAGGGAGATAGATGGGAGAGCATGTTTCAAGTGTCAGTTCCACAGTGCTGAAGAGCAGAAGACCTGGCGACTGGAGAAGCTTCCTCAGAGCCCGTCTATGGACAGTGACTCTATGCTGTTCTGCTTCTTCTCAGGGAGGAAAGGGAGAATTGGGCGTGGAGAAGGGGGAAGGGGTTAATGTTTTCATGGCTGTGGGTGCAGGGGGGGTGGGGGATAAGGGAAGTATGGTGTTTGCTGTTCGGAGGGACTGGGCCTCGGGTTTTCCTTTGCTCAAAACCTCCAGAAGGTGGAAGGGGATGGGTGACAGCATTGAAAGTGTAGAGGGTCGAGGTCCTTGGCTGGGTGGTACATATAACTGTTTCTGCAATTGTGGTTGAGGGGGGAGAGGTTCTAACGTTAAAAATGGGGGTTGCATAATGTCACTGGGGATATGGCGATATTTGGTGTTATGATACAGATGACTAATATAGCAATACATTTGATATCTCTTAATGTTCAGGGCATAGGTACACCAGACAAAAGGAAATGTATTCTCAACTACCTAGAGTGTCATGGATCTATGATAGCAATGTTGCAGGAGATGCTTCTATCTGATGCAGAGCTTAATAAACTGTTGAGACTAGATGGGGCAGGTGTATTTCTCTTCATAAAATACAAAGAGGAGGAGAGTATTCATTTTAATTATAGAAGCACAGAAATGAAACATAGAAATGACGGCAGAAGAAGACCAAATGGCCCATCCAGTCTGCCCAGCAAGCTTCCACACTTTTTTTTTTCTCTCATATACTTATCTGTTACTCTTGGTCTTTAGTAACTTTTTGGTTCTATTTCCCTTCCACCCCCGCTATTAATGTAATCTTTTGGTTCTATTTCCCTTCCACCCCCGCCATAATTGTAATCTTTTGGTTCTATTTCCCTTCCACCCCCGCCATTAATGTAGAGAGCAGTGCTGGAACTGCTTCTAAGTGAAGTATTAATGTAACCTTTTGGTTCTATTTCCCTTCCACTCCTGCCATTAATGTAGAGAGCAGTGCTTGACTGCTTCTAAGTGAAGTATCTAGCTTAATTGGTTAGGGTTAGTAACCGCCACATTAAGCAAGCTACTCCCACGCTTATTTGTTTGCCCAACCTGTGCAATTCAGTCCTTGTTGGTTGTTATATGAATATAAATCCACTTTTCTTCATTTCCCCCTGCCGTTGAAGCAGAGAGCTTCTCTGGATATGTATTGAAAGTGAAGTATCAGGCTTAATTGAGTCGGGTAGTAACCGCTGTAGCAAGCAAACTGCACCCATGCTTATTTGTTTACCCAGACTGTGGAATTCAGTCCTTGTTGGTTGTTGTCGGAATATAAAAATCATCTTTTCTTCATTCCCCCTGCCATTGAAGCAGAGAGCAACACTGGATATGCATTGAAAATCATCTTTTCTTCATTCCCCCTGCCGCTGAAGCAGAGAGCAACACTGGATATGTATTGAAAGTGAAGCATCAGACTTGTTTGGTTTGGGGGAGTAACCATCGTAACAAGCAAGCTACTCCCCGTCCCCGGTGCTCCCGTTTCTACGATGGACTCCTGTGCTCCGCGGTGGGCCTCTCCGCGTGGTCTGCGGAGAGACGCCGCCGTCCTGCGCTGTGCCCCTCTCTAGGCACGCGCGCATCTCAGTTCCTTATGAAGGGCCCACGGCAGGAACTTGACCACGACCCCGGATGATGATGATGTCATTGAAGCTCCGGTATATAAGGCTGGGCTCAGCTCCTGTTAGTCGCCTTTGCAACAGCTGGACGTGTACTTCGTTGCTTCCTGGTGTTCCTGGTTCCTGTTCCCTTCGAGTTCCTGATCCTGGTTTCATCTTCTCTGTTTCTGAGCTTCGTGCTATCCAGCTTATCCCTACGGACTGATCTTCTCCTGGACCCGACCACTGCTTTGCCTGACTATGCTACTGATCTTCTGGACCTGACCACTGCTTTGCCTGACTACGCTACTGATCTTCTCCTGCACCCAACCACTGCTTTGTCTGACTACGCTACTGACCTTCTTCTGGACCCGACCACTGCTTTGCCTGACCGCCATTATCTTCTCCTAGTCCAGACCTCTGCCTCGTCTGACCAAACTACTGATCATCTCCTAGTCCTGACCATGCCATTGCTTCTCTCCTGGACCTGACTTCAGCCTTGCCTTGCCTCCACTGTGTTCACACTGAGTTGGGGCACAGGTCTCATGTATGCCTATCCCCAACCCCATTAATACCCAAGACATTACAAATGTAAATGTCATTCTCATAGCTCCATACTGGCTCGATAGGTGTAGTATCCTGTCTCTACCATCTTTCCTTTCGATCACTGATACGACTAGGAGAATCTCCCACTATGATACAGAATCAAGGGCAAATACTAAACCCCAATGTCGCTCCCCCTGTGCTAACAGCATGGATTTAAATTTTGAACATAAGCTAGTATATTCCCTTTAGCTACCTACAGATATAGAGGATAGGTAGAACAATAATGATGACCTCTTCGGCTGTGATCAGTGAAGACTACTACAATATTTATTCCATCTATCATTGTCTGATCTGAGTACCTCTTCAATAAAGGTGCACCTGAGCACAATATCAGTATATCACTCATAATGGGAAGGTCAGACAATATCAACAAACTCAATGGTATCTAGATTCATGATAGGATTGTGGCATACCACAAGACCTCCAGTTCCTTGGGATTTAAATTTGGTTTTAGCACAGCTCATGAAACCAACTTTGAGCCTTTGGAGTCAGCAGAACTGAAATTCATATCATGAAAAGTATTATTCCTGATTGCAATTACTTCAGCTTCTATAATAAGTGAAATTCAGGAGTTTGTCTTGTTTCTTCCATATCTACAGTTCTTCCACAATACTGTAATCCTGTTGCTACATCTAAAGTTCTTTCAATATACAATATACACAGTGTTACATATAAATCAATCCATAGTGCTATCTTTCTTCCCAAGTCCTCATGCTCACAAACGAGAACAGGCCTTGCACATGCTGCACTGCAAGAGGACTCTATTCTACTACATGAAACACAGCCCTATTGTCAGGTTACTAAACTATCCATTTCTTTTGACTCCAACAGACTGGGAGTTGCAGTAGCCAAGAGAACCCTATCCAACTGGTTAGCAAGTTGCATATCTCACTGTTACAATCTGGCAGGAAAACACCTATCAGACATAGTGAAAGCACATGACATTAGAACTATGTTGTCATCAGTATTTATTTATTACAGATGATTTATATACAGCTCTTCCATAAAAGAACAGAACAGTTTACAAGCTAAAAACATACGTGGTATGTACATTTAAATAATAGTACAATCATAAAAACAAAATGATACAAAAAGTTACTCAAAGAATAATTCATTTGTAAATACCATCTCAAAGAGCCATGTTTTTAGGTCTTTCTTAAAGGCTTTAAAGTCTGTGCATACTCTTACACGTTCTGGTATCATATTCCAAAAATTTGGACTGGCTATAGAAATTGCCCTCTCCCGAACTTCAGTAAGATGTATGGATGGAACCTCTAGACAACCCTAGTTTGCTTATCTTAGTGTTCTTTGTGGTACGTAAAAATGTAATGCTGCTCTGAGCGAGACAGTGTCTTTATTTGAGAGTATCTTATGGATTAATGTTAGCATTTTATATTGGATGTGAAATTGGATTGGCAACCAGTATAATGAACGCAGTACAGGTATAATGTGATCAAAATTTTCTCTTGCCTTCACAAACGCCACTTACTGAAAAAGGAGTTGCGGACCCAAAAGGCCGACATAACTTATGTACAGGAGACTAATGTGCACAAGTGCTTCAAGCATCTTCTCGAATTTCCTTCTCATTCCTGCTCATATTGGGCGGCTAGTACTAAAACGTCTAGTTATGCAGGGGTTGGAATTTTAATTTCTAATTCATTTGTCCACGATATAATATATCAGAGTTTGGGCCCATTAGGCAGATATATTCTTCTTAAGCTAAGAGTGGGTACATGTGTCTTTACTCTTCTTAACGTATATTTCCCAAATGTGAATCAGTCACCATTTTTGCAGGAAATTGATCAGTTACTGACTAATTATAATGAGGGTGAGTTAATTGTGGGGGGAGATTTTAATGCTACTAGGGAGCTTACTATTGATAGCTCTTCCAAGGCCAGTACTGCCTCTGGGATACGGAAAAGCTGGCAGGTTTTTCTGGAAAAATGGTGCCTGGTAGATATCTGGAGAGAGCGCTTTCCACATTCACACTCTGTTAAAAGAAGAGCGTCCCCTGTGTCTAATTACAGAATAAATACCAGCTTCAGACGGTAATAAAGAAAGGGGTTTATTAATACAGGTAATTATATAGAGGAAGGCGGATAATTCCTCTAGGAGCAGAAAAATACAGAAAGAATTTAGTACAAGCAAAGGTGTACAAGGTCTGTTTAAAATCTGCTCAGAGCTCTTAACGTGTGCATCAGCTTATAAAGGGTCTGGGGTCTGCTATTATCAGTCATCTGCATAATCCACACCCTTTACCTTTAATAGCCAATCGATATATATTTTAACATGTGTACTTTAGCTTGCTCTCACTATAGGCCACATGCCTCTTCTTATCAGTTAGAATAACAAACTTAGTTCCATCCTTCCAGGAATGATGTCATCTGTGCTGGATAATTCTCTGGCAAGTTCAGTAATCAGTGCTTCATAGTGCTATAACTACATATGTGCAGGATATATGCAGTGCACTATTCTACATATCCCCCTGTGAAGGGTGATTGGCTAAGAACCCTTCATACCTATCTGAGTCACATATCGCCATGTCTTAGGCTGCCCAGCCTAGTTAAGGCTACTCCTTACTGGCGAGAGGCATTACCCGTCTTCGTACCGATATGCTCATTTTTCACAGATAGTCATTACAGGTGGTGGGGAATGATGCAGTGTCAGCATGAGAATCCAAAAGCATCAGGTTCAAGGTTTCAGCTTGATTAAGCATGATCCGAGTGCTAGTCTGTGTTACCAGCATTGCAGAAACTTGATCACGGCATCTTCGTAGGCAGATACAGAGACATGGTAAGCAGAGACAAACAACTAGCCCAAGTAAGGCAATTGTACACATGGAGCCAATTAGAATTTTGAATCCTGAACCTAAACTAGAAAACCATGAGCCAAGGGATCCAAATGGATCACTGACATCAAGTCCTTTCCAGGTTTGCACCGGTACATGTGCTATAGACATCATGTTCCGAGTGATTTCCTCAATCACTTCACCCTTGTCGTCTATTTGAAGACAACAGTTACTGAGGTTAAATTTACCAGATAATCCTCTTTCTACAGCTAGTATATAATCTAATGCTAGATGATTCTGATAAATAGCATTCCAAAAACCCTTTTGCTGAGTGGCTAATATTCTCAGTGCTTTAGCAGTTTCATTAGTAATTATTTCAACAACAGCTTGCAATCTTATAATACGATTCAACATATAAATTGGAGTTCCATAACCCCAAGAGCCATCCTAATAGGTTACAATATTGAGCCAATGAGAATTTACCATTTGAGCTTACATGGTATAGTTGAGAAAAGATTGAGATAAACAAGAAGAATTGCCTATAGCTATAGTGTGTAATACTGTGTAAGGTCTATGAATGCACTTTGTTGCAACGATGGAGTGGGCCAATATCCACTGCGCTTTACATGAGATAGGATCGGTGCTTTTACACATGGGGGTCACAAATATAACAATCAATAGGGATAACCTAGCAGAGCAGTTGGACATCCTTCTTAAAAGGTACAGAGAAAACATGAAGAGGTAATCCATTAAAATGGACAAGGAGGAGAAGGAAAAACAACAAAAACATAAGGCATGTTCTGGTCATAGGTAGGAGTAGGTACAGTTGCATATCCTTGTGAGAGGAAGCCTCAGTTAGAATGGGTAAATTTCTACAAGGAGATCAATCTCAGAATAAGCACAAAGGCCATAAAACTACCAGGAAATATTTGTGAGAGGGTATAAACAAACTCCAGGTAAAATCTGAAAGGAAGTGTTACAGGAAGAAATGTTCCAAAAGGTTACAGAGAAATCAGAGTATAAAGGGAATAGGATATTGGAATATAAAAAGCCAGCAAAGTAATTACTATAGGTACAGGCTGTAGAAGAAAGAATAAGTCAAAGAGATGCAGAGGTACCAACAGTAAGACGAGTGGGAAAATGCTAGAAATAGCTTACAGCAAATAGAACAGCATGAATGTAACGTACTCTGATGTAGCAGAAATATATATGCACATAAGAAAAGGAGAAATCCAGAGAAAAACCTGATAGTTAAAGGATAAGAGCGTGTATGGCCAAGCCAAATCATTACCACATCTATAGGTCACATCCCAGAATGCGGGTAGGGAATATACTTAAAAATGAGGGAAACCGACCTTTCGGTAGAGAGTCAAAGGGCAAATGTCATAACTAGATCTTGAGGAGTGTCTCATTTATGGACTTGTATCCATTGTTGGGCAGGGACTTCAGTAGGGTCAAAACAGGTAATGGTTGTATGCACATACACTGTATTGTGTGGAATTATGAGAACGGTATGTAACTGTCCCTTCACAATCATAAGGGAATTCGTATAGCAGAGTAGAAGTTTTAGTCGTACCATCTATAGTTACTGTGATGCAAGCATTACAATTCGGGTCAGTGGTGCATACAGGGAGTATGCCATTCCAAAAGGATAATACACAAAAAAGAATAAACATGTTAATGCAAAAAGTGAATACCAAACTGAAAATACAAAAGCAAACTGATAGTAACAAATAAAAGAAGGCAAAGAAAAAGGGCTGTTGAAACATCAGGCAAGTGCAGTCATGTGACAAAGCATCTGTAGGCCCAATAGTGGATAAAACATTGTCCAGGGATAAGGGATTCAAGAAAACATTTGACCATACTGGGGCATATCTCGTTCTAAGAGAGCAATCAGTGGGATATAGTATGTGGGTAATGTAATCAAGGCAGCTTTCATAGACAAGGGTAATGGGTGAAGAAAAGCATATTACATAATCATATAAAGATATAAGAGGTTGGGGTTAGACAAGGAAGATACTACAAAATTTAGAAAAACCAGCATTAATTCTGTCCAAATAATGGCAATTTGCAAATAGGACCAAACAGCATCTGAGCAAGACAAAAACAATGAATACGATGTATGATGGCAGTCTTTGAAAACAGTTCACAGTCCCAGTCAGGATAATCTTTGAATTCAATGATGCAGATGGGGGAAAACAGGTCATTCAGCTTAGTGCGCGTCAGGGACAGGAGACAGAGCCGTGCAGTTCGACAGTAGGTAAGTTACTTGATCAGAAGCTACCATAAGAGCAAAACAAATTCAGATTAATTAGGGAGAAGAGTTCACCACAGACATCACATCACAAAGAACATTAAACTTTGACACACAACGGCACTCATTCATCAGAACACAGAAGACAAACAAGAAACACATGGTTTACTTCTGATGAGCTCAAACCCCTGATCAAAAATAAAGGTAGGCCAAAAAAAAACATAAAAAAGTACTGAGAAAATGTCTAGATCGATCTAGAATAAAAACAAAAGAAAAAGCAAAAAACAATCAGTTGAAAAATGAAAAACAATGAAAAACGGAGAAAAAGAAGAAAATGTAATCTTCAAATGGTCCAACGACTATTGACCTGGGGAAACATAAAATCTGAGAACAGATAAAGGTTAGAGGAATTACAGCTCATTTGAAACTAAATATCCTGATATGAATTCAGCAAACTACAGTCATAAAGCTACTGTTGGTTCTTTAATATAGCTGCGCCACTAGGAGGCGCTGTGCTCATTAATATTCAGCTTTCACTCTTTTTTTTTTCTGAAAGACAGGCCTGTGACAAAAGCATGGTTACCGGGATAACTCTTGCGCTGCTGGGGAAAACCTTCACCTCTGTGAAAGGAGGAAACATCATTAATTAGAACATATAACTGATACATAAGGGCAATTTTCCAGTGTGCAAGAAAAGACTTAGGACTGTACTGTAAGTATGCCAGCGCAATGACCAAAGCACTGTATACCGTGAAAGAGACAGAATCCTGACTGCTAAAGAATTCAAGTTGTACTCAATGTCCCAAAAACTATGAATTATCTGAGTAACGTTCAATTCCTTGCTAATCCATGGTTAAACTAAACACACGGACAGCCTTTATCACCTTCCTGTGAGAAACCCTATCTCCGTCACCACACAGCGAGACAAGCAGTGAGCTTGAAACATGAAGGCAGATCCCTGCAAACTGCAGCAGATAATGCCCTCAATGCCAACTGATCACGGACTCCTGTAGGAAAGAGTACTATACAAACATTGGTCAGGAATAAATAGAGAAAGGAAAAAACTAAAAGTGCAGGGGAGGGTACGCTTTCCAGTAAACTAAACTGATCAAAGTATGAAAAGGGAGTCTCTTGTTATTGTGTGTATGTGTATGTTGGTGTGGCCATAGGCAAATGAAAGGAAAGAATTTAATGAAACCTAAAAACAGTAAAAGTCCAGGATGTATAGAGCAAGGAGGATGAAAGGAAAAGATGCAAACTGCGGCACCCTGTAAATTGTCCCACCAGAGAGGGAGACTAGGGATGGCCTCAGCACTGGCCAAAGCCCTGCGGGGGCGGAACTTAGAAAATATAGCTGTTGCAAATAAAATGTAAGAACTATATAATACCTAAAACCAAGAAATGACCTGCAGGTAGTATCCTGAAAATATGTCCTAGCAGATGATGCCATAAAAGTCAGCCGTGCAGGCAGAGCTGGGAGCAATGAAAAGGATAGCACAGGACAGAGGACAATAATAAACAGAAAAAGAGAGAGAGAGAGCTCACAAGGTTCAAGAGTTATTTATTGGTGTATTTGTATGTTCAAGTAAAGACAGAGCACGGGCCAGAGCAATGCAGACAGAAAAGAATAAGCAGCGAACACAGGAATAAAGGGAATGGCAGAGGGAGGGGTGTCATGACGTCAGCCGCCAGAGGACTCAGCATGAGCCAGGACAGACAGGCACGGAGAGGCACTAAGATAAGGAGCTTGAAACAAAACTTCACTTCCCACCAAGCACCACGGAAGGGGACAAGGGAGTGGGAGGAGACACAAGAAAATGACTACCAATCCCAGGAGGCAAGGCCAGTACCTGGGGCTCTCAATTCACAACTTAACACTACAGGAAGAGAGGGGGGGGCGAATAGGGGCGAAGCAGACTGATGGGGTCCGCTCTCCCCCGATACAGGAATGTGTGAGGGAGGGGCTGGGGGGATGGGAAAGGCGAGAGTTGCCCTGCGCCTCTCATCTGAAACAAAGAACAAAGAAAAAAAAAACCAGAACAGTTAACTAGAAAGAAGGACAGCAGTGTAGATGTCCAAAATTCAGGGCTCAGTAACTATGCTAAAAGTAGGCAAGTCAACTTCCATGCAAAAACTGCAATTCCCATCATGCACCAAAAAAATCCCAGAGGAGCACAAAGGTAGGAAATCAAACAGATAATTAAAGGAAAGTAACTGTAAATCACAAAAGTGGTTCAGAAACTAACGGGAGCTAAAAAAAAGGAACAGAACATTTGCAGGCAGGAAGGCATAAAAACTGTTATATAAAGGAAAGTAAGCAATTCAGTGGCAGGAGAAGGGGGGGAGGTGGAGGGAGGTGGAGGGCCAACGCCCAAAGTGCCGAGAGAAACAAAGAAAGCCAGACACGAGCAGGCGCTGACGTAAGCAGGAAGGAATGTGCAAGGGGATGGGGCGTGACAACGCACAGCACCAAAAAAGGACAAAACTAAAGGGTGGGGAAGCAAAACTCAATTACCCAACATGCACGGAGAAGAGACAAGGGAGGGGCGAGTTGGGAGGGGCGAGGAGGGAAAGCGAGGTGGCAGATAGATGGATGAACACCAGACAAAGAAACCGGTCGCCACTTGGCACAGGAATGCAAAGGAAGGCAAAGGTGGGGGGGAAGGAGAGGGGGGGGGGGGAAGGCGTCTCCCGCCTCAAGAAACAAAGAAAGTGCAAGCAGAAGCAAGGAAGTGCAAGGGAGAAAGTAGAAAAACATACAGCATTTAAACAGAGCAAATTAAACAGTCAGAGAGAGAGGGAAGAAAGTGAAGGCAAAGGAGAAAAGAATGCAGAAGGTTTACAACTACAATAAACGGAACATCAGAGAGAAAAAAAGGGAGGGGGAGAGGGGGAGTAGAAAATCTGCACGAGAACACCAAACTGAAGTGAAAGTCTGAAAGGTTGAAATAATACAGAACAAAACCTGCTAAATTAGCTCGTTGGTATACACACACATAGCTGGGAAAAAAAAAAGTACTCGAAAGCAGATTCCACAGACAGTAAGGAATGTCATTCAAAAGAAGCACGAACTACAAGTTAAACTAGGTCTGGCAGACTAACAAACTATAGTAAAAAATAAAAGAGAAGACATAGATAACTGAAACATTAATCAAATCAATCACTTTTTTCTTAAAAAAAATTAAAATTAAATCCCATACGTACCCAATCATGAACTGAAGGACTTCTCCCTATGGATCAACGTCTTGAATCCAAAGGTGAGAAGAGTTTAATGGTGACCTCCGTGGCAGCCACCGGACTCACTTCACGATCTTGCCAGTACTAAAGTACGCTAATGACCCCAGGTCACCCTAAGTGGAACTGGTTAAGTAGTCAAAAGCCTTAAGCAGGTCCGCAAACTGCTGTAGCCGGTAAGTCACAGGAAAGGGGCGCAAATCCTTTCCTATGAATCCCAGCGGTGCCTCCAGATGTTAAAAGAAGAGCGTCCCCTGTGTCTAATTACAGAATAAATACCAGCTTCAGACGGTAATAAAGAAAGGGGTTTATTAATACAGGTAATTATATAGAGGAAGGCGGATAATTCCTCTAGGAGCAGAAAAATACAGAAAGAATTTAGTACAAGCAAAGGTGTACAAGGTCTGTTTAAAATCTGCTCAGAGCTCTTAACGTGTGCATCAGCTTATAAAGGGTCTGGGGTCTGCTATTATCAGTCATCTGCATAATCCACACCCTTTACCTTTAATAGCCAATCGATATATATTTTAACATGTGTACTTTAGCTTGCTCTCACTATAGGCCACATGCCTCTTCTTATCAGTTAGAATAACAAACTTAGTTCCATCCTTCCAGGAATGATGTCATCTGTGCTGGATAATTCTCTGGCAAGTTCAGTAATCAGTGCTTCATAGTGCTATAACTACATATGTGCAGGATATATGCAGTGCACTATTCTACAACTCTTATACTTTCTTTTCACCACAACATGGAACATACTCTAGAATTGGTTACCTATTTGTTTCCACCCATCTTCAAAATGCTGTTTGTAGGGCGGGCATAGACGCTATCACCTGGTCCAATCATGCCCCAGTTTGGATGGAAGTATAAAGGACCCAGATAAGGGCTTTTGTCCCTGGTGACTCAATGATAGTCTATTAAAAGATAAAGTGTTTATGAGTAGTATTGAGAATCAGCTCCAGGAATATTTTAGCCGTAACAAAACAGTTGGTATACTGCCCTCGACTATTTGGGATTGTTCAAAAGCAGTGGTTAGAGACCTATTCATTGCTAGGGCAGCTCATTGTAACAAAGAAAGGGAGAAAGACAGATCGTCTCTTATGGAAGAGATAGCCCTCCTCACTAAACAACATATGGCGACTGCTTCAGTGGCCGTCTATCATCGATTATTGGAGCAAAAGATGCATTGAGGTCCCTAGTTGATACAGCAATAAGTCATCATTTAACTATGGTGAAACAGCAGTTTTTTGAGAGTGGAAACAAATCTGGGAGGTATTTAGCACAAAAACTGAGAGCGGGGAAGACCCAGACATTGGTAGCCAAAATTAAAAATGCGCAGGGGGCTCTTGTAATGACCTCTGAAAAGATCTGTGAATCTTTCACAGACTTTTATGCGAAGCTATATGCTAAGGATCAATCTATTCAGGACTCCACTATTAGTGAATATTTAGATACAGTAAGCTTACCCACTCTGACGGCAGATCAGCAGATGTTCTTAGATAAACCCATAGAGCCATCTGAGGTATTAGAGGCCATTAAGAAATTGAAACTGGGACTTGATGGGCTTACAGGGACTTATTACCGAAGTTTTACCTCCACTATTTTGGGCCCTCTTACAGATATGTTCAACTCCCTCCGAGGTGAAGACCAGATAGCCCTACATGCTAACACAGCAGGGATTTGTGTTCTAGCTAAGCCAGGCCGTGATCCCACTCAGTGTAGATCATACAGACCCATTTCATTCATCAATCTGGACTTAAAAATACTAGCTAGAGTAATGGCGGCTCGCTTGAATGGCGTCCTGCCTAACCTTGTTCATTCTGATCAAGTGCGTTTTGTGCCAGGTAGACTAGTGGCTGACTGTTAGAAGGATAGTTGATGTTATAGATTTAGTTCAACACACACATACCCCTGCAGTTCTTCTATCGCTAGACGCTGAAAAGGCGTTTGATTTAGTTCATTGGCCATTGTTATTTCAGACCCTCTCTAGTATGTCCTTTGGTTGTCACTTTATTAATTGGATAATGAAGTTGTACGAACACCCACATGCCCGAGTAAAGGCTAATGGCAGCTATAGGAATCCTTTTGCTATTGGTCGAAATACCCGGCAGGGATGCTCGCTATCACCCTTACTGTTTGCCTTATTCTTAGAGCCCTTCACTACTCGGGTTGGGGGGGGGGGAATTCCATCATAGGCATTCAGAAGGTTTACATCACGTTAAGATTTCCCTGTTTGCCGACTATGTCATGTTTACTCTCACTAGCCCCACAACTTCACTCATGAGCTTCTTCATTTCATAGCAGAATTGGGTCTTAAAGTAAACTATGACAAGTCGGAAATCCTAAATCTAACCTTGCCTACTGCAGAAGCACAACTTCTTAGGCAACAGTATCCCTTTAAATGGGCTCCAGCGGCATTTTAATACCTGAAGGTCCGACTTGGGGCTAATCCTAATCAACTATTCCAGTTGAATTACACCCCTCTTATACAATCCATTAAGGGAAACTTAGAAAAATGGTCTCAAAACTCCCATTCGTGCTAGGTCGCATAGCCATAATAAAAATTAATAATTTTGCCTCGCCTGTTATACTTCTTTACTACAATTCCCATTTATATATCATCCACTATCTTAAAACAATGGCAACAAATGATTTTTGGGTTTATCTGGCGTAAACGGCCACCCCGGGTAGCTCGAGCCATTTTATATTTGCCAAAAAATAGGGGAGGCCTTAATGTCCCTAATTTATGTAGATATTTCTGTGCTGCACAACTACGTGCACTAGTGGTGCTCCATAGTACGACCGCGGTTCCACAGTGGGTCCTGCTGGAACAAGCTTTGATTGGTGACATGCCGATCTCTGCTCTGCCTTGGCAACAGCAGTCCACATGGGGATTGTTTTCCTATTTTCCAAGTGCTTTACACACCACTCTCAGAGTATGGTTTCATTGAAAATCCCTCTTGGTAGGGAAGGAAAAATCCACATTATTGACCCATCTTTTTACCAACTCAGTACTACCGTATGCCTCCCAGACGTAAGCTTCTCAGAGCTGGCATCTCTCGCCTGGAACATGTACAGAAACAAGGTGCTCTTATGTCCAGAGAAGAGCTTGGCTCCCGGTATCGATTGGCTGAAGTGGATTTCTTGCTCTATGCTAGGGTTTACCACTTTCTGAGACATGCGTCTCGAGCAGGTACTGTACGGTTAACTGGTTCTCTATTTGAAAATTACTGTACAAATGCCCATAATATGAGAGGAGTAATTTAAAAAATATATGCGCTATTAAACAGCAAATTGCAGGGTCCGTTCCGTCAACAATTGGCATGGATGCTCATAAGTGGCTTACAGGAAAATTGCTACAAAATGCTATATAGATGGCATTACCCTCCCGTCTTGCTACACCGTTTCACCTCTTCTATTTCAGATAAATGTTGGCAGGGATGCGGAAGGGTTGGCACTTCTTATCATGTCTGGTGGCAGTGCCCGCAACTTACCCAATATTGGCCCTTGATTATAGTGTGGGTATCCACTGTTCTTAAGGTTTCCCTATCTGCGAAACCATGGCATGTATTACTTAATCTACCAACAGAAGACTTAAATAAAGAGAAACAACGTTTTGCATAACAAGTATTTTTTGCCGCCCGCACGGAGCTCGCAGCACATTGGGAAAAAAAAGTCATCTCCCTAGTTTAGCACAAGTGCAATCCAGACTTCACAATTATTACCAACTAGGATGCCTTACAGCTGTGCACCATAATCGTTTAAGTGCTTTTAATAAAATATGGGGGCTGTAGAGTCAGTGGCTGGATTCTCAATAGTAACCAGAGGTTACTATTGAGAATCCAGTAACCTCTGGTTACTCAATAGTAACCAGAGGTTACTATTGAGTATTGAGAAACCACTATACAGAGGTTTTGGACACCACAGACTTGTTGACTAGCCGACTGTCCTCACTGTTATGCTTTGTAATTTCACTTTTTTCTTTGGTGGTCCCTGTGGGAGTTCTCCCCTTTGACCTGTGCCTTCGGTACCAGTAGCAGTTACCAATATGTCAATGTTGCTGATTTAGGAACACAGTCTATATCAATTTAATTTAATTTTATATTCTTTTATTTTATTTCATTTCATCTTGACACATTCTTACGATTCTGCTGTATTAGCCACTGTTGTCGGGTGGGGGGGGGGAGGGAAGGGGGAGAATAATTGTCTTACATAAACATGGGACAGATTGTACCCCTCCCCGTCCCCGTCAACCCAGTGTGAAGAAAAGTAAGTGTGATGTCCACATCACACACACATTTTCCTGCAGTAAAAAAACAGATGGCACCAAAGGTGGGGCCAAGGTCATCCAAGCAAAGAACATACAAGGAGTTTATTTTTAACTTCTTCTATATCCTTCCTGGAGGGAAGTTTGCACCTGCACATATTTTTCAAATGCCATGTTACATGTTTCGCACTTGTTATGTTCACTTTTCCATATTGTTATACTTCTTCATGGCTGTTCCAATAAAAATCTTTAAACATAAAAAAAAAAAAAAGTCTTTTGCCTGATAAAATAAAGTGCTGGCTGGGAGGACCAGAAATAAATTTGAGATCAGTTTGAGAAGAGAATCTACAAGATGGCATGGAAATCATCATAGTCTAGTAATGGTTTTAGTCTTTTGAGAATTTGTATTTTATAATATCCTTGCTTAATGATGGAACGTATGTGATTAATCATAGAAAGCCTATTATCTAGGATGGCTCCTAAATCATGAACTGATGTGCTCATAGCAATTGCGTTTGTTCACGAGTAGTTTTTCTTGTGAGGTAAATTATTTCAGTTTTCTCAGTACTTCAAGAGAGTTTGTTGTGAGCTAACCTACTTGTTTTCTCTTCCCATTGAATAATGCAATGTGGCCTTTCATTCACACATTCACAGCCTACTACTGCCTGGGCACAAAAGTCTTGAAGGGACGAGAACTGTGGACAAGAAGTTCTGTAAAATCTTTTTAATTGAAAGTCAGGGGAGGAGGAATAGCCTAGTGCTTAGAGCAGTGGACTGTGAACCAGGAGACCAAGGTTCAAGTCCCACTGTTGCTCCTTGTGACCTTGGGCAAGTCACTTTACCCTACATTGCCTCAGGTACAAAAACTTAGATTGTAAGCCCTCTGGGAATAGAGAAATACCTACAGTACCTGAATGTAAACCGGTGTGATGTCTCAATTGAGATGAATGTTGGTATATAAAAATAATAAATAAATAACCTGATACTGGATTGCCCTTGACATACTGAAATCTGATGAGATTCCCTGGATGAGAATCCAGGGAAACCCTCACCTTGGGATCCCTCACTAGTCTGGCTGATAGAGAAAGCAAGTTGCTTACCTGTAAATCCTGCTAAATTAAACACACATACCCACCCTCCTAAGCTCTATTATGGCCTGTGAAGCAGTGGCTGTGCAGGAACTCCCACAAATACTAAAAAACAATCTAGAAAGCTGGTCCATGTTAGTGGGGTCAGATGATGTCACCTACTGGTGTGTCCAATTTATCCTGCTGTCTTTAGAGAGCTCCTGTTACAGGTAAACAACTCACTGCCTGCTATAATCAGTTCCTTTTGATCCAGAGGACTATTGGTAAGTCATTCACTAATTTTGTTGACTAATTTTGTTGACTGAAAAAAAAAATGAAGACAAACACTTTGGGGGCAATTTTCAAAAGTATTTTCTGAAGATAAGTATTTACCTACAAAGTTCCTTTAAAAATTGTACCCCTCCCCCTCCCCGCCAACCCAGTGTGAAGAAATGTAAGTGTGATGTCCACATCACACACACATTTTCCTGCAGTAAATAAACAGATGGCACCAAAGGTGGGGCCAAGGTCATCCAAGCAAAGAACAAACAAGGAGTTTATTTTTAACTTCTTGTATATCCTTCCTGGAGGGAAGTTTGCACCTGCACATATTTTTGTATCCAGAGGCCCCACTAGAGGGGAGGAGGTTCCCTTTAAAATGATCCTGCAGACTGTCTGGCACTTTGCATCCATGGGCCTGCAAGCTGGGGAAACTGAAAATTGTTCTCTGTGTTTTCAAGTGGCTCCCATAGTCACAGGGAGACAAAATAGCAGATATGAGGCCTGAACGCATGACTTCTGCTTTTATAGTCAGAGACGGCAACTTTTAAACAGCTGCCCAAGTGCACATGTATGCTGGCTTGCGCCAAAGGACGCGGTCATATTATACACACATATATGTGTGCGTGGTATAAAATAGGCTGTCTGCACGTACATGCACGCACAATTTTATATGGACATGCGGCATTTGCACACACATGTGCATCTACTGCGTAAGTGGAGGGATTTTAGAAGACACGTGCGCCAACGCAACTACCGGTTTCCCCAGTTCGTTCTCAGTTCCTCCAGGTAAAGAACAGGACTTCTTAACCTCCCTAGTTAAATAGCCTCCCTTTTACCCCGTTAGCACCAACCCTTAAAACCCCGCTGACTAGCCTAGAATTTTTTTTTTATTAGCTAAACGCCATCCATAGCAGTAGTAAAATTATGCGGCGTGCGCAGGTGCCCATAAATACTTACGCGTACATTTCATGTTAAAGTTCCGGAATGCCCATGTCCCACCCATGCTCTGCCCAGACCGTGCCCTTGCCCTGCCCCTTTTTTTTCATCTTCTTATGTTTGCATGTACTGGGAGATACGCGCATACACAGGTGCCGTATAAAATCTGTGTGGCATGGGCCGACCCGACTTCTGCCCATATCGCCTGACTTTGGTGCGTGTAGGGCTTTTAAAATGCACCCTTGATGGTCTCATCACTGGACCACGCCTCTAAGGCAGTAAAAAAAAAATACCATATGAACAGATATCTCTGAGATCTTCTACCCAAAGATCTAGCTTTCATTTTTGTTCTTTATGAAAAAGGAAATGTTACCAGAACCAGATGTGTTGTATAAATACCTTGAGTTAAAAAGAATTACTTTTTTTTTTTTTTGCTGGAATGTCTGTTCATCTTTTATCATCTCTGAAAATAAAAAAAATAACATCCGTTTTAACGTGGCTTTCTTCCCAGAGGTGAAGAAGTGAAGGCTATATTGGGTAAAGTGAGCAGGATGCAGTGAAATTCACATCCTTTTACTTTTTAATACATTAGTGCGACCTCTGGCTTGCAATCTGTATTACGCTCGAAATGTTAATTTTGTCACACTTTAATACTCCAGGAGTATTTTTGGAATGAAAAGCTAACCTGTTTCCTTGCTTACAAGAAGTAAGGTAGATATGGCAGCAGCTATGGGATCTTGCCGAATACCAGAAGATACTTTAAGCTGCCCAAGTACCTTGCCAAAACCTTGTGGACCTGCAAGCTAATTTTCAAAGGGCCGTGCCCCAAGGAGTTTTGAAAATTCAAATCAGCAAACATCATGGATAAAAATACCTGCAGGGGTTTCACATTCTTTCCTTTCTCTACCCTAATCCTGCCCTTGGGCCAAAATAGTTGGGACTCAGCTGTCAGCAGAGGAAGGGGAACAGTAAGGATGAGGTGAAGGCTGAAAGGGGTGATGATGTGAGAAGGGGGAGGTGATGTGGAGGTGATGGGGTGAATTCTTGGGCAGCTGTGTCAGTATCGTGGCTTACTCATGTAGCTCCTCTTCTGGTGGTCAGGTCTGGAAGGTAGGGGGTCACAAGGGGTCCCAAAGCCAACGTCTTCCTCTCGTTTTCATAGCCCCAGGGTAAGGGGTTCTTATGGACAGGGGTTGGAGGAGGAATACTCCTCCAAGGCCCCAGGTGTGGGAGTGACTCAGTTTCTATCCTGGGGAGGTCTCTCTTTGCTTTCAGTGGGAGGGATGCGAGTGCTAACAAAATACTCCGGATGCTTGAGTTGGATGTCGAAACAAACTTTACAAACTGTAGCAATTCTTCACTAGAAAATAGTGGCACTTTACACATCAGTTCTTGGCCCAAGCTGCTCCTTATCACAGTCCTCTAACTTTCTTTATCTGTGCAAGCGTCTCTTAGTAAATTGACCAGGGGAAAAAAAAAAACACCCTCCAGGGCATGAAAAAGGAAGACTTCCCAGACTGACAGGGGGATCCTACTGTTGGGTGGAAAATCCCCATCCAAAAAAAATATTGGATGATAAAAAACGGAGTTAAATACTGCACGACTCCCACTTGCACCTCTTTTCCCCAAGGCGAAAACTGTGGATGGGGAGTTGCCAGATGTAACAAAAGCATCTTACGCACAGTTCTCTTTTTCCAGATGTCACACGGAACCTTTTCAATGAAAGATCGAAGCAGCAAGGAACAAATAGCTCTTTTGGTTTTCCCCCACTTCAGAGCAGGAAGGGTGGCAGCAAAATTCCCCCCCCCCCCCACCCAGGAAACACAAGGCAAATTTTCACAAAAAAATAAAACTGGAACTGTCCTGCAGTGAGTCACCTCTGATCCATGCAAGGTTTGTGTGTGATGGAGAGCGGCGGAATCTCCTTTAGTCCCAACCTTCTCAAGAAAAGGGACTCCCTGAAAGTCCCTAGCACAGGCCAAGCACCAGGGACCTCGCAGAAAAAAAAAACCTGTCAAAGCAAGTCCAAAAAATCCCTTACACAAACCCCAGCACGCCCTTACTACATAGGTTGTACAACCGACATGGCAAATGTCCCTTTCCTATGTAGTGCAGGATCCAGGTCATGGGGCCTAGCATACCAAGAAGAAGAAGAAAATCAACAGCAAGATAACAGCTTTGTCTCTCTTGATTTCTACTCAGACTGTAACCCCTAGCTATGACGCAACCTGTTCTTAAAGCAGCGGGAGGGCTAGTCATTCCTTCCAGCAGCCTCTGTGGAAGTGCTGTTCTGAAATGGTGCAGCCCTCACTCTGCGGCCTACTTCCTACTCCTAGCTCAAATGGTTAGGAACTAGAGCCATATAAGGATGGTCCTAAAGGGTCACCACACCCACAATGGTGCAAGGAGAGAGAGGGAGAGATGCACCAGAGCTGGTGGGGAGGGGGGGGGACCTGAGATACAAAAAAAAAAAGCATGGCAAAAGGAGAGGGGAGTGAGGAAGACACCAAAGTGTGTGTGTGTTGCAGGAGGAGGCAGGGAAAGAGAGAGAGAGCACCAGTGGGAATGGAGAGAAACAACAGTAATGCTCTCTCTCTCTCTTTCTCTCTCTCTCAAGCTCCCCATCCCCCCCTCAAACTGGTGCTTTTTCTCTCCCCCTTCCCCTGTTCCTCCCACACACTGGTGCTTTTCTCCCTGTCTTCCCTTTCTCCCCCCCCCACTGGCACTTTTCCCATGCCATGAGGGTGGGAGATGAGGCACCCAGCAGGTAGTGTTGCACTCTTACTCCTCCTGCCAGCAGGAGGAAGGACAGAAAGGGGGGATTATTATGTTGTAACTATGCATTGTGGCCAGCTACAAGAATCAGGGCTACTGCAAAGGCACAAGGCGCCCCAGATTGGGGTGGGGGCACCTTGGGTGGCCTCCTTACGTCCCTTCCCTCCTCAAGGCCAGCACCGCATCCGATTACCAGCACCGTTCTTTCTAGGAAAGAAACATGTAAAACCCGATCTCCCTGCGTGCAGTAATGCAGGCAGCAATGCTCTCCTCGGTTATTGTAATTCACTCCACGCAGGACTTCCAGTGCGTCCTCTGCAAAAATTACAAACGATTCAGAATCTGGTGGCGCCCGGTATCTTTAGCTGCGACTCCAGATACAGAATTTCCCCTATCTTCCAAGACCTCCGTTGGCTGCTTATAAGCTGGTGTCGTAAGTTTATACTCGTGATCTTTCTTTACAAAAGACTAAGAGGGTAATTTCACAAGCCAGTTCTGGAGGTAAAATGTGCTTTACCTTTTGCAAAAGGCTATTTACAAGATTGTTTCCTCCCAAGCCCCCTCCCCCGGCAATATGGAGGTAAACTTACGCCATAGGGATGGTAACTTTAAAACGAGCATGCGTGCCCCCACATATGGGCATATATGGGCACAAGCACCCGTACAGGAATTTTAAATCGTCTGCGCAAATGTGCACGCATTGTATAAAATATGCCTAGCACGTATTTGTGGGATCCTAATTTTAAGCAGTTACACAAGCAAACGTTATTCGCGTAGTTTTCCTTAGGACATGTTGGCCTTCACATGTACAAGTGAGCCCAGTTTGTCTCTAGCTCATCAAGACCCCTCTGGTTTTTCAGTCTGCACTCCCCACAGTTTATCCAGACCCCTCACCCAGTCAGTTTTTGGCTATAACCAGTTTTATTTAGGCTTATACCTGATAAAGAGTAGAAGTAAATATGCGCAGGTAAGAGCCTGCGATGTTCTCTAGTTTTAAAATCGGGATTTGTGCCTATGTTGGCCCCACCTCGGAATGCCCCTAACTCACAACAAGTACGCCCTTTTTTTACGTGCATTATGTTGCTCACTCATGCGCATATATGTGCATAATTTGTGCATAATTTGCCACTTTTAAAATAAGACTTATGTGTGCTAGGCCCATATACGGGCCTTTTTACATGTGGAACTCTTAAAATTCACATCTAAGGAAGTAATTTTCAAAAGGATTAAGTGCATAAATGGGGTTTTGAAAATTGCCATGATAAATGTTACTTTTAATCACGTAACTCTTTTGCAAATTTGCTCCACAGCACAGGGGGTTAGGCAACTATAGGGTAGATTTTAATAAAGTACGCCCGCACGTACTTTTGTTCGCACACCAGGCACGAACAAGAGTATGCCAGATTTTAATACATACGCACAAAGCCGCGCTATCCTTTAAAATCCGGGGTCGGCGCGTGCAAACCTGTGCAAAATTGGCAGCCTGCGCGTGACGAGCCGCGCAGCCTGCCTCCGTTCCCTCAACCCCCCCCCCCCACACCTTCCCCTCCCTTCCCCTACCTAACCCCCCCCCAGCCCTATCTAAACCCCCCTACCTTTATTTGAAGTGTTACGCGCGCTAGCTGCGCGATTCCCCAGCCCAGGAGCAGTTTCAGAAGCCTCGACCATGCCCCCGAAACGCCCCCGGGCCAGAACCCGCGGCCCCGCCCCTGATGTTGCGCTGCCGTGACACGCCCCCAACACGCCCCTCAGGAAAGCCCCGGGACTTATGTGCATCCTGGGGCTTGCACCCACCACCGAGCCTATTCAACATAGGCTCGGCACGCGCAGGGGGAAATTGGGGCAGATTTTCAAAGGGGTACGCGCATAAGATACGCGCGTACCCCCCGAAAACCTGTCCCTATGGGGCGGATTTACGCGAGCAGGGCCCTGCGCGCCGGTGCGCCTATGTTCAATAGGCCTACCGGCGCACGCAGAGCCCCGGGACGCGCGTAAGTCCCGGGGTTTTCCGAGGGGGGCGTGTCCGAGCGGCGCGCCGTTTTCGGGGCGGGACGTTTCGGGGGCGGGCCCGGGGGCGTGGTTTCGGCCCGGGGCGGTCCAGGGGCGTGGCCGCGCCCTCCGGAACTGCCCCCGGGTCGCGTCTAGGCACGCCAGCGGCCCGCTGGCACGCGGGGATTTACTTCTCCCTCTGGGAGGCATAAATCCCCCAACAAAGGTAGGGGGGGAGGGGGTTTAGACAGGGCCGGGTGGGTGGGTTAGGTAGAGGAAGGGAGGGGAAGGTGAGGGGAGGGCGTTAGCGAATTCCCTCCGAGGCCGCTTCGATTTCGGAGCGGCCTTGGAGGGAACGGCGGCAGGCTGCGCGGCTCGGCGCGCGCCGGCTACACGGAATAGGCAGCCTTGCGCGCGCCGATCCAGGATTTTAGCAGATATGCGCGGCTACGCGCGTATCTACTAAAATCCCGCATACTTTTGTTTGCGCCTGGAGCGCCAACAAAAGTACACGAACGCGCCGTTTTTGAAAATCTACCCTATGTTTCTAAAGAGCCATAAACAGACCAGGTTTTCAGGATATCCATAATGAATGCGTATGAGAAAGATTTGCATACAATGAAGGCAGTGCATGCAAATCTATCTCATGCATATTCATTGTGGTATCCTGAAAACCAGATCTGTTGGTGGCCACTCCAGTCATAACCCATATGTGCTAAGTTTACCTGCAGCGAGCAGAGGCATTCCAGGGGTGGGGGAAGGGAAGGATTTGTATTTACCAGCCTACTTTTGCGGTTTAAAGCGTATGTACATGATTTAAAATGTATGCGGGTTGTTACACAGTTATCTCCTAAATCGTTTGGCCCCAGTATATATGCAAGCCTCTGTTGGTAAATATGAACCTGGCCACCAGTAGAAATAAACTAATGGGATGTAATATTCAGCGGCTGAATGGCTCGGATGGTGAGACAGATAACCATATTCAAATAACTAGCAGGGTATATTCAGCAGTGCAGTCATGCCGCTTAATATACCTGGCTATTTAAAGTTAGCCGATTATGTATAACCGCCTAACTTTAAGACAGCCTTATGGCCCAGAGTTAAGAACACATAAATTAACTGGTTAACTTATGCGGCTAACTCTGCTCCTTGCCGAAATGCCCCCGAATTATCCGGCTAAATTCTAGCCAGATAAACCATTTAGACAGATAGCTCTTAAGTTATCCATTTCAATGGCATTTGAATATGGACATCTTGAAGTCTAAAGGAAATGAAACTCCCTGAAGCTTTCTTAGCAATTACTCAGATCTTATCAAATGCTTTGTCCAAGACTGTGACAGGACAATAGAACTATGTGAAGTTTTGTAAGGCTTTTTATCCAAACTTTATCCTAAGAACCTTTTTTTGATTTTTTTTTTTTTAATTTAGCTCATGTATATAGCTCAGAAATGTATTGAGGAGCGGGGATATTGTAACTTTGAGTTATATCGATCTTTTCTTGTCCATAACAGAAAACTGTGCTGGGCAGATCACATTAAAATACATCTATAATAAAACAAAGAAACAACTATCTTAAACTGAATAACATACTGTAAAATAAAATAAAACACATTTAACAATTACACCCAAATAATTCATAAAATAAAATGCATATTTATTGTCCAAATGCTTCCTCAACATAAGTAAGTCTTAAGTTGTTTATGAAAAACTGCAACATCGAGGCAAGAACGCAGTACTATAGGCAAAGCATTCCATAACACTGGCCCAATAACTGACACAACTTGTCAACGAGTATTTTGCAAGTAAACCAGCCTCAATGAAGGAATCTTAATAGTTAATATCGGTCTTTTAAAGCTTTTATTTTGTTTTACTGATCTTATGTTTTTATTATCATGATATTTGTAAACCATTGTGATGGAACCTCTCTAAACAACAGTATATAAAATTGTATAAATAAATAAATCTGCAAAACCCCTTAGTGTGCATAACAGGAGAGGATATGATCAGCCTATAGAAGAACACGTACTTTCTCAAAAAATAGACTCATCAATGGCAGGATATCTAAGCTACTGGCAGTAAGATGAAATCTACTGCTGATGCATTAGGAAAAGAAGAGCAATGTACCCTATGGGCCATATTTTAAAAAGTATTTACTTGAGTAAAACTGGGTTTATTCTAGTAAATGCACATTAGTTGAGTAAAGTGGTCCTCTGAAAATTGCTACAATACATGCCACTGAATTGTGCACAGGATTTATTCATATAAGTGCACTTTACTGGAGTAAATGGCTTTTGAAAATTGCTATGATAGTATATTACATTTATATGCTTAACTCCTTTGAAAATTACCTCCTTTTGTGCATCTGATAGTAACGAGGTGTACAAATCAGAATTAGAGGATTTGGTGAGAGAGGTAACGATGGTGGGGCAACTTGGCAATAGTGATCATAACATGATCATATTTAAACTAAACTAATAACTGGAAGGGGGACAATAAGTAAATCTGCAACTCTAACACTAAATTTTCAAAAGGGAAACTTTGATAAAATGAGGAAAATATTTAGAAAAAATCTGAAAGGTACAACTGCAAAGATTAAAAGTGTTCAACAGGCGTGGACATTGTTTAAAAATATAATCCTAAATGAGCAGTCCAGCGTTAAGAACGGTGGAAGGAAGGCAAAACGATTACCGGCATGGTTAAAAGGTGAGGTGAAAGAGGCTATTTTAGCCAAAAAAAATCCTTCAAAAATTGGAAGAAGGATCCATCTGAAGAAAATAGGATAAAACATAAGCATTGTCAAATTAAATGTAAAACAGTGATAAGACAGACAAAAAGAGATTTTGAAATGAAGTTGGCCGTAGAGGCAAAAACTCATAATAAAAACTTTTTAAAATATATTCAAAGCAAGAAACCTGTGAGAGAGTCGGTTGGACCATTAGATAACCGATGGTTTAAAGGGGCTCCTAGGGAAGATAAGGCCATTGCAGAAAGACTAAATGAATTCTTTGCTTCTGTGTTTACTAATGAGGATGTTGGGGACATATCGGTTACGGAGATGGTTTTCAAGGGTGATGAGTCAGATGAAGTGAACCAAAACACTGTGAACCTGGAAGATGTAGTAGGCCAGATTGACAAACTAATAGTAGCAAATCACCTGGACCGGATGGTATGCATCCTAGGGTTCTGAAGGACTCAAAAATGAAATTTTAACTCTATTAGTTAAAATTTGTAACCTATCATCCATTGTACCTGAAGACTGGAGGGTGGCCAATGTAACCCCAATATTTAAAAAGGACTCTAGGGGCGATTCGGGAAACTATAGACCAGTGAGCCTGACTTCAGTGCCGGGAAAAATAGTGGAAACTATTCTAAAGATCAAAATCACAGAGCATATAGAAAGACATGGTTTAATGGAACACAGTCAACATGGATTTACCCAAGGGAAGACTTTCCTCACAAATATACTTCATTTTTTTTTTTGAAAGGGTTAATAAACATATGGATAAAGGTTAACCGGTAGATGTAGCTTATTTGGATTTTCAGAAGGCATTTGACAAACTCCCTCATGAGAGGCTTCTAAGAAAACTAAAAAGTCATGGGATAGGTGGCGATGTCCTTTTGTGGATTACAAACTGGTTAAAAGACAGGAAACAGAGAGTAGGATTAAATTGTCAATTTTTTCAGTGGAAAAGGATAAACAATGGAGAGCCTCAGGGATCTGAACTTAGACCAGTGCTTTTCAATATATTTATAAATGATCTGGAAAGGAATACTATGAGTGAGGTAATCAAATTTGCGGATGATACAAAATTATTCAGAGTAGTTAAATCACAAGCGGATTGTGAAACATTGCAAGAGGACCTTGTGAGACTGGAAGATTGAGCATCCAAATGGCAGATGAAATTTAATGTGGACAAGTGCAAGGTTTTGCATATAGGGAAAAATAACCCTTGCTGTAGTTACACGATGTTAGGTTCCATATTAGGAGCTGCCACCCAGTAAAAAGATCTAGGCATCATAGTAGATAATACTTTGAAATTGTCAACTCAGTGTGCTGCAGCAGTCAAAAAAGCAAACAGAATGTTAGGAATTATTAGGAAAGGAATGGTTAACAAAATGGAAAATGTCATAATGCCTCTGTATCGCTCCATGGTGAGACCACACTTGAATATTGTGTACAATTCTGGTCACTGCATCTCAAAAAAGATATAGTTGCAATGGAGAAGGTACAGAGAGGTCTAGAACAGGTAGATATGAATTGGTTATTTCCACTTTCAGATAATAGAAGGTCTAGGGGCCCTCCATGAAGTTAGCAAGTAGCACATTTAAGACTAATCGGAGAACATTATTTTTCACTCAATGCACAATTAAGCTCTGGAATTTGTTGCCAGAGGATGTGGTTAGTGAAGTTAGTGTAGCTGGATTTAAAAAAGGTTTGGATACGATCTTGGAGGAGAAGTCCATTAACTGCTATTAATCAAGTTGACTTAAGGAATGGCCTCTGCTATTACTGGCATCAGTAGCACGGGATCTTCTTAGTGTTTGGGTTCTTGTTCCTGGTTCGGCCTCTGTTGAAAACAGGATGCTGGGCTTGATAGACCCTTGGTCTGACCCAGCATGGCAATTTTTTATGTTATGTTCTTATGAGTTCTGTTCCTAAAAAGTATTTTCAAAATAATTTAATCAGAATTTCCAGATGTCCAGAACTCCAAACATTTCTTTAGCATAGTGAACATATGATGAAAGTTCTGTTTTGTTCTTTTCTTCTAGTTAAAATTTTAATAAGGAATTGAAATTAATTTGTTTTGCATAAAATTAAAATTCATGAAGGCTCACAGAAACTGCTGTTATCAGGGTCTATGTCAAACAAAGGATTCTCCCTCCACATAACAGTTTTGATCATTTATTTTTATAATCATTTTACAATTGCATGTCTGTTCACTTTTTGTAATATTGCTTTCGATATAATGTTGTGCATCAAATTTCTTCATAAATTATTCAAGCAAAAATATTTACTAAATGCATGTATACACCATGCACTATATTACTACTCAAGTACAAATATTTATTCCCAATTCTTTCTCATGTCTTATTCTTTTTTCCCTGGTTTTTCTCCTCAATCCAAAATTGCCAGGAAATTGCATCTCTACCTGTGCAAGAAGAGCATGGAGATTTCAGGTGAGCAGTTAAGACATTGGAGAATATCATTTTCAGTTGATCCCGGGTGGGTATTTGCACTTCTGAAACATTGCACAATGTGTGGTAGGTAGAGTTTTCTTTTCTGTGAAGTCTCATGAGGATGTGACTATCATGAAACTGCCCAAGTGCCTCACAGGTCTTATTACAGCCTCTGACAGCAGCACAGAGAGAACCCATAGATGGGAGGTGAAACTGGTATAAATTTATGTTGCTTTACATGAAAATATAAACTAAATCACCATTACAATATAGAATAAATGAAAAAAAAAAACCTTGTATATGTAACCTGCACCATACTAACTCCCATAAAGCTTGCAGGATAGGCATTGGGTGTACTTTCTCACTGGTCCCATGCTCTCGTGCGAATCTAAAATGAAACACGAATACACTCTAGTTGAGGCCAACAATCTTGTTTTACTTTCTTACACACATTTAACTTGACACATGGAAATTCCAGCTAAATGGTAGATGTTGTCCCAAAGTACTGGCCGGAGAGGATCCCAGGTTCCCTCTGTCCGCAGATCGTGCTTCCTAGGGTAGCTCCTCACTGCAGGACTTCTCAAACCACAATGAGGTTGTTGCTTCTGAAGTGGCCTCTGGGTAGACTCTCATACCAAGTCCAGCTCCTTTATAATGTCCAGCACCACAGCCCAACGCTAGCTCAGCTCCAAAGCAAGAAATAACAAAATAAGTCTGTATCCAACGTACAATAATGGAGCCCCAGGCATGGGGAGCCCCCCTCTGCCACTGGCCAGTCCACCCAATGTCAGTTTAGGCTCTACTTCACAGTTCAAAAATGCAAACAATACTAGTGTTAATTTACTTAGTTCTGTGGGGGAAAAAAACATTTTAGCCTTCCGGCAAACACTCCGCCCTGCTAGGCAGTTAGCACAACTCTCCCCTTCTCCCCACAATTGTGCTGCAGGCAACGGTCTTCCCAATCCTTTTACAAAAACAAGCCAGTCAAAAGAAAGAAACAGCCCAAAACCCAGAGTAATCACACTTACTCTATGTCCATATCTGCAGATGCAGTTTCCACTGCAGGAATGTCCACCTCCATGTCTTCCTCCCCTGGGCAACCGAGCTCTCCTTTAAACTCCCCTGTGTTGCCTTTGACTTCCTCCTCTGTAATCATGGGCTCAGGTGCGTGTGTGTTCCCTCCTCCAGGGCACTAGCCTCAGGTGTCCAATCAAGCTGCTCTTTGTCTTCCCATTGGTTTACCCCCACCTCAAAGAACCTGGGAAATATAGTCCTCCCAAGATCCTTTGACCGCCTAAGCTGTCTGGGTCTGTCCCGGGCCCTCCCTGGGGTGATCTGGGCCGGGTTTTCCTCACTGGGCACATCGTGAACCTCATCACAATGTTTATAGTTCAATTCAATCCCAAACTGATGATTCACCAAAAGGTGCTAATGCTATTTGATACAATTTTATTGTCAAACATCAAGCATATTGCTGGTTTCACTAACCAGTGGACTAATGCAACCCCAAGATACACCGAGAAAAATGGTTTGCGCCAGCCTCAATAGGAGGACTCCAATTAAATCTTGTTGGTATAGTCCTCCCTGGAGCTTACAATTGCTCCTTAGGAAGTTGGACCTGCTAAGGCTGCAGGCTGGAGAGAGACATCTTGTCTGATCCTGAGCTCTTTAAAGAGTAACTTCATTGACAGATTGAGCAAGCTCAGATAAAACAACTCAAAACATTAACGACCCTACAAGTGTGCTAGAACACCATTTGAAATAGTAACCATAGGTTACATTTAAATAGGAACAATCTTAGTTGTACCTATGAAAAATCGCCTTGAGCAAAGTTTTAGTGGAAACCCTATTGTGCCTCATGTCTTGTATTCTGCAGATTTAATCTTTTATTTTTTTTGTCTGTCCCAGTAGTTTCCTCCTGTTCCTCGGCTTTCTGGTCAATCGGAACTGGCCTCTGTCCGGCTATGGTGCCATACTCTGGATTCTTTCTCCTTTTTTCTGTTGCCCAGCTTACTTGGTCCAGTAATTACAGTGATCAATCTTGGCTGGTGGTTATGCACCAGGGTTCCCTTTGGAGCTCTAAATCCAGTCACTAGATGTCGCCAATGTGCGATGACAAACTTTCTCCTGCTCCCCCATCCAGAGACTGTGAATAAAAACTGCCTATGCAGCACATCCATTTGGCCTGGAGAGCAGAAGTCTGACCAAACATTACATCCAGATTCTCGGCATGGCAGTGGTCAGCACTGCCCCGAGACACCGGGCCATTCTAAAGGAAAACCTTATTGACATTCCAAGACATTTTTTTTCTTAAGCTTTGGTAGGTTTGTTCTAAAAGTATGAAGAGGCAGCCTTTTAATAAATATTTTCAGTTTCTTTATAGTGCTCTGTTAGAACATTTTTCCTTTTTGTAACAGACTACATGAGAAGGTGTAGTCAGCCAGGGATGTGACTCTAAAGCCAAGAGCGAGGAGAGCACAGACAGTCAAGACTGGAGGGTTCTAAGTGGAGCAAGAGCAGGACATTTTCTGCCTGTGTCAGCCATCTTTCCCTCAGGTTGAGCCCTCAGGTGCTGGTGGATGGCAGGACTTGGACAGGAACATCAGGAAACACAAAGCACACATTAAGACAATAGAGAACCCAAACCTGGAGACATGAAGGCACCCAAAGGTATAAAATAATCATGTAGAAACAATAAAAATAAATCAAATAAATCAAATCAGATAATAAAACCTCTCATAAAAAGACATGGAAAGATATAAAATAATCATAAAAAAATACAATAAAACAAAGCAGATAAAAAAAGCATACATAAAAGTTTGCTATGAGCTTCTTTTAGCAAATGTAGCTAGGGGTAAAGCATTCAAATATTTAGTAGGCATCAATTAGCTACCAGAAGGCAGAATTTTCTATAGAATGAGAAGCTCAAGAACAAGGAGTTATTCTATGAAGCTGATGCCAGGAGACTCCAAAGGAATCTTAGAAAACACTTTTTTTTTTTTTACTGAGAGGGTGGTGGACACCTGGAACAAACTTCCAGCAGAGGTGGTAGGAATCAGAACAATTATAGAATTCAAGCATTCTTAGGACAGATACAAAGCATCTAAAGTATTCTAAATACTCTGCACGTATTTAAACTTAATAGCTTCTGAGTCCAGTCTTGTTTCGTTTTATACTTTGATCCCATTCCTGGAAAGGACACATTACTTTTCTGGATGATATGTTACCGATTCCACAATCTCTATTATGGAGTACTGGTCATGCCTGGGCAGCTAAAACAATGCATTAGATGAGGTGATTATATATATACAAGGCTTCTAGGACCTATTATAACTATACTAAATCTTGACACTAGTAAGAAACAAATAGTAGAGATGGGGAACCAAGACGGAGCTGAGTGGAGCAGATGTTGAACAGGGAGCTCCATGGCACCTTCCTATTTTTTATGTATACATCAACTCTTCTTAGACAGGAAGGAAAAGGAAAGGGAAGGGTAAGTCCTGCCCTACATAAGAACATAAGATTTACCATACTGGGTCAGACCAAGGGTCCATCAAGCCCAGCATCCTGTTTCCAACAGTGGCCAATCCAAGTCACAAGTACCTGGAAAGTACCCAGAATATAGAGACTCTGACTGCTGCTGCGGGACCTATGGACTCATAAGTTTACTTTTTGGTGAAACATCAGTCCAGAGTTGCTCTAGGAGGGACAATGGGAGTAAGTACAATGGTGTCCTTTCTGAGCGGTGGAGTTTCTCACCAGCTTTACCCGAGGGCTTCCTTCGACTGAGAGTCCAAGAGGAAGTATCCTCAGACCTGCATGGTAGTGGGGCTGCTGTGGATGGGGAGCTAACATTGAGAATTCAATGAGGGAGGGGCCTGGAATGTGTTTGCTTTAGAACATCACAATATGCCTGCCTAGCTCCCTGCTGGTGTGAGTGAGGAGAGTAGCAAAGTGTGAGAGGTGAGATAGGTTCCAGTCAGCTTTCAGTGAGCCCTCATTCTCCGCACCAAAGGACAGTGATGTTCTGATGTCCCTGGATGACCTCACTAACTCACTAGTATGAGGAGGGGATGGTTGTGGGATGCATAACTGTCCGGTTATTGGGGCCCACCTGCACGTAAGCCACTCCACTCCAAAATTCCAGAATTGTTTAATATACACTTTAACAGAAAGCAAGTATAAGAACATAAGAAATTGCCATGCTGGGACAGACCAAGGGTCCATCAAGCCCAGCATCCTGTTTCCAACAGAGGCCAAAAACCAAAAACCAGGACACAAGAACCTGGCAAGTACCCAAACACTAAGAAGAACCCATGCTACTGATGCAATTAATAGCAGTGGCTATTCCCTAAGTATAATTGATTAATAGCCATTAATGGACTTCTCCTGATATAAATATAAATCCTGATTTATATTTGCATGGTTAGATATCAGACTACAGGTCCCTCCTCTCCAGGATTAAAAAGAGAATTTCAAACTGAGGCAGATTCAAAAGGCAAATTTACAGTTCAGATGAGGTTACACATTAAACACCTTACAGGAATGGATACACTTCTTCACTGAAGCAAAAGATTCATGGGTCTCCTCTGGATTTTAAAAGGGGTTCCATCAACCCCTTTTAAGCCCCCTGAAGACCTACCCAGCTCCTCAGGGGTTGGGTTACAAGCAAGCCCTTTCTACTTGCTCCACTTCCTTTCCTTTCTATATAGCCACCAAGTGGCTCAGAGACAAAATTCCTCCCTTTTGCTTAATAGGCCACTAACTCCACAACAGCTCATTTGCTCCAACAGTAACATAACTGTTTACATTTTCTTCTGATACTATAAATAAAGTTGAAGTTCATGATACTACACTGGATCAACACACTTCTCGGAGATGTGCTTTATCCACCCAAATTTCCTCGCTTCAGACTCCGAAGGTTGCGTTTGTTAAATATAATTTATTTCTATGGCGTAAGCTTGGCTCTTTGGAAAACAACTCCAGGTACGAGAACTTGCAAGTACTGAATTTTCCCAGAGCAAAATTAATATCACTTTATGAAATAGTAAAAAAAAAAAAAAGTTTTTTCTTGAAATTTTGGACATTTCTCCACAGCAAATACCACCTTTATGTAAAGTTTTTATGTCCCAGGTAATATCTCCTCCTTCCAAATGAGGGCTAACGATCATTCCTTGTTTAATTTAAACTTATTTTGTTTCATTTATATAGCGTTTCTGTACATGGCTTTGATATTTCCTTAAATAAGAACTTAAGAAATTGCCATGCTGGGTCAGACCAAGGGTCCATCAAGCCCAGCATCCTGTTTCCAACAGAGGCCAAACCAGGCCACAAGGACCTGGCAATTACCCAAACACTAAGAAGATCCCATGCTACTGATGCAATTAATAGCAGTGGCTATTCCCTAAGTAAACTTGATTAATAGCCGTTAATGGACTTCTCCATGTATTTATGAAAATTCTGAAAAATAAAAGATAAAAGAAAAAAAAAGAAAAAAGAAAGAACCAAAAATGAAGAAGCTTAACACTGTTTCAATGACAAGTAACAGACTATGTTGACAATCTGGTAATTATTAACCAGGTGTAGTTTTTTTCCTATAGGTTTGGTCAGGGCTGGTCCCTGCAAGGTTACAGCAGGTGAATATCTCCATGGAGACTCTAGCACTCCTCACCCCCTCCTTTTTTCCGTTCTCTGTTTATTGTAAACAGCTGCATACATACTAACAATATTTCCATTTATACCATGTTATATAATTTTAATTCCTCATCCTGGGAAGGCAGCCCTAAAGATCTTTGCAATGCATGGACACTGGTCCCAGAGAAACCAGTGAAGTTGCCCTTCGATTGGAATGTGAATCAATGGATGAAGGTTAATAGCTTGCTAATGAATATTGCTAAGACTCAGGCCTTGGTGATTTTGCGTTTCCCTTCCCTGGCTCTTCCTCCTCCTTCATAGTTTGAGGGACTGTAGTTCCAATTGCTAATTTGATACGAGATTTAGGAGTTCAGATTGATTCGGCTTTTAATCTTCACCCTCAATTGAATGCCGTGGTAAAATCTAGCTTTTTAAAATTGCAGAAGTGATTTTAGATTGGTTATTCAGGTTTTTGTCTTGAGTACATTAGATTATTGCAACACCTTATGTCAGTTTGCCAAAATGTTACTGGAGTACTTTGCAAGTTTTATTGAACAAGAGTTCAGTTTAAAATTTTGATATTGGTCTATCTGGCTTTGCATCAGGAAGGCCCTACTTCCTTGGAGAGCTCCCTTGTTCATTATCAGCCGACCTATGTGTTACACTCTGCTGGATCACAGTTGTTGGCTGTTGCTGATGTAAAAGCTGTTAGCTTGCAAGAGGCTAAACATTGCACTTCCTCTCAGGTTGCGCCAGTTCTTTGGAATAATCTTTTATTAGAAGTACGTCAGGTTTGGGATTACAGATTGTTTAGAGAGCTTTTAAAATCTCACTTGTTTCAAGAAGCTTTTAGGTTAGAGTAGGGATCTATTTTATTATGTTCTCAGTGGTTTAATTTGCTTATTGTTTGATTGTTGTTGTGTATGTTTCATAAGGTAATCCGCCTGGTTACAGGAGTGCTGGCAATGGGCAATATATAAGTTGCTGTAATTAAATAAATGGACACAAACCTCTATGTACAGCACTATCTCTCTTTTGACATGCATGTGACCAGAACAAATATATATATTTTAGCCTTCCCTAAACCTCACATGCAATTTTCTTGTCCGTACAACACAAAAAGCAGCACTCCACCATCTGGCATTACATCTTCTACAGGAAAAAAATTATATTTCCAGATAATTTGGAGAATGGCACATGACAAAGTTCGATTATATTTTCCTTCTGTGGGCATACTGTGCTATAATTTATCATCATGTGGTTGCACAGAGCACTTAAAACTAGCTGGCTTTTCAGTCAGCTGTGCTGAAGAGCTGCTTTAAAATAACAATTTGAAAATTTGATGCTAAAAGCTGATATTCTGAGATAACAGAGTTGGGGCAACAGTGGCATTTCCCTTCCCTGGCAGGGAAGGGCTGGAGCTATCTATTTTGTTGCCCTGTGTGAACCACTACTGTGCTTCAATTCCCTTCCCTGGCAGTGGCCAGCAGAAGGGTCTGTGAGTCAGTGGGCAATCGCAGGCCCTGCAGTGGCCATGCCTTCCCCACAGATTTTCTTATTAAAATAACGAGAAGGGTAGGTCCACTGAAGGCCCCATGAGCTTGTGCTGCCTCCAAGGTCCTAAGTTCTGACTGCTATCACCCTCTCCAGAAATAGAGGGAAAGGATGGGCTGGGTTTATGATGATCTACTAGGGGCGACAAGATTAGGGAAGAATCCCACAGTCAGGACTGGCAACCTGTTTCCCTGTGAGGAGTAGTTTTGAGAGCTCTATTTCAATGACAAAAAATATAAAATAAAGACCAGCATACTTCTTTTTCTTCTTTCATGCTGTCTTTCTCTCCCCTCACCATATATTCCCTCACTTTTCATTTTCTCTCCCCCCCCCCCCCCCCCCCAACACCTTTTCTCCCCCTTACCTTGTTCCCTTCCAAACTCTCCTATGCTTTTTTCTCCTCTTGCTTAAGGACCACTACTACCCTTTTACCTGATACTGCACAGGCAACTGCTTTTAGTGGTGATTTTCTCCTAGGTTACCCCAGGTCATCAACCTGGAACATTTTTTAATTTGCTTCCTTTTCCCCTTCACAGCTAGAGTGGAAGTTGGAGGCTAATGCTGGTCCTGCCTTGGTAACTAAGAAAAATATCACTGACTACCTCTCTTTTTCCTCCCTTCCCCCCCATCAGGGCCTAATCAGTCTGCCACCACCCTATCTTCCCCTCAAAAGTCCTGACCTGCTTATGCCACGCTCCCTTCCCCCAAAGCCCTGATCTGCTACATCAGGCATTATTCACATCTGAAGAAGGAACCTATGTGGTCTCAAACGAGCAAGTACAATATTTTTCAGTTCATTATTAGTTATTTTAGCTGCCTTTTACAGAAGCACCCAGAATAGGGTACACAATGATCATTAAAATAATACAATACATACAACATAAAACACAATACAACAAACCCAACATCCACAAAGCTTGAACCTGAACTATTTATGTAATACCACTCAAATGGAACATTTTTCTGCCATAGGCCAATGAATTCCAAAATGTCTTCCCTCTCCCATCTCATTACCACCCTACCCTAAAACCTCCATTTCTGGATAATTTTCACAAGATACAATAAAATCCATCATAGCCTGCAGTTTGATCTTCTAGTAACTATATGGCGCTTAGAGTAATGTGTTACATATTCCAGTCACCAAAATGAAAAGAAAATGTTTTTTTTCCTACTTTTCTCATCTGGGATTTTTTTTCTAATTGTATTGGTCCTAGTTTTTTTTCTAATTTCATCTGATCTGTCTTCTCCTAACTCATTTTCCAGGGTCTCCTTTCCCTTTTATTTTTCTTCTCCTGTCTTATTCACTTTCTCCCCTGTCTCTAACACTGATATTTTCCTTTCATCTCATTTTGTTCTATTTCTCTCTTCTTTGCCTCTCACTCTTTCCCTTACATCACCATCTCGTCACTCTGTCCTCTCCATCTGGACCTCATTCCTCCTCTCTCTCACTTCTCTTTTTCTTTTATTACCTCTTACCCTCCAGTTCTCCCCAATCCAACACTCCAACCCTTCTGCCCCTCCATCTCTCTATTGCTAGGTAGTTCTTCACTTCAGTCTACTGCCATCTGACAGCCATCCCCTTTTTCACTCTCTCATCACTCCTGATCATCTTCACACTCTCCCTCCAATCATCCAATTACTCTCTTCCTGTCTCAACCATTTCATTTTACTCATTTCCTCTCATATTCTATAGCCTGACTGATTCGTCCATCATCCCCACTTTGTCAGCCTCCAATCATCTCCACTCATGATCCCCTATCACTCTCCATCTGACACCAAGTTACTCCTTGCATGCTTCCCCCTTCATCACGGTACTTTCTTTGACTCTCTCTTACTATCTCTTACACACACACACACACACCATCACCCTCTGTGCCTGTTCCTCTCAAACTCTCTCCCCACCACCATCACTGACATTCTCTCATATATATCAGCCCCCACCATCACCACTATCATGTCTGCCCCACTCCTGCCCTAACATTTCTGGCTCTCTTCCAGACTCCCCCCAACCCCATCACCACCTATGATTTCACTATTCCCTTCTATCCCTTCTACACCTATCCCCCTGGTTCTCATGCACTCCTTCTATCCTCATCCCCAGACTCTTTCCACTTCCCCCACCCCAGTTCTCTCACATTCCTTCCACCCTCAACACTTTTGTACTCTATTCATCCCCCACCTCTCTCACAATCTGTCTACTCCACATGCTCTTTTAGTCCCTCCATCTCCCAAGTTCTCTTGCACTCCTACCATTTCCCCCCAAGCTCTGTAACAGACACTCTACAATTTTATCCCCTCCATGGTTCCCAGTCATTTGCTCTACCCTTCCTCTTGGTTCTCTCTCGTGCTATCTGTTCCTTTGCATCCCCAGTCCTCTCACACCTGCCGCAAAGTAAGTGACAGACAGGACCTTGGGGAAGAAAATAGAAACCCCAAATTTGCATTGCTGACCTCAGAGATAGGATATTCACACCCTCCTTGCTTCCATCCCAGGATTCACCATGCCTCAACTCCTCTTTGCCTTCTCCCAAAAAGCATTCACTCCTCCTCACCTCCTCCCCCCAAGAATTCACCTCTTTTCACCTCTCTCTCAGCATTCACTTATTCTTTAGTCCTCTTGCCTCCCCTACCAGCATTCACTCTTATCACAAGAACATAAAAAGTGCCATGCTAAGTCAGATCAAAGGTCCTTCAAACACAGCACCCTGACTCCGACAGTGGCTAGTCCCAAAAAGTAGATCCAACTTCTTGTTGCTCGCTCCCAGGGATAAATGGTGGGTTTCCCAGCATCACCTAGTTAATAACAGTTTATAGACGTTTTCTCTAGGAACTTGTTAAAACCCTTTTTAAAACTAACTAGGCTAGTTGCCTTGACTACATCCTCCAGCAACAAATTCCACAGCTTGATTGTGTGTGGAATGAAAAAAAATACTTTCTCACCCACCAGAATTAACCCCTCCTCATCTCAATTGCAGCATTCATGTCTACTCCCCTCCCCCACCAACATTCACCCCCTCCTTACTTCCTCCACCAACATTCATCCCCTCTTTGCTTCACCTAGGGCTGTTGATATGGGTGGGCAAAATAGCACCTGCCTGGAGTGCCAAGCCAAGGGGGATGTCAAAGATGTAGCAAAGGGAGGTGAGCAACAAACTATCGGCCCCCTTCCATTTCCCCCTCTCTCCCACTCCAGACATGTGTATACGCTCCTTGTGCTGGCTGATAGCCAGAGCTGTCCTTAGTGGGGAATGTTGGGGGGAGGGGGGTGAATAAAAGCTATCACTGTGGGCCCCATACTACCATGGGAGCCCCAAAGCATTCCAGAGCCCTGTTGCAATTGATTCACTCTGGGCCCTGCACTTGCCTAAAGGTCAGCCCTTCCAATAGAGGCCCAGCTTGATCCAACATGAGGGCAATAGCCATGCAGGCAGCCAGGACTGGGGATAGGGAATAAGGGGTGGTGGATGAGAGGTGGATGCTAAGACAACTCTTGTCCAGGGTATCGTGCTGCAAAGTGATGGTCCTGCTTTCAACCCAACATTCGTATCATCTTTGCCTCACCTGCTTCCAGAATTCAACTATCCTTTCCCCCCTCCATATCATTCACAGCTTGTCCTGCGGTACCCTCTGCCTCCTCTTCACTCTGCCCAAGAGGCAGCATGCAGTTTGGAATCCTGAGTGCAGAGTCGCTGCTGCTGTCCTCGTTCCAGCCCCTCGCAAGTCCATCCCCGCAGCAACAGGCAGCGAGTGCAAGGGACAGGAAGGGGAGGAGCCACAGGAATGGAGCAGCTTTCCTGAGCACTGCCGTGCAACCTCTGCCGTATTGCCGCTGGGGAAGGAGTGGTCGTAGGAGGATTGAGAACCATGTGTGCAGCGCTTCCTCTCGTGCTTCATCCTGCTGCTCATCTGTTTGTTTTTTTTTTGTTTGTTATACTGGCACTGCTCTTGCAGACCAAAAAAGATGTTTTCAGAGGATAACATAAATGACTAAATATTACCATTAGAAAACAGTAGCATGTGATTCTAAAACATAACAATTGGCTGAAACATGCAATAAGGAAGGAAGGGTAAGGGTGTTTAAATACACTGCTGCAACAGCATGCCAATGTAGCATCATGGACAGACATGAAGCATTTTAAATACCCAAGGAAGTGGGCTTAACCCAGTCTTCTGCACATGACAAAAGTCTAAGAATTCAGAGAAATTCAGTTGTGTAATGTAGTACATAAGAAAATAAAACTTGCCATACTGAGTCAGACCAAAGGTCCATCAAGCCCAGTATCCTGTTTCCAATTCTGGCCAAGCCAGGTCACAAGTACCTGGCAGGATCCCAAGGGGTAGATAGATTCCAAGCTTCTTATCCCAAGAATAAGCAATGGATTTCTGCAACTCTACCTTAATAATGGTTAATGGACTTTTCCTCCAGGAACTTGTCCAAACCTTTTTTAAATGCAGCTACACTAATAGCTTTCACCACATCCTCTGGTAATGAATTCCAGAGTTTAATTATGTGTTGAATAAAAAAAAAAGTTCTCTAATTAGTTTTAAATGAATCACCTAGTAACTTCATTGTGTGCCCCCTAGTCTTGTACTTTTCAAAAAAGTAAACAACTGATTAACGTTTACGTGTTCCATTCCAAGCATTATTGTATAAATCTCTATCATATCTCCCCTCAGCCGTCTCTTTTAGGGGAATTGTTCCATCCCCTTTATCATCCTGGTCGCCTTCTCTGTACCTTTTCTAATTCTGCTATATCTTTTTTGAGCTGTGGTGACCAGAACTGTACACAATACACCAGATGAGGTCACACCATGGAGTGATACAGAGGCATTATGATATTCTCTGTTTCATTCTCCATTCCTTTCCTAATAATCCCTAGCATTTTATTTGATTTCTTAGCTGCTGCTGTTCAGTTGACAGTCGGATTCCTCCTTTTACTCAAGGCGTTCTGTAAACGTTTTGATGTACCTCCGAAAAGCTTAGGCTGTAGGCCGGCCTCTGCACTCTGCGAGTTAAAAGAAGCAAAACAGAAAAGAACAAGGCCTGGCTACCTATTTGTTTTTCAGTTTATATACTAAACACATGTGGCATTCCTTTCTGCCTTGCTTACCATGATAACAGTAAATGTCTGCATATAGACATAATAATAGAATATTGTTCTTACAGTATGGAATTGCTTTTAGTTCCACCACATTAATTAAAAACACATGCTTTTAGTTTTGATTTTTTTTTGTATGCAAAGCTATTTAGACATATATTAGATGCAAGATTACCAAAATCCTCCTTTAAGTTGTGTCATTTTGTTCTGTTTTATTCTGCTTATTATTTATTGGATATGTTTATGTATTTTGTCTGTTTATGCATGATGTGTTATGGTTTTATTGCATTATGACCTATTATATTGTAATTTTATTTTTGTGCCATTGTGATCCGCATCGAGTATAATCTTGTGGTGAGGCGAAATATAAAACTAAATAAATAAATTGCATTCTGCTGATTTCAAGTCACCCCTGTTTATTTGCACTGTACAAGTAGATGTAGACGGAAATCTTTTCAGAGTTCATTTTCCTTCAAGGTCTACTATTCAAGCAGGCACTTGCTTGGACCCTGGAGGGAGGAGCAGAAGCATTCCCTCAGGACAGGGGCTGCAGGGGGATGTTTATTTTTCAATGGCTATGCTCTTGTGGAGGGGTATCAGCTATCAGCCTTCACTACAAAGGGAAGCTAGATCTCTTTTAGAACCTCCCCCCTCCTCCCCCAGATATTTACAAAAAAGTGAATTTAGCCCTATAGAAGAGAAGTTAATCAAAGCCAGCCATTAAATCTTATACAGGGCACAAATTAAATTTTTGTCCTTTATTTCATATGAGCTAAGTAAGTAAGAGTTGCGGGTGCCCAGGAGAATTTGTGTGCATGTGTCCTTTCCTGAAACCATGAGACATATTCCCACGATGTTTTTGTTTTGTGTTTTTGTGTGTGTGTGTATGGGGAACGGGGGGAGGTTTGGCCAGGTAGTTCCTCCTTTCTCCATTTAATTCCAGCTTAGTCACTAGGATCCTAGTGCCTTGAGCCTTCCTTTACAATTACCAAGGGATTCTCTTCCCATTTTTAATCCCTCCCCTCAAGGGGCTGTCCCGAGACCAGAAGCCATGCAGCAGTTTTTCCCAGCATCCTGTGCCATGGTCTCTAAATCTGGCCAATAGATGTCACCCTTATTGATGGCCACAACTCCCTTCCTCCTCCCTATTCCTAAAATGGGAGATATGAATGTGGCCTCTGTAACATCTCCAGCTGAACCGGGGATCTGGGGTCCCAATCCAGGAAACAAAATGGAGGCATTTCAACATAGAAATACACATAACTTCTCCCTAATAATAATACTTATTTTTATAGCACTTTTGAACATATTTAGCACTGTACAATGGTGATAAGTATTCAGGTATATGGCCTTTCCCAAAAGATCTTACAATCTAAATGGATAGCTGAGGCAATGGGAGATAAAGTGATTTGCCCACAGTATAAGGGATACCAGTGGAGAAGTGGGATTTGAACCCTGGATCTCAGCCCATTGCTCTAACCACTATGCCACTCTTTCTTCTATCCTGCTGCCACTGAGCCAACCCATATATATATGTTAATATATGTTAATGCCAAGAAGTGTAGCGTCATGCATCTAGAATGTGGTAATCCAAAGGAAATGTATGCGATGGGGGGTGAGGTGCTGCTGTGCACGGAACAGGAGAGAGACCTTTGGGTGTTAGTGTCTAGCGATCTAAAGATGGTGAAGCAATGTGACAAGGCAATAACTAAAGTTAGAAGAATGCTGGACTGCATAAAGAGAGGAATATCTAGTAAGAAAAAGGAAGGGATAATCCCCTTGTACAGGTCCTTGGTGAGGCCTCACCTGGAGTACTGTGTTCAGTCTGGAGACCATATCTCAAAAGGGACAGAGACATGCTGAAGGCGGTCCAGAGGAGGGCGACCAAAATGGTGGGAGATCTCCATCAAATGACTTATGAGTAGAGGCTCAAGGACCTAAATATGTACACCCTGGAGGAGAGGAGGAGCAGAGGAGATATGATACAGACCTTCAGATACCTGAAAGGTTTTAATGATGCATGATCAACAACAAACTTTTTCCACTGGAAAGAATCCAATAGAACTAGGGGTCATGAAATCAAACTCTGGGGAGGACGACTCAGAATCAATGTTAGGAAATATTTTTTCACGGAGAGGGGGATGGACGCCTAGAATGCACTGCTGGAGGAGGTGGTGAAGACAAAAATGGTGCAAGATTTCAAAAGGGCATGGGATAAACACTGTGGATCTCTAAAGGCAAGGGGGAGGGGAATGAAGTAAGAGGCATGGGGGTAACTTGCTGGTTTGGCGGATACTACCCTTAACAAATAAGCCTTCATACTGTGATGCAACGCCATCATTGCTCATTGCTTCAACAGCAGGGGGAAAAGAGGAAAAGAGGAATTGGATTCAGACAGCAACCAACAAGGACATTGAACTGTACAGTCTGGGAAAACAAATAAGCATGGGGGTAACTTGATTGGTGCAGCAGTTACTACCCTTAACCAAAAAGCCTGATACTACACTTCTGATGCAGCTCCAAAATTGCTCTCTGCTTCAATGGGGGGGGGGGGGGGGAGGAAATTGGACTCAAACAGTAACCAACCAGAGCCCTATTCTTGGTGGTCTGAGTAACTGATAAGTATGGGAAACTGATAACTTTGGGAGCTTGCTGGGCAGACTAGATGGGCCCTTAGGTCCTCTTCTGCCATCACTTCTTTGTTTCTATGTATGTTTTAAATGAGTGATTGTGCTTAATTCTTGATTTCATGTATACACCTGCTGTCCTATTAAAAAATGGCATCAAGGGAGCATAATGGATGAATGATTGGCTGTAATGGCTTATAAAAGGAGTATGTGCAACTGCCAATATCAACACATCATGAGCGTTCTCTTATGACTGATGACCTTTTTTATGTCTTTTTTACAATATATAATCAAAGATTTTTCTTGGTTGAGTTGAAAGCATCAGTGCTACTTAAAATGTTCAGTGAGTGGTTAGAACAAAATAAATCCGGAATACCCATTTTTCTTTAGGATTTGTATTCGCTCTAGTGCAGAAATGAGTATTTGAAACTCATGAAAGCTTGTTATGATCAGCGTCACTTTACAGGCAGTTTTTAAACTGCCCACATTACTGCAAAATCCGAAGGTATTATACCTGCAGTCTTTGAACCAATTTTCAAAGGAACAGTATAGGAGGAGTTTCTTTTTGAAAACTGCCCCCAATGAAAGGAAGGTACCTGGAGAAATTTGCACCTGCTTTTTCTGCATATCCTTTTTTTCCATCCAAAATTCAACACACAATTTTGAAAATCCAAAACTGCATGTGTAGTTTTCTCCCCTGGCCTAACCCTGTCCTGGGAATGCCTCCCCCACAATGCCAGTAGATGTACGCACCTAATGGAACTAATGGATGTTGTAGAGGCCACATTCATATTTCTTGGGGTATGGAGGAGGAGGAAGGGAGTTGTGGCGATCAATAAGGTGACATCTATTGGCCAGATTTAGAGCCCATGCTATAGGATTCTGGGAGAAACTGGTGCATGGCTTTTGGCCTCAGGATGGTTGCAATGATGTGTGATTTCAGTAGTATGCAGATGCATGATTTTTGGACAGGTGATGTATGTGGGTAAATAACCATGTACCCAGGTCAGTGGCTTTGGAAAATTGTCCTCTTTAGGTCCAAACAAATGGACCTCATAAATAGAACCAGGGGTGAGGGGGTGGCTGTCACTGTTGTCAAGCCCAATGGGGCACCATCAGCAAGGCTGCTTTTACCTGTGGGCATAAGCACATAAGGCTCTTTCCATTGGTAAAAACAGCCTGACTATTGGTCAGTGCCCAAAATCTCAGGAAGTAAAGATTAGCCCTCTGCTTTTTATTCCAGCCCCTCCCCTCCCAGGCAGTAAGCAAGAAACTGGGTGGGAATGGATGTAAGCCTGGAGTAGACACAGCCCAGTGCAAAGCAAAAAATCTCCCTAATCCAGCCCCTTCTCCTCTTTTGTTCCCCCCCTCCTCCCCACTCCTCCTATCTGAAGGGAAAAGAAAGCGGGAGGAACCTCAAGAGGATAGCAGAACAAAGAAAAATTCATTTTATATTTCTATTTCTAATTTGTGTTCCCTTATTCTGTTTTTGATGAGGGTCTGTCTGTGTTCTATGTGTGTAACAGAGGTGACATATTCTGCTAGCATGTAGGATCTGTGCAGAGATCAGTTGCAGTCCAGCTTGTTCTGTTTTGCCACTAGAAATTGTATTGGTTTTTGCCAGGTGGAATATTTGCAGAGTTGCCTTCTTATGCAGGGTTGCTGTTGCTGTTTGTGTTCTGGGAGTTCCATTCTGTGTAGGCATGGCAGGCTTTCCATATAGGTTCTGAGTGACTTTTTGCAAGGTTTGCGCATTACTTCACAAAGTTCCTGGTAATTGAGGGACTTTGTGTTACTGTAACTGACATGACAACAATTGAATGTTTTTTCCTATGGTGAGTAGTAAAGGGAAACAATTGAATTTCAGCCCAGCCAGCCATTTCAGAGATTACCTTCAACAAATGTAGTATGAATATCTTTTAGAGGTCCATATTCAAACGCATTTAGCCGGATAACTTAGAAAGTATCTGTCTAAATGAAAATTTGGCCACTTATCCAGCTAAATTCTAGCTAGATAACGATTTCTCCAACAAGAATTTGGCTGGTTATGTGAAGGGCATTTCAGAGATGTTCTTTGGAGGAGCTGAGTTAGCTAACTCTGGTTGTCCTGTGCTACTGTCTGAAGTTAGCTGTAATAATGTATCCAGACTTTAAGACAGGTATATTCAGCAAGCATGGCTGTGCCACTGAATATACAGCACTAGTTAGGCAGATTAGTTTATTGGACTATCTAGCAGAACCCACAGTGACTGAATATGGATCTCTTTAATTGATACATTTAGGTATTGCTTGGGATTATTTTTTTTTTTTTTTTTGCAGTCTGTTCCCAAAAATCACAGAACACATATTCATCATGTCATCAGATACTGTGACATGATTTCTGAAACATACATTTTACAAAACAAAGTTTAATATTTAAAAGTATGATGCCCAGTTATGTGATTTTTTTTAAATTTATATTTTATTATGCTTTATTCATTTACAATAAATGAAATAAAAACAAGAATGATGTAAATCAAGAAGACAATCAAAGAAATATCTCACCACTTTAACAATCACAAAAATACATCCTAGTCCACATCATGGGGGAAGCCAGTAATAAGATGTTCCTGCTATCAAGAGGCTAAACTATTTATAATGTTACCCTTCAAGTCGAACCACCAGTTTTATCTTTAATAAAGATATCTTGATGTAATGGGTCATTCAAAATAAAATTATTCTTGTTATATGTCACTAGACATTTACAAGGATACTTGAGAAAAAATGTAGCGCCTAGAACTACAGCTCTCTGTTTCAATTGTAGAAACTGCTTTCTAATATTTTGTGTAATTTGTGAAACATCCAGAAACACATATATCTGTCAGTCACAGAACAATCTTTTCTTATTATAACAACATTTTTGAAATACCAGATCCTTGTCCTGCTCTAAAGCAAAGGAAACCGATAAGGTAGCTGTAAGTAAATATTGTCCATGGAGGACTCAAGAAATGCAGAAAGAGAAGGACTCTCCACTCTAAGTGGGTCCATCCCAGTTATGTGATTTTATAGGATTGCTCTGGGAAAAGTTATAATGGGGATATAATGATAGTTGAGTCTAATTATAAACACTCAGGGGGAGCCTATGAGTCTGAAAATTAATTGAGGAGGGTGTGCAAGGCTGAAGGACCTTGGGATGAGGTTCCAAAATGAGTTCTGGGGGACCCCCAGCCACTAATGTTTTCAGGATACTGCAATGAATAAGCTTGTGTAGAAGACAGGCAGGGGCTACCTCATGCTTCACAGGCCCTGTGTTGATTTTAAGTTTCTTCAGCTATTGCTGCTGCCACAGCAGAAAGATTTACAGCATTGCAGCCTGAACAGCATAGGAGGGAGAGACAGAAAGAGGGTGATGGGAAGGGACTGCTGCTTGGCAGGGCTAAAGAGAGGAGCCAAAGATGGGACTGTTGCTGTGCAGTAGATTAGGGGGCAAAAAGAGAGAGTGGGCTGCTGCTGCTGCTGCTACTATTCATGGATGAGTGAGAAGAGAGGGGTCTCTTGTTGCTGGGCAGGGGGTGGGTGAGAGTGAAAGGGGGATGCAAGACAAGTAGTGGGTGGGGGAGAAATTGGAAGACCGAGGGCAAGTTGTAGGGGGGAGAAAAAGGAGGACTTGGGTGTGGGGTGAGAGGGCCACAGGGGAAGGAGGGGAGAGGAAGAGAAAGAGGGGTTGCTCGATAGGAGGAGAGAGATGGGGGTGCTTTGCTGAAGCTGCCAGCTATGACTTTACTCTTAGCGCTGTGTCAGAGCAAACACTGGTAAATTTAAAAAAAAAAAGGGAGGGGGGCATAATTTTGTATGTCTTCCCTGGGTGCAGAAAGAGCTGATCCTGACTCTGCTCATAAACATGAGTTAGAGAAACTCTGAGACCCCCAAAGTGTGAACGCAGCATAAAGTGACCACTGAAAAATGCAGCCATAATGAAAAGCATACACCTTTTGAGGTCTGTTTCCAGTAAGCCGCCTAACTACCAAAGTATGCACATACTTTTCAGCTTGCACACACTTACCTGATCTTCAAAAAAAAAAACCCCAAAAAACAACAACCCACACTTAGGCAGAGTCAGTGGTTCCACCCATGTCGTCCAAACTTTAAGCTCCTGACTAAGGCTTTGAAATCTTGCTACTCTATTTCAAGAAATGTCTAAAATAGAAGAAGTACATCCAAATATTTTTGGAGAAAACAGAAAGCAGATCCAGAAATAAGACCAATGGTGAGCCAAGCAAAAAACAAACAGCTTCATAGTTTGACATCCACCTTTTCAACTTTTGAAGTTAGACATGTAGGTAATTAGGTAGGACCACTGATAAAGATGTGTGGGAATGCCCCCCTCCCCGTCCCCCAAGAATATTCACCTTTCAGCAAAAGAGAAAACGAATCCTTGATAAATGAAAGAGGGATGGTGTTTACTGTAGTATGTAGCACATCTAAGGTAAAATGAACATAAATAGCCTTAAGGCTTGGTTCATTACAATGTGATACACCTTTCAACTGGGTGTGTTGTGTAATGCAAAACAGAGTAAAAGGCGGTTGAAACTGCATGCATTTGTCCCACTGATACTGTGTACCACATCACAGAGGCATAGCAAGGTGCACAGGTTGATGCATGCTGGTGATAAGATGTGCTGTGCTTCAAAATCAAGACTATCTGCCTTTAAAAGCATAAATAGAGCAGTTTTAATACTAACAGGAGATATGTGCCAACCGCTGCTTCATTTTTCTGGCATCATTGATACATACCTTTTAACTCCTACAATTCAGTCATCATAGGTGCTTTCCATTACTCTATATAACATGCAAAACATGTAAGAAACATTCATCCCTAGTTTGCATTTACAAATTCTTTTTAAGAAAAAAATGATTTTTGAGTCCTCACTGAAATATTGATGGAAGAAAATTATATTCATCCCAATAAGCTGTCATATAAGACAAGATTACAAATATAAATAATGCACCAACATGATGTTTTGCGTGTTTCAACTTGCAATAATGGTGTGATATGTTAAAAATGGACTTGTCGCTGGGCCAGTGGCTCACTGGCAGTACTGTGTGCTGCTATGTAGAAGATCCTCAGTTTTAGTCCTGGATTGTTTTTTGCACTCTGGGCAGGGCAAAGCTGGGGATTTTGCAGAGGCAACGTTCACTGCCCCAGGGGAGGGAGTTGTCATAAATAAGAGTGACACTTTGTGGCTAGATTTATAGGCCATGATAAAGGTTTCTTTAAGGAGTACAGGTGTATAGTTCCAGACCTCAGGACTCTTGGTATAATGGTCAGACTTGGAACAGTGGGAGAGAGGGTCTATTAAAATACATAGTAACATAGTAATGACGGCAGAAAAAGACCAAAATGGTCCATCTAGTCTGCCCAGCAAACATCCCAAGGCAGTAAATGCTGCTCCTTGCAAGTTACCCCCATGTTTCTGTTAAGGGTAGTAACTGCCACTCCGAACAGGTTACCCCCAAGCTTTATTTATTCCCATCCTCTAGCCTTTAGGGATTCACAGTGTTTATTGCATGCCCCTTTGAAATCCTTCACAGTGTTAGTCTTCACCACTTCCTCCGGAAGGGCATTCCAGGCATCCACCACCCTCTCAGTGAAGAAATATTTCCTGACATTGGTTCTAAGTCTTCCTCCCTGGAGTTTCAACTCATGACCCCTAGTTCTACTAAATTGTTTCCAATGGAAAAGGTTTGTTGACGACCATGGATCATTAAAACCTTTCAAGTATCTGAAGGTCTGTATCACATCACCCCTGCTCCTTCTCTCCTCCAGGGTATACATATTCAGGTTCTTCAACCTCTCCTCATAAGTTATTCGATGGAGACCACCCACCATTTTGGTCACCCTTCTCTGGACCGCCTTCAACCTATTGTTGCAGATCTTAGTATCATCCGCAAATAGACAAACTTTACCTTCTATCCCTTCTGCAATGTTGCTCACGAAGATGTTGAACAGAACCGGTCCCAACATCGATCCCTGTGGCACTCCACTTAACACCATTCTCTCTTCAGAGTAGGTTCCATTTAACATCACCTGTTGTCTTCTATCCGTCAACCAGTTTGTAATCCACGCCACCACCTTGGAGCTGACTCCCAAGCTTCTCATTTTGTTGATGAGTCTTCTATGTGGGACCGTATCAAAAGCTTTACTAAAATCCAAGTAAATTATATTGAGCGCTCCTCCCTGATCCAGTTCTCTAGTCACCCAATCAAAGAAATCAATTAGATTCGTCTGACAGGACCTTCCCCTGGTGAATCCATGCTGCTTCTGATCGAACAACGCACTGGATTGTAGATAGTTCACTATCCTTTCTTTCAGCAGTCTCCATTAATTTTCCCACCACCAAGGTATTGCTAACTGGCCTGTAGTTTCCAGCCTCTTCTCTGCTCCCACTCTTGTGAATCGGGACCACCACTGCTCTTCTCCAGTCACTAGGCACTACACCCTTTTCCAGGGATCTATTGAACAGGTCACACAGTGGACGCGCCAGCACATCTCTGAGTTCCCTCAGTATTCTGGGGTGAACCTCATCAGGCCCCATGGCTTTTTCCACTTTCAGTTTTCTTAGCTCTTCCCATACATTATCTTCCGTAAAAGGAGTTTCATCTACTCCACCCCCTTCTTCAGTGTTGATAACAAGTGACGGTCCTTCTTCTGGGTCTTCCTTAGGAAACACTGAACTGAAGTATTTGTTTAATATTTCTGCTAATTCATCATCTCTCTCCACCCATGGATCCTTATCCCCTTTCAGATTCACTATACCACTATGGACCTTTCTCCTTTCTCTGATATATCTGAAAAATGTTTTGTCATCTCGCTTTATCTCCTCGGCAATCCTTTCCTCTGCCTGACTTTTTGTTTTCTTGATTACTTTTTTTATCTCCCTCAGTTTCGCCAGATAATCCTCCCTGTGTTCCACTTTTTGGGATCCTTTATATTTCTTAAAAGCTGCTTTTTTTGCTTTTATTACATCAGCCACCTCCTTTGTGAACCAGATTGGAATCTTATTTCTCTTACTTTTGTTTACTTTTCTAACATATAGATTTATTGCTTTTGTAATTGCTCCTTTTAGTTTGGCCCACTGTTGTTCGACCTCTCTCATTTTCTCCCAGTCTTCAAGTTCTGCCTCCAGATATTTCCCCATATCTGCAAAGTCTGTTTTTTTGAAGTTCAAGACTCGGGTCTTTGTTTGATGATCAGTGGTGCTGAGGTGGGCGCCCACCCGGACATTAGAGATATTAGCCCTCCCACGAGGGAGGGAGTTATACTTGACCTAGTGAGCACTAGGTCAAGTATAACTCCCTCCCTCGTGGGATCCATTACCATTTGTAATGCCTTGCCAGGCATCCATTATCTCTCTACTTCTGTTAGATTCTACAGAAGAGATTCTCCAGTCCACATCCAGCAGATTAAAGTCACCAACAATCAACACTTCCCCCTTCTTTCCCACCTTTATAATGTCTTTGATCAGATCTCTGTCTAGTTCTTCCATTTGAGTTGGAGGCCTGTACACCACTCTAGTAAAAATGGATGTACCGTCATCTTTTTTTAGGACGGCCCATAATGCTTCTTCTCTACCCCACTTTCCTTGCAGTTCAGTTGCTTGGATATTATTTTTGATATAAAGTGCTACTTCTTCCCTTTTTTGTCCTTTCTGTCATTCCTTAACACGTTATAGCCCGGTATGGCTTATCCCAGTCATGAGAATCCGTGAACCATGTCTCTGTGACAGTAACAATGACCAAGTCTGCCTCCACCATTAAGGCCTGCAGTCTGGGATTTTATTACCCAAACTGCGAGCATTTGTAGTCATAGCTTTCCAATTTTTCTCCCTTGCTATGTTGCATTTCCTAGGAACCTTTTCTGTTTTTTGAGCTGATTGATTTTGTTATTTTCACTTCACATATCCTTCACAGTTGCAAATGAAGGCTTATTGTGCAGGAATCCCAGTATTGGTTCTCGTTGAATTGGAAGGGAAAGGAGAAACTACAAGGCAAAAACATAAAAAAAGTAAACTGAAGAGGGAAGTGGTAAATGGAGCCCAAGGAAAGAGGAGTTATTTATGTATTTTATTTATCAGACTTCCCCAATTAAAATAACTGCCCAAAGCGGTGTACAAAACTTGCACAGAAAACAATACAAACAACAAAAATCATAAAATGAGACTCAGAGGTCCACATTCAAAAGATTTATGTGGGTAAAATCTGCTTTTACCTGCCCCACATAAATCTAGCCCTTTGAAAATATCCCCTCTTTATCCATAGAAAATTTTTGTGCAGACACAGCCACCTGTACAAAAAGGGGGTGGGGCTGGAGGTATGGCAAATAAGAACCTAAGAACATGCCATACTGGGTCAGACCAAGGGTCCATCAAGCCCAGCATCCTGTTTCCAACAGTGGCCAATCCAGGCCATAAGAACCTGGCAAGTACCCAGAAACTAAGTCTATCCCATGTTACCGTTGCTAGTAATAGCAGTGGCTATTTTCTAAGTCAACATAATTAATAGCAGATAATGGACTTCTCCTCCAAGAACTTATCCAAACCTTTTTTAAACACAGCTATACCAACTGCACTAACTACATCCTCTGGCAACAAATTCCAGAGTTTAATTGTGCGTTGAATAAAAAAGAACTTTCTCCGATTATTTTTAAATGTGCCACATGCTAACTTCATGGAGTGCCCCTAGTCTTTCTATTATCCGAAAGCGTAAATAACCGATTCACATCTACCTGTTCTAGACCTCTCATGATTTTAAACACCTCTATCATATCTCCCCTCAGCCGTCTCTTCTCCAAGCTGAAAAGTCCTAACCTCTTTAGTCTTTCCTCATAGGGGAGCTGTTCCATTCCCCTATCATTTTGGTAGCCCTTCTCTGTACCTTCTCCATCGCAATTATATCTTTTTTGAGATGCGGCGACCAGAATTGTACACAGTATACAATGTGCGGTCTCACCATGGAGCAATACAGAGGCATTATGACATTTTCCGTTTTATTCACCATTCCCTTTCTAATAATTCCCAACATTCTGTTTGCTTTTTTGACTGCCGCAGCTCACTGAATCGATGACTTCAATGTGTTATCCACTATGACGCCTAGATCTCTTTCTTGGGTTGTAGCACCTAATATGGAACCTAACATTGTGTAACTATAGCATGGGTTATTTTTCCCTATATGCATCACCTTGCCCTTATCCACATTAAATTTCATCTGCCATTTCGATGCCCAATTTTGCAGTCTTACAAGGTCTTCCTGCAATTTATCACAATCTGCTTGCGATTTAACTACTCTGAACAATTTTGTATCATCTGCAAATCTGATTATCTCACTCATCATATTTTTTCCAGATCATTTATAAAGTAAGGGTCCCAATACAGATCCCTGAGGCACTCCACTGCCCACTACCTTCCACTGAGAAAAATGTCCATTTAATCTTACTCTCTGTTTCCTGTCTTTTAGCCAGTTTGCAATCCACGAAAGGACATCACCACCTATCCCATTACTTTTTACTTTTCCTAGAAGCCTCTCATGAGGAACTTTGTCAAACACCTTCTGAAAATCCAAGTACACTACATCTACCGGTACACCTTTATCCACATGTTTATTAACTCCTTCAAAAAAGTGAAGCAGATTTGTGAGGCAAGACTTGCCTTGGGTAAAGCCATGCTGACTTTGTTCCATTAAACCATGTCTTTCTATATGTTCTGTGATTTTGATGTTTAGAATACTTTCCACTATTTTTCCTGGCAGTGAAGTCAGGCTAACCGGTCTGTAGTTTCCCGGATCGCCCCTGGAGCCCTTTTTAAATATTGGGGTTATATTAGCTATCCTCCAGTCTTCAGGTACAATGGATGATTTTAATGATAGGTTACAAATTTTTACTAATAGGTCTGAAATTTCATTTTTTAGTTCTTTCAGAACTCTGGGGTGTATACCATCCGGTCCAGGTGATTTACTACTCTTCAGTTTGTCAATCAGGTCTACTACATCTTCTAGGTTCACCATGATTTGATTCAGTCCATCTGAATCATTGCCCATGAAAACCTTCTCTGATACGGGTATCTCCCCAACATCCTCTTCAGTAAACACCAAAGCAAAGAAATCATTTAATCTTTCCACGATGGCTTTATCTTCTCTAAGTGCCCCTTTAACCCCTCAATCATCTAACGGTACAACTGACTCCCTCACAGGCTTTCTGCTTCGGATATATTTTTAAAAGTTTTTACTGTGAGTTTTTGCCTCTACGGCCAACTTCTTTTCAAATTCTCTCTGAGCCTGTCTTATCAATGTCTTACATTTAACTTGCCAATGTTTATGCATTATCCTATTTTCTTCTGTTGGATCCTTTTTCCATTTTTTGAATGAAGATCTTTTGGCTAAAATAGCTTTTTTCACCTCCCGTTTTAACCATGCCGGTAATCGTTTTGCCTTTTTTCCACCTTTCTTAATGTGTGGAATACATCTGGACTGTTCTTCGAGAATGGTATTTTTTTAACAATGACCACACCTCTTGCACATTTTTTACTTTTGTAGCTGCTCCTTTCAGTTTTTTTCTAACAATTTTTCTCATTTTATCAAAGTTTCCCTTTTGAAAGTTTAGCACGAGAGGCGTGGATTTGCATACTGTTCCTCTTCCAGTCATTAATTGAAATTTGATCATATTATGATCACTATTGCCAAGCGGCCCCACCACTGTTACCTCTCTCACCAAGTCCTGTGTTCCACTGGGAATTAGATCTAAAATTGCTCCCTCTCTCGTCGGTTCCTGAAGCAATTGCTCCATAAAGCTATCATTTATTCCATCCAGGAATGTTATCTCTCTAGCGTGTCCCGATGATACATTTACCCAGTCAATATTGGGGTAATTGAAGTCTCCCATTATTACCACACTACAAATTTGGTTAGCTTCCCTAATTTCTCTTAGCATTTCACTGTCCGACTCACCATCTTGACCAGGTGGACGGTAGTATACTCCTATCACTATAGTCACTATAGTCTTCCCCGACACACAAGGGATTTCTACCCATAAAGATTCAATTTTGCATTTTGTCTCATGCAGGATATTTATCCTGTTGGACTCTATGCCATCCCAGACATAAAGTGCCACACTGCCTCCCGGGTGCTCCTCTCTGTCATTGCGATATAATTTGTACCCCGGTATAGCACTGTCCCATTGGTTATCCTCCTTCCACCATGTCTCTGAGATGCCAATTAAGTCTATGTCATCATTCATTGCTATACATTCTAATTCTCCCATCTTACTTCTTAGACTTCTGGCATTAGCATACAAACATTTCAAAGTTTGTTTTTTGTTTGTATTTTCATTCTGCTTTTTAATTGATAGGGATAAGTTAGAATTTTTTAGCTCAGGTGAGTTTTTAGTTTCAGGCACTTGGACTACTTTTCTTATTATTGGAACCTCACTGTCGGGATGCCCTAATTCTAATGCATCATTAGTATCCTTTGATACATACAATCTAATTTCAGTTAGTCAGCCAGAGTGACTCACTGCTCTCTTGATTAACAAATGTTGGTACCTATTCAAACCAAATCACACTACCTCAACACCTTTCCAAGGTGAGTAACTGAGCTGAACTTTTTCAACCTTTTTACTTAGGTATACACTGATCCTAGCTTATTTCTAGCTTCTGGCTACTTTTTGTGGGGGGGGGGGGGGGGCTTGTGTGTGTGTGGGTTTTTTGGGGTTTTTTTGTTTTAATACAAACACTCAGTTCTGCTTACTAGGTGCCTTACAGACTTTTAAAAATAAACACACTACCTACTGCTTACTAGCTGCCTTATTGACTGACTATTTAAAAATACAGTCTAACTTGTTTATTCACTGCCTTACTGACTATTAAAAGCACAAACACACTAAATAATATTCCCAAATAGTTAACTTTGCCCCAATACTTTTAAAAAAGACAATGACCCAAGCAAAAACTTACTGATTCCTTTCAGCCACCAGCAAGGTGATCCTCTCCTCTCAGTGCTCCCACTGGATAAATTTGTGCAGACAAGTTAGTTTACACAAATAGCTATCCTAAATTTATCTGAATACGTTTTTCTAGCTATTCAGCATAACTTACCACTGAATTATCCAGACAAAGTTATTCAGATAACTTACCTACATGGTGGGTTTTTGAATATGGGGCTGTCATGTAGTAAGTATGTATACCCAAGAGGAGAAAAAAAGAGGAAGGATATGAAAGAGGCATTCAAATACCTCAAAAGTATAAATAGTGCACAAGAAGGAAGCATTTTTCAGTGAAAAGGAAGTTAAGAACATAAGAAGTTGTCATACTGGGTCAGACCAAGGGTCCATCATGTCCAGCATCCTGCTTCCAACAGTGGCCAATCCAGGATACAAATACCTGGCAAATACCCAAACATTAAATAGATCCCATGCAACTAATGCCTGTAATAGCAGTGGCAATTCCCTAAATCAACTTGATTAATGGACGTTTATGGACTTCTCCTCCAGGAACTTATCCAAACCTTTTTTAAACCCAGCTATATTAACTGCCCTAACCACATCCTCTGGCAACAAATTCTAGAGCTTAATTGTGCATTGAATGAAAAATAATTTTCTCCAATTTGTTTTAAATGCGCTACTTGCTAACTTCATGGAATGCCCCTTAGTCCTTGTATTATCTGAAAGAGTAAATAACCGATTCACATGTACCCATTCTAGTCCTCTCGTGATTTTATAGACCTCTATCATATCCCCCCTCAGTTCTAGAACAAGAGATCATGATATGAGACTCTAAGCGGGTAGATTCAGGAACACCATTAGGAAATATTTCTTGACAGAAAGGGTGATGGATGCATGGAACAGCCTTCCAGTGAAAGCTGTGAAGTCAAAAACAGTAACAGGATTCAAGAAAGCCTGAGAATCCTTAGCTGTGAAAAAATGGAAAAACCCAGAGATTAACTGGGGGTCATAAGAATTTCCATACTGGGTCAGATCAAGTGTCCATCAAGCCCAGTATCCTGTTTCCAACAGTGGCCAATCCAGGTCATAAGTACCTGGCAAGATCTCAAACAGTAGATAGATCCCATGCTGCTAACACCCAGGGTGGATTTCCCCAAACATATCTAGTTAATAACGGTTTATGGACTTCTCATCCAGAAACTTGCCCAAAACTTTTTTAAACCCAGCTGTGCTAACTGTCTTAACCATGTCCTCTGGCAATGAATTCTAGAGCTTAATTATGCGTTGAGTGAAAAATAATTTTCTCAAATGTTTTAAATGTGCTATTTACTAGCTTCATGGAATGTTCCCTAGTCTTTGTATTTTTTGAAAGAGTAAATAACCAATTCAAATTTACCCAGTCTATTCTACGCATGGTTTTATAAACCTTTATCATATGCCCCTTCAGACATCTTTTCTCCAAGGTGAACAGCCTCTATAGCCTTTTCATTTCCTTTATCATTTTTGTCACCCTTCTTTGTATCTTTTCCAATTCAACTATAACTTTTTTGAGATGTGGTGACCAGAAATACACACACTACTTTAGATGCAATCTCACTGTGGAGCAATACAGAGGTAATATAACGTTCTCCATTCCATTCCAAACATTCTGTTTGCTTTTTTGACTGCCACTGCACACTGAGCCAAGGGTTTTAAAGTATTGTCCACAGTGATGCCCAGATCAATTTCCTGGGTAGTAACTCCTAATATGGAACCTAACACAGTGTGGGTTACTTTTCCCTATCTGAATTACTTTGCACTTGTCTATATTAAATTTCATCTGCCATTTGAATGCCCAGTCTTCTAGTCTCACAAGGTTCTACTGCAATTTTTCGCAATCTGCTTGTGATTTAACAACTTGGAATAATTTTGTTTTGTCTGCAAATCTGATCACATCACTTGCTCACAATTCCAAATCATTTACTATATAAATATATTAAAAAGCACCAGTCCTAGGCACTCTACTGTTTACCTTTCTCCACTGAGAAAACTGACTATTTAGTCCTATCAGTTTCCTATCTTTTAATCAGTTTGCAATCCACAACAGGATATTGCCTCCTATTTAATGACTTTTTATTTTTCTTAGGAGTCTCTCAAGGGGCATTTTGTCAAATGCCTTCTGAAAATCCAAATACACTATATCCACAAGCTCACCATTATCCACATGTTTATTAACCTCTTCAAGAAAATGTAGCAGCAAGACTTCCATTGTGTAACCCATGCTTGTTGTGTCCCATTAAACCATGTCTTTCTATATGTTCTGTGATTAGTTTTAATGATTTTTCCCAGCACGGAGGTCAGACTCACCGTCTATAATTTCCTGGATCATCCCTGAATCCCATTTTGAAGATCAGTGTTATATTGGCCACCCTTCAGTTTTCTGGTACAATAGACATTTTCAATGATAGTTTACAAATTACTAGTAATAGAACAAAAAATGAAATTGCAAATCTTTCAGAACTCTGGGATGTAATTCATCTGGTCCAGGCAATTTGCCACTCCTTAGTTTGTCAATCTGTTCTATCTTCCAGGTTCACTGTTATTTGTTTCCGTTTTTGCAAATAGTCACCATTAAATACCATTTCTGGTATGGGTATCTCTCCAACATCCTCTTCAGTAAACAGGTTATAAAATGGGCAGACTAGATGGATCTGCTTTTATGCTCTGTTTCTAGGAGTACAAGCAGATAAAAAGAAAATTTATATCAATAAATGAAGGAGATTGACAGCAGAAAATCAATGGGATTTGCAATGGAGAAATCTGCAAGGACAATACATCAAGTTTGAGCAGGCTGTTATTCTGTAGTTTGCTTTGTCTCCGCTATAGATAGATTTAAAAAAAAGATTCATGTACATTCATAATTCAAAGATGCGGAAATAGACAGTATCCAGAATTAAAACCTTGAAAATTGAAATGTGATCAGTAGCACCAAACGAATGCTAATTCAACCCCTTTTTGTGTTTTCTTGGGCTTGGAAATACTCTACTATACTTGTTATTCCAAGGCACTATACAATAGCTCAGGAGTTCTCACAAATTTTAGGTGGCCTCAGAGCACAGCCACCAGCTTTTTCTGGTAGCTAACTTGATCATTTTTCCATGACATGCTCACCCACCCACCTCTGACCCCATTTTACTCTGGCTTTTCAAAACTTCACAACAGTAAAAGCAGCAGACAGTGACCATCAAGAGGGCAGTATGTTGCTTGATTTCTGCTAGCCTTGTGGTATAAAGGAGAGAAGAAATAGGTAGCGAATGAATATAGATAGGGGACTGTATGGGGGAAATCCATAAGTGCATCAGGGGAAAGATTCAATGCATGAGTGCATTGATTCCCTCAATAGAGCTAGAGCCTCTGCTCATCAACTGACTACCACTGTCCAGCTTTCCATCCACAGGTTTCCTGCACCCCGCACAACTGCAGCTGCTCCTGTGGTTCCACATGGTTTAAGCTCACACAGCTGGGTTATGCTGGGAGCCAGGGCCAGAGCTAGCACTTTTTACTGTCCTATGTGAACAATTACTCTGCCTCCCCCTCCTCCATTTATTCAGACTCTTCTGGGCTCAGCTCCCTCCAGTGATAAAACTTTAAAACCTGACACCTTCCCCAACCCCTGGCTCTTCACCCCTTCCCCCAGAACCCTTGGCAGTGCAGGGGTATTAGGTGTCCTAGGTGAACCTCTAGCCTTGCACACATCCTCACCCCCGGGCTTCTCCACCCACACAGTTATGCATTTTTAATAGATTTTATATGGAAAACTTCAAAGTATAGTATTCTGAGTTAAAAATATCACTTACATTATATTTCATGCCTGTGGTGACAACCAGAAATCTCTGCAAACAGGAACACATATGATATTAGGCCTACTGTAATATGTGTTGGACATAGGCTTGACTCTTAGATATCCATGAGTAAAATGAACTACAATTACAATATAATAAACCTCCCATACCGAAACTGCAAAATGCCCAGACCTACCTATGAAAAGGCAATGTTGCAAATATTACACCAGGCCCTAAAACACCAGTACACCAATACATGCAAACAGGCCCTCACCAAATACAGAAAAAAGCAACCATAAATTATAAAGGACTAGGGAGCATTCCATGAAGTTAGCAAGTAGCTCATTTATGACTAATCGGATATCACAATTAAGCTCTGGAATTTGTTGCCAGAGGATGTGGTTAGTGCAGTTAGTGTAGCTATGTTTAAAAAAGGTTTGGATAAGTTCTTGGAGGAGAAGTCTATTAACTAGAGATGTGAATCGTGTCCTCGATCGTCTTAACGATCGATTTCGGCTGGGAGGGGGAGGGAATCGTATCGTCGCCGTTTGGGTGTTTAGAGTATCGTGAAAATCGTTAAAATCGTGAACCGGCACACTAAAACCCCCTAAAACCCACCTCCGACCCTTTAAATTAAATCCCCCACCCTCCCGAACCCCCCCCCAAATGCCTTAAATTACCTGGGGGTCCAGCGGCGGTCCGTAGCTAAATCGGGGGAAGGGGGAGGGCAGGAAAACCGGCACACTAAAACACCCTAAAACCCACCCCCGACCCTTTAAATTAAATCCCCCACCCTCCCGAACCCCCCCCCCAAATGCCTTAAATTACCTGGGGGTCCAGCGGCGGTCCGTAGCTAAATCGGGGGAAGGGTGAGGGCAGGAAAACCGGCACACTAAAACACCCTAAAACCCACCCCGACCCTTTAAATTAAATCCCCCACCCTCCCGAACCCCCCCCCAAATGCCTTAAATTACCTGGGGGTCCAGCAGCGGTCCGGAACGGTCTCCTGCAATTGAATCGTGTTGTCTTCAGCCGGCGCCATTCTGCGCCGCCATTTTGCAAAATGGCGGCGCAAAATGGCGGCGCAAAATGGCGGCGGCCATAGACCAACACGATTCGACTGCAGGAGGTCGTTCCGGACCCCCGCTGGACTTTTGGCAAGTCTTGTGGGGGTCAGGAGGCCCCCCCAAGCTGGCCAAAAGTCCCTGGGGGTCCAGCGGGGGTCCGGGAGCGATTTCCTGCCGCGAATCGTTTTCCGTACGGAAAATGGCGCCGGCAGGAGATCGACTGCAGGAGGTCGTTCAGCGGGGGTTCCGGACCCCGCTGAACGACCTCCTGCAGTCGATCTCCTGTAAACCACGTGTATGGCCGGCGCCATTTTCCGGCAGGAGATCGACTGCAGGAGGTCGTTCAGCGGGGGTTCCGGACCCCGCTGAACAATCTCCTGCAGTCGATCTCCTGCCGGCGCCATTTTCCGTACGGAAAACGATTCGCGGCAGGAAATCACTCCCGGACCCCCGCTGGACCCCCAGGGACTTTTGGCCAGCTTGGGGGGCCTCCTGACCCCCACAAGACTTGCCAAAAGTCCAGCGGGGGTCCGGAACGACCTCCTGCAGTCGAATCGTGTTGGTCTATGGCTGCCGCCATTTTGCAAAATGGCGGCGCAGAATGGCGCCGGCTGAAGACAACACGATTCAATTGCAGGAGACCGTTCCGGACCGCCGCTGGACCCCCAGGTAATTTAAGGCATTTGGGGGGGGGTGAGGGAGGGTGAGGGATTTAATTTAAAGGGTCGGGGGTGGGTTTTAGGGTGTTTTAGTGTGCCGGTTTTCCTGCCCTCCCCCTTCCCCCGATTTACGATTTTTTGACGATAAATCGGGGGAATTGGTATTGTATCGTGGCCCTAACGATTTTTGACGATTTAAAATATATCGGACGATATTTTAAATCGTCAAAAAACGATTCACATCCCTACTATTAACTGCTATTAATCAAGTTGACTTAGGGAATAGCTACTGCTATTAATTGTTATTACTAATGTAAATATCTACATCCTATGTTATCCTCGCCCTTTCTTCTCTTTTCCCAGTTCTAGTACCTTGTTATTTGTAACTGCTTCCTCCTCACTAATAGATTACTCAATTTGTTATTTGTACACCCCTGTTTTATGTAAACCGGCATGATGTGATTGTATCATGAATGCCGGTATATAAAAATTTTAAATAAATAAATAAATAAATAAATAATTGCATCAGTAGCATGGGATCTTCTTGGTGTTTGGGTATTTGCCAGGTTCTTGTGGCCTGGTTTGGCCTCTGTTGGAAATAGGATGCTGGGCTTGATGGACCCTTGGTCTGACCCAGCATGGCAATTTCTTATGTTTTTATGTTCTTATGTTCTTAAATGAAAAATATAGGCAAAAACTGAACTAAAAACCACAACAAGCCTGACTCTATGCAGTGCAACAATAGAAAAACAGAACCATCATCATTCTTCAAACATCAAACAATAACATCAAGAAATATAATAAATGCATAACCATAATAGAGGATTGAATAATTAAAATCTCATCTCTCTTTCTCTCCCTCTCTCTCTCCCTCTCTCTCTCAAAATCACCCTCTCTTCCCCCCAGGCAGCCTCCAGTGCTCTCATACAAACACACACACAACCCAGGCAGGTTCCTTCTTTTTGCCAGCAGCTCCACCAGTGCCTCTTTTACTCCTCTGCTGGTGCTTCCTTCATGAAAATACGGGACCAGTTCAGCTGCTTCTCTTCCCGTGCCGGCACCACGGTATTCAAAACTCAAAGAGCTAACACTTCTTCTATGCTAATCTCATTCATCACAAGATCAGCATAGAGGAAGTAGTAGCCCTGTGAATTTTTAATGTCGTGAGGCCGGCAGGAGAAGGAGTAGCAGAATGGTTCCCTCGTCTTCTGCTACCAACTGGGTTATGCATGGGCCACTTCATTTTTAATTCGCTGCTGGTGGGATGGGATTCACCGGCAGTTGCAGGGGCCTCTTCTTTTCTTTACCACTGGTGGAAGGAGGGATCCTGTACTGCTGCTCCTCCTCCTGCCAGCCCCACTATATTAAAAAAATTGCGGGTCTAAAACTTCCTCTATGCTGATCTCGCAATGCACAAGATCAGCATAGAGGAAGTGCAAGCTCTGTGAATTTTGAATACTGTGGGGCCAGCAGGAGTAGGAGCAGCAGAACGGGCTCCCTCACTTTCACAGCAGTACTGCTTCCCCCCAGGTGTGCCACCCCGTGCAATTGCACGGGTTGCACACCTGCTAGCGCCGGGCCTGCTGGGAGCTGGCAGGCAGAGATCTGGAAAGCAGCAGCTGTAGTTATGTGGAGAGCCAGCAGAAGCCGTGTGGCTGCAAAAAGAATCAGTTGGCTGCATTTGAAAAAGGTTACAGTAAATTATATTGAACAATCAGACCCAACATGGTTCACTGTACAAAGAGGGGGTAATCGGCAAACCTTCTGCATTGGGATAAAGACTGTGCATACTTTTTACCTGTTAGCTTTGCACCAATTTTCAAAGTGAAAGTGCACACATACATTTGCTCTGAAACTTGCCACAATTACAAAGTACATGCAGTCACTTGCATCTCCTTTTTTATAGGTAGGTTTTTCTAGAAAAAGTATGCTCAAAGATTTAAAATGCAACTTATGTGTTCTTTTCCTTTTCTGAACTAAACACTTTCAGGAACTCCTTCTCTCAATGCAGCTAAAAACACACAGGGGTAGATTTTATAACATGAGCGCACGGTGTACATGTGCACACGCTACCCAGTGCTCACATGTACACCCGATTTTATAATTTGTGCGCACTGCCTTCCTCCATTCCCTTCCCCCTAACCTAACCTTCCCACCCCTTCCCCTAACCTTCCCCCCCAGCCCTACTCTAACACTCCCCAAAATCTTTATTTCACCTTTTGCGCCTGCCGGCACGCGATCCTTTGACACAGCAGCAAATGGCCGCTGTATCAGAGGCCTCTGGCCCCGCCCTCGCCCCACGACCCCCCCCCAGGACCGCCTATGCCACGCCCCTTTTTGCAAGTCTCGGAACTTACACTCTTCCCAGGGCTTTACGCGCGTCGCCGGGCCTTTTGAAAATAGGTCCGGCGCGCATAACCCTTTTAAAATCCGGCCCACAATGTGCAAACTTTTTTTTTTATTTGATCCAGGAGTTTCTTCCTGCTCCTTTGTACTTACAGCTCAGTCAGAACAAGGATTGGAATCAAAGCTACCTAGGGATTTTTTTTCCCCTATTTTATATGACCACCCTTATATTTTCCCCTATTTTATATGACCACCCTTTCCCCCCCAAACATACCTAGCCTTATCATTGCAGTGAGGTCCTGGGTCAGGAGCCATGTATTGTGTGTACCAGGACTCCTTCCGAAATCCTGAACTCATGGGCCCTGAATCCAGTCACCAGGTGTCACCCTAAAGAAGTGACCATCACTCCCTCACAACCAAGGCCTGTACAAGTCTTCCAGGCCCACCTGACCCAGAGAGCATAAGACCTAACTCAGGACAGAACCAGGGACCTTTCACATGGTGGTGCACAGCACTGATACTGAGCCAGCCTAACACGCAAACTCTTAGCTCCAGTGAGGAAGGACTGTTTTCATCCAGCTGATTAACACCAGTAAAACACTTTTTACCCCTGTAATTTGCTTTTCAAAATCGTTCTCCATGGCGGAAGCAGGCTCCAGAAATGTGAGCAAAAAGAAGTTCTAGACTTCAGAGAGTGCAAGAAAATTAATGATTAAATGAAGGAGCTCTTGTCAGGAGAGTCAAAGAAGATACATGAAGAACTGAAATGGCAGCAAATGTTTCTGTCAAGCATGGTAACAAGCAGAAGAGAATGAAGAGAATATTATGGTTCACCAAGAAAAGTAGTATAAAAAATAAGAGTAAAAATACTAGAAGTCAGAAAATACAGGCAAAATTACTTGGTGAAACATAGGCAGGGAGGGTAGTACACTACTAAAGCTTCAGAAAAATGAGTGTATTTCCCAATCAGGAGAAGAAGGGATTAAACATTTTTCTTTAGAGATGTAAGTAAAAAGTGGAAATCTAAAAGGGAAATAGGAAGAATTAAATGGGATAATGGGTTTACTGAAGATGAGAAGCAGAAGAAAGCAGACATTGTGAACAAATATTTTTCCTTAGTATTCACAATCAGGAAAATGAGCACTCAGTGTTGAAGGCCCGCTTTTCTAACGCGTGCTCAGCTACCTGTCCTGGTCGTGCGATACCATATTTAAATGAAGGGTCACGCTAAAAAGGAGGAGCTAGGGACAATTGAACGCCCCTAGCACCTCTTTAGCAGCAGAAGCCCAGGTCAGCGCATTTGGAAAACGGACACTCAATTTTACGAACGGCCGTTTTCCTAACCTGTGCACTGCCACGGGTTAAGAAAATGGATGCACATAAAATTGAGTGTCCTTTTTCCTAACCTTACCTGCCGGCACTTTTTTTTTTAACCTTTTGGTTCCTCGGATTTAATATTGCTATGATATTAAGTCGGAGGATGTTCAGAAAAGCAGTATTTTTTTTATTTTGGGCTGCTCAGAAATTAATGCCTGCCCTTGGGCAGGCATTAATTTCTGAGTGTAAAATGTGTAGATCTGGAACACATTCCATAATTGCGCTCTGCTGGAGAGAAGCGGTGAGAGAAGAATGAGCAGGGATGTAGAGTGTGATTGGCTGAATGCTGGTTCAGAACTGTACCAACGCCAACATCGGAAGTGTCGACCTCGACGATGAAGGGTCATCGGGGATCCGGATGGCGTAAGCATGGTTCTCTGAGGAATACATCTTTAAGTTCCTAAAAGGCTTGGATAGCCTCGGATGACCAGTGCGAGGGGTTGGCTCCCTTGCGGGTCATGGCGGTGAGAGGGGCAGACAGAGTAGAATAGTGTGGAATGAATGACTGGTAGTAATTTGTAAATCCCAAGAATCTACGAAGTACCTTGAGGCCCGTAGGTTGGGGCCAGTCCTGGATGCTCTTGGTCTTCTGTGGGTCCATTTGAAAGCCTTGGCTTGAGACCACATAACCGAGAAATGGAATGATCTCTTGTTCAATGGAACATTTCTCCAGCTTGGCATACAGATGGTTGTCCCGTAGGCGTTGGAGAACCTTACAAACATCTTGGCGATGACTCTGGAGGTACTGTAAAAATACTAGAATGTCATCCAGATAGACTACTACGCACTGATAGAGCATGTCTCTGAATACCTCATTCATCATGTTCTGGAACACTGCTGAAGCATTACAAAGGCCAAAAGGCATTACCAGGTATTCAAAATGGCCGTCATGGGTGTTAAAAGCGATCTTCCATTCATCTCCCTGATGTATCCGGACCAAATTGTAGGCTCTTCTCAAGTCCAATTTGGAGAATATATTTTGGCCCCTTGGAGCCTGTCAGTTTGGAGATTAGCGGCAAGGGGTATCGGTCCTTCTGGGTAATTTCGTTTAGGCCGCAGTAATCTATACACGGTCGGAGGGAACCGTCCTTTTTCCCCAAAAAAAAGAAACACGCTCCAGTGGGAGACTTAGAAGGCGGAATGAACCCTTTAGCCAAGTTCTCTTGTATGTAGTCAGACATAGCCTTGGTCTCAGTCAGCAAAAGTGGGTACACCCTTCCGCGAGAAGGCTTAGAATTCGTAAGTAAATTAATCGCACAATCAAAGGACCGGTGTGGTGGTAATGTGTCTGCAGCCTTTTTAGAGAACACATCGGCGTACGTGGAGTATTGCAGCAGGAGACCAGGAAGAGACATCGTGGTGGTTAAACAAGGCAGTGGTGACACGACTTCCAAGCAACTTTTATGATAGGTGTTGCCTCATCGGGAAAATTGTAAGGTGTCCCAGTCGAATTGTGGAGTATGGAGTCTCAACCAGGGAAGTCCAAGAACCACTGGATGAATAGCTTTGTCTAGTACGAGAAGAGAAATGGTCTCTGTGTGCATGGATCCAGTATGCAGTTGAATAGGAACTGTGGAGCAAGTAACTTTGCCAGGTAATGGCTCACCATGGATATAGGAGAGCAAGAGTGGTGTAGGAGTGCAGACCGTGGGGATTCGGAGGTGCTCCATCAGCTGTTGTAGAATAAAATTGCCACCAGGAATCCACTAAGGCTAACGTGTGAAATTCCAAATTTCCTGAATTGATAGAGACTGGTAAGTTTAATGGAGGAGAGGGCGATGTCAGGCCTAGGAGGAGTCCTCCAGCGGAACCTAGACCTGGAAATTTCCCAGAATGAGTGGTCAGGCAGGTACCGCATGTCCGGGTTGACCACAGTACATACATAGCCCTGAGCATAGACGGCGGAGTTTCTCCTTTGAGGATAAGTGGCTGCGGCCCATCTGCATGGGTTCCTCTTCGTTGGCCTCTGGTGGAGTAGTGATCTTTGTAAAAGGGGCAGGATGTGTGCAGGGAGTGCCCACAGCCATCCTCCTGGGTGCTCAGATCTCTTGTGAGCGTTCTCAAAGACTGCAGTCAATGCTTCCAGCTAGATCTATGAGGGCATCCAGGGTATCTGGAAGTTCTCAAGCTGCCAGCTCATCTTTGATACGCGGACTCAGCCCTTCAAGAAAAATTGCATGCAGGCAGCCTAAATCTCAGTGTAGATCAGACGCAAGGGTTCTAAACTCAATGACGTATTCCAAAAGAATCTGGACCCTTTATGTAGGTGCAGCAAAGTGGAGCCAGCGATGGTCTTGCGAGCGGGGTCATCAAAGACAGAGTGGGAAAGGGCGAGGAAGCCCGTCAGATCTTGGAGGATCGGGTCTGCTCGTTCCCACAAGGGTGAGGCCCAGGCCAAGGCCTTTCCCTCCAATAAGGAGAGGATGTTCGTCATCTTAGTAGCCACGTCAGGAAAGTATGTGGGTTGTAAGGAAAAGTGCATGTTGCACTGATTCAGGAAGCCCCTACAGGACAAGGGGTCACCTGAAAACCGAAGAGAAAACTGAAAAGCCGGCAGGGGCTCAGGTGGCCAGAATGGCAGCGTCTGAGGGGTAGCACTCAATTTAGCAGACGTTGCGGCGGTGTCCAGCAGGTTATTTAAAATATTTTTGGCATTAGCCAAGTTCTCCAAAACTTTCTGCTGATCAGAAATTCGCTTTGCCGGCCAAGATGGCGGCATGAGCAGCAGCACAGAACACTCTCTCCCGACTACTGCAGATTTTACCTGGAATAATGCCTTCGAAAAGGAAAGGCAGGGTTCGGGTCTTCCCTCTCGATAAACCCTTGCCATTGGGACAGCGATTAAATTCTTCATTTGCTGCCAGGACGGTAGCACAGGGGGTTACTCTTCTCTCTGCGGCTGGCGGTGAGGGAGCACCGCAGTCGCCAGGGGAAACCACGCTGAGTCCCCCAGATCAGCGCTTCCCGCCGGCCCCAGTTTCCAGTGCACCTCACCTCGGGTCAGCAGGTCAGGATGATGTCGTCATTGGTGTGCCTGCGACGGGGGGACTGAGCGGAGGATTGCTGCCGGGCTTTCTAGCTTCACTGGACTCGCTGGAGATTTTACTTTCTCCTCAAAGACTGCCACAACCTATTTCTTCTTCCCCAGTTGAAGTGCCGGAGGAGCAAGAGGGAAGAGCAGCAACAGAGTCACTGGGAATTTTGAGAGAGGCACAAGCTGGAGCAGTAGGGGGTGAGTGTTACCAAACCCCCACCCCCCAGCCAGCTATAATAACTTTAGAAGCTATCTGGGACCTTATTGTGAGCTTCAGGCTCAATGAAGGCTTGCCAGAGTGAAACTGAGAAATTAAATTGTAAAGTGAATTCTCAAGCGTGTAATAGCAAGCTGATTAAAGACTTTGGAATCTGTTCACAGAGACTGGAGTACTTAGAAAACCATACTAGGCATTTGAATTTGCGTTTTGTTAATTTCCCCAGAATTCTGGGGGAAGGAATTTATATCACATTGAAAAAATATTTTCATGAAAATTTAGGTTTTGATGTAGATAAAACACCAGCTATTAATAAAGCCTTTTTTCTAGCTAACCCTAGCAAAGACAGGCCTCCACAGGGAGGTGAAATAGAGGGTATTTCAAACTTAACGCAATTTCTTGAGAATTCATCTGAGGTAGTGATTGAGAGATCCACCTTTCTTGTTTCTTTCATAATGGAACAGGAGCTCAATGAAACGATGAAGAGATATTTTAAAAATATCTCTTCAAATTTCTATGAGCAAACTGTTCGGGTTTCTCCTGACTTTGCTAGGGCAACGCAAGTTAGAAGGCGAGATTTTTTGTCGTTGAGGGCTCAAGTGACTGATTTGGGATATTCATTTACACTTAGACAGTGCAAGTGCGTGATATGGGGACAGAATGATTGTTACGTCTTTTATTTTCCTGAGCAATTGAAATCTTTTTTAAACTCCAGGAGTGTTATAACAACTACTCCCTTAGAGCAAGATAGATCCCAGATATGATCTAATAAAGTATAATCTACCATCTATGTTAAGCTAAAACTTTGATATATATGTTTCCTAGGATCTCCCTAGGTTTACTGGCCTTCTCTATTTCTTTTTTTAAATGTATTTATTTATTTATTTAACATCTCTTCTATACCGATGTCCGTTCGCACATCGCATCGGTTTACAATAAAACGAAAACTGTTTGTTCTTGGTGAATTTCAAATGATTGATAATATGAGATGATTGTGATACTATCATTCTGTTTACAGATGTAAGATTGTTTCTTGCATATTTGATTTGAAAATTAATAAAAAGAAAAGAAAAAAAAAAAGAAATTCGCTGGGCCAGGCCGGGAATGGCCTGCAGGGCCGAGAGCTGTGCTGGGTCCATGGACATGGCAATCTGTTAGAATAAGTAAGTGAGTGAACCCTTTGGCTGAGGTGAGAGGTGGAACCACCCAGGGGGAGGAGCCCCGCTGGGTCTCACCGTCGGGAAGCGGGGCCACGGCTGTGGGATGGAGATACAGCAGAAGTAGAGGTGGAGATGAAGAGGGTGAATCCTGGAGGTGGGCCACTGAACGACAGCAACCGCTGACGTCAGTCTTGCTTGAGACAAGAGTCAAAGGAGGAATCGGCAATACCCGAGGAGCAGGAGTGCCGAGAATTATAGTCACTGCAACACACTGAAGAATGCTGGGAAGTTCCTTGGTGATACACGGCACAGGTCCATAGCGCAGGGGGGAACCCGGAAATGAGTCTTCATGGCAATGGTCCGTGGAGCGGGGTACACCGGCGGGGATTCCCACGTAGCAATCAAAGCAGAGATCCAGAAGTTGTACTCACAGCGACAGGTAGAAGCAGAAGTCCCGTAAAAAGCCTTAGGAGAAGGCAGGCTGGAAACCGGGTGATAGGCCCTCCGAGGAGTGGATAACCAAGAGATGAGGTGGGCCCCCGAGGAGCAGGTACCCAGTAGTCTCACACCACGGAAGCAAACCGGAACAAGTAACGTAGAAGCTGGAACAACAGCAAGTGAACTCGTTGCCAACTCACCGGCTGTCTGGGCAGGCCGGATTAAATATGAGAGCAGAGTGACATCATCTGGTAGGGACGCCCCCGAGGTTCCCGCCATGACATGGTTAAAGCTGGTCAGGAAGCAAGCGCGCCTATGGGACCCCATGGGTAAGATGGCGGTCAGGAGCTTCCATGTTGCTCGGATAGGCCCGGGAACAGAGGGCGGAAGGCCAGTGGTAGCTGGCCGAAGCCGCAAGTTTGCCCAATGGAGCCAAGGTTGTGAAAACGGAGGTGAGCAATGGTGACCGCAGCCATCTGTGGCCGCAGAGCAAAACACTCTGGAATTCGTTGCCAGAGGATGTGGTGAAATCTATTAGTTTAGCTGCATTTAAAAACGTTTTGGACAACTTCCTTAAGGAAAAGTCCATAAACCATTATTAAGGTGAAATTGCAGGAATCCATTGCTTATCCCTGGCATAAACAGCATGGAAACTATCTACCATTTGGGATCCTGCATGTACTTGTTACCTGTATTGGCTACTGTTGGAAGCAGAATACTGAGCTTGATGGACCTTTGGTCTGACCTTGTATGGCAATCTTATGTTTTTTATATTATGATATGTTCTTATATTCTAAATGTACCTAGTAACTTCATTGCTTGTCCCCTAGTTTTTGTACTTTTTGAAAGAGTAAACAACTGATTTGCATTTGTCCATTCTATTCCTACTCTTATTTTATAGACCTCTATCATACCTCCCCTCAGCCATCTCTTCTCCAAACTGAACAGCCTTACCCTCATTAGCCTTTCCTTATAGGGTACTCATTCCATCCTCTTTATTATTTTGGTAACCCTTCTTGGCCAAGAACTGTCAGTACAATGGCTGGACTACAGGTGTTGGGTGGGGGGATAAAATATGAGAATGGGAGGTAGTTGTGAATGAAGGCTTATGGTGCTATAGCCCAGGCCAATTCCATTCAAACTGGAAGCCAAAGGTGCAGGAAGAAACTACAGGACTAAACAAACGCACACACACACCACCCCCCCCCCCCCCCAAAAACCCACCTTTTTATTATGAATGCTCACTGGGAATCATATTTGAGTATGACTTTTGCGGTTTAGCCATTCAGGAGTCAGTTCATGGCAAATTTGTGCCTGTTCCCTCCTGCTGTTGACCAAATTGGCACAATAATATTCTGTTTGTTCTGACTCCTTTACACTCCAGTGCCAAGCTTGCCTACCATGGGCCATGTCTTCCCAAGTCATTAAATCCAGTTCAGAGGACTGTGTGTGCTGCTCAATACAGTTCTTGGGATGACCAACCTTTCTGCTGCCTTTTTCAGATTCACTGTATAAAAGTTTAGAGCACTTCTGCATTATGAAATTATGCAAAACCTTGCATAAAATTATGGAGGCTTAACTTTTAAAGATATGCAAGAAAATTCTGCAGGAATTTTGTTAATTCTAAAGCTTGACCTGACTGTATTAAGCAAGTAATTTTAAATGTCATCATAAATCTGCTCTCAGTTGTGCCATTATCACAGTGTTGGGGGGAGAGGAGGGATGAAAATTTTTAAAGTTGGGAGAATTCATGTGTACTACAAATTAGGAATGTTTCTTTCTCCTTTTTCTCTCTAACCCCCTCACCCCAAGGTCCCTGGTTCCTTGACTGAACTGCATGCAGGTGAGGCAGGTCCTGGTTGGCAATTCATTCTCTCCTTACACCAATGCGCCTTCCCTTGTGTGTCCCTTCCTGTGGGTTGTGTGCTCCCCAGCCAAGCTGTTACCACCTGTTTCCCTGCTACCCAAGTCCCCACAGCTTTCCAGCAAGCACTTGCCAACCCAAGGCCACCTGTCCATCTACAACACCCAAGGAGCCAAGGATGCTGACTGCTTGCCCAGCGTGCTCCATGGAGCCATTACTGTTGCTGCCCATGAAATCTCTGCCATAGGATGATGGGACAGGCAAGCGGTAGTGGCATGAAGGAAAGCAAGTACTGGCCCTGGTCCTAGCCAAGAAACCATGCAGACAATCTCCCCATCTTGCCTTCACGTTGTCTGTCTGTCTGTCTGTCTGTCTGTCCATCTACATATATATGGGCAGATGTTGCAGACAATGTAAGCACATTCATTTAGTTCTGAACCAGGCCCAAAAATATAGGTAAAGTGATCATTGCAGCTGAGGTCAATATGATTGGAGGAACAAAAGTTATCTGCTCAGCTATCCATGCTGTGTGTGCGCAGTATTGGGCTCTGTCTGCTTCTAAGCTTGGGAAATAATACACTAGCATCCTTGGCGAGTTTAAGCTCCAGGCCGACATAAATTGGCATTCATTTCATGGTGGAAATTTAGATTCTCAGTGTAAATGCACAAAGGCCGACCACAGTACCAAACGTATGGGAGTATAAAACATGTAGCCATTGTTTCCCTTTCTACTCTCCATATCTGACTTTTACACGCCCGTTCCTACCCCCACCCAGACTTGTCACCGGTCTGCCAAAAGGCATTATTTTGTTTTATTACACGGGCACATTAAGGCAGTCCAGTTCCCCACATATGATAGAAGAAAAGCTTGCACGTAGCTTGCATGACTTTGTTTTGAACTCTTTGTAACTCAAAGGGGTTTCATAGCTTTGTCAAAAGCAAGGCAAAAGAGAAAATGGCAGAAAAGCGGAACAAGAACTATCGACGAGCAGTGCCATAAACATGTTAAGCATTCTCATTTACCTTCTGTACAGAAAGAAGTGTTTGTTTTCACATGGGTTTTTAGTACTGATTTGTTCCCCAGTAAATTATTCTGATGTGTTTGCTTTGTTTAAATTCTAATTTATGCCTGGTGTAAATCTGACAGTATCCCCGAGATTAGCCCTCTCTGTTCTGCATTCTTCGCCTTTTCCCGCCCAGCGAAATGGAACGAAGGGGGGGGGGCAGCGGCAGACCGAGGCAGTGTGAGGTAATTTTACTTCCTGCAATAAAACATTCCCAGGGCCCTGGGCTTGCTTCTGCTTTGGGCAAAACATGCTGTAAACAAGCCCCAGTGCTCTGCAGCGATGCCAGCGCACATGAACGCGATGGCTAAGAAAGGATTGTTAGGAAAGAGTTGAAATCAGGTTTGCAGCCAGTTGCTTGCGAAAACCTGCGGGGTGAACACATTCATTCTCACAAGACTGTTTACTAAAAGCAGCTGTACCCCTCCCATTCTTTCTAAATAAAGTGCAGGCTGAGGGTAAGCTAGAAATATTTGCATAGCAAGCACTAGGATAAATCATGTGTTTCCATTCCAGCAGCACTTACTGCAACATTCTCCATGCTCTGAATCCCAGAATGAGGGGAAGAGAGAATAAAATAGAAAACAAAACAAAACAAAAAAAATACGTGTTACACCTCTTAGGAGTTTTGATTACTGTATTAACAAACTTGGAACTATAATTAGCTTGCAAAATCAGTCCCTACTTCCCTAGATAATTGTGTGCAACATCCCTCTTGAACTTTTGCTGTACCTGTCAAACAGCTGTCTGCTCACGCTCTCTGTCTGAGGATAACCAATAAACTTTTACATTTTACACAGGTCATAATGGCAGATGAGGACCATAAGACCTATCAAGTCTGCCCAAGTTAAACTCACAGGCCTCTGACTCTCTTTTGTAACTAACCATGCTCTGTGCTTAACCCATGTCTTCTTAAATTGGTTCTTTTTTTTTTTTTTTTTTTTACAAACATTCCCCTTGCTATAAAAAATATTTTCTAATATTGCTGCTGATTCTACCCCCTTTTGAGCCAGAACAATTGTGTTTATCACATCATTATGCACAATAATAGTCATTTGAATTTCTTTTCCTAGGTATGCTTTGGTAATTTGCTAATTACTTTAAAGTAGATTTTACTAATTACTATCTGAACAGACAGACAAAATGAATGAATGAATAATTTGACTTGATATAGCACCTTTCAATAAAGCAGACATGCTGCAGATTTTAGAGTTCACTTCCTTAAAAACACAACTATAGCCATCTCTGGACCTGTGTCTTACCTGCAAGAAGACTTCCAAACTGGATAGAGCAGGAGGAACGATGTTATTATTATTGTATTTCCCAATTATACTGAGGCACAGTATAGTAAAATGACTTGCACAAAGGTCAGCTAAACAATGCTAAACATTAGAAGGTGCAGAGGATAGGGCAGAGGGTAAGAGGAATGGGTATTGGATGGATAGAGAGGGAGAAAGGATTAGCAAAGGAGAAGGCTGGAGGGTGAGACAGAGAGAGGGCTGAGATCTTGGATTTCAGGGGGCAGGAAGAAACCTGGGAGATAATGGAGGAAGAGAATGAAGAATGGGGAAAGGAGAGCAGGCAGAAAGAGGAAGAACCAAAACCAGAGTGCATTCAAAGTATAACCTGGTTAAGGTCTATTTAAATGGACACGATTGTTACTATTACAAGTTCCTCTTTTCTGCCATTTTCTCTTTTGTCTTGCTTTTGGCAAAGCTATGAAACCCTATGAGCTACAAAGATATTAAAAACAAAGTCATGCAACCTATGTCCAAGCTTTTCTTCTATCATATGTAAGGAACTGGACTGCCTTAATGTGATTGCGAAATATGGATATGGCTGTTCTATATTGTTGAATTTTTTAATCCCGAATAGAGTTGCGTAAAAAAAAAGAAAAAGGAAGAACAGGAAGAAGAAACAAGGAAAGAAAGACATAGGAAAAGGAAGGAAAGAAAGAACAGAATCTAGGGAGAATCTGAAGGAAAACGAATGAAGAAGAGGAGACACAAAACAAAATAAAGTAACAGAGAAGACCAGAAAATGAGGAAAGAAAACAAGAGATGTCCTAGACCTGAAAAGCAAGCAAGAGATACCAAAATTGGGAAACTTGTATTGCCTAATAGAGAATATTAAGACATCAGTGTAAAATATCCTGGGACTCAGTTCAAACTCTCTGACCCAGACGTGTCACCCACATAAAATTTACATGTTGGGAAGAGTTGGATTCTATTAGCTAATTTGACTTTTTATAGTGTATAATTCTGTTTCTGTAGGACAAACTCTCCAGCACTAAAGCTTTTGAATTTGGCCCAAACAAAGTGTACTTTTAGTTATAATTTGAGAGCAGATTACAATTTTCCATGGGGACAGGCCACTAGACTTACCTCCTCTCACCAAAATGAACCATTTACTCACTACTAACACTAGAAGGAACAGATGTCCCAGATTAATCTATCAGAAATCTGGTAGCCTTGTGCTCCCATCTTCCCACTAGCAAGAGGCGAGCAATGCTTCTTACCTCTGTGTTCCTCCTCTGCCAGCTTCAATCTGATGTCTGTAGGCATGGGGGTTTTGTAATCTCGCAGGATCCACTGGCCTCACATGTACGGACAGAGTGAAGCTTGCAGAATGAGGCATACACAGGCAAGGAGCGCTGCTCTCTTCCTGCTAGTGGGAGGGAAGGGGGAAGAATCATGCCAAATGTGGTTTCGTGTATCACAAGGACTGAAAATACTTGAAAGTATGCCATGAAATAAAAAAGTGTTGAGAAGCACTAGAGTAAGAGATAAGCAATGGGTAGAACAAGAGAGAGCTAACATGGCTCAGGAGCCCACTGGAGAGTGCTGGGGCCACATTCTGACCCATGCTCCTGGATGGACAGGGGGCAGGCGTGGAGAAGATAGGGCTGTCCTTGGGGCAGGGGGGGGGGTATACCAAGGCAATTGTCCCAGACCCCATGCTTTAGAGAGCTCAACACCAACCTTACATTGGGAGAGCCAGCGGGATGAAGCTGATTGCAGCAGGAGCTGTCCATCATGCTCCTGCCACTACCTCCAGGTTCACTAATCGGCCTGGTGCTGCTACATCCTGCTCCTCTCCTCCTGCAGGGCTATTCTTCATGGTCGTAAACCCACCTGCTATCAGCCCAACAATCTCCCCACTGTTTCTGCTCCTCTTGCTGGCCTCCTCCAGCTCCCCATGAGATATATACTTCAGGGCCAGCAGAGCCTTGTTCTCCCACAGCTGCTAGCTCTTAAAAGAGCACTACTCAACCAAAAAATTTAAAAAACCTATAACAAACATGAACTCGCTAGTGAGCATCAGACCCTTTCAAGTATCTAAAGCCCAGACCAGCAATATAAGTATAGTCCCTGCTCCATAACTTCTAAGGGGTTCCCATCCCACTCTTTAATCTTGGTGAAAGGAATGGAAACCAACTCCCCCAAAACCCCTCTTCCCCCACTCTTAAACCTTGGGGGGGGGGGGCAACTCTGGCATATTTACCATGTTCCCTGCAACCCTCTAGGGTCAGCCCAGGGTAAATGTAAAGTCTCTGAAAGTCCTTAAGCTTTCTGTGAAGGTCTTCTGCTTCTTACAGTAAAGGAAATGCACTGTACAAGTTAGCTATTTTTCAAAAATACATCTGGGGCACCCCTATCGGGTCTGGCCACTAGATGCCGCTATCCCTGTATCCCTGGCCTTAGAACACACTTAGGAAGGGAGCCGTCCTTAACCTTCAGACCCCTCCACCTGGAGATTCTGATTGGATGACTCAGTGCTATGTAGCCCTGCCACTTTAACCACTGTGGGGTTCAGTTAGAGAGAGCAGCTACAGAGGCAACATGTATTTTTCCACACTCTGGTATGGCTTCCCGGCCTTGCCCAAAGGAGTTTTCTTTTAGAAGAGACACCTCACCGTACACTCCCTGCCAGAGGGTCCTTCTTATAATTCACAGTGAGATAGACTTTTAAGCCTGATACCCTTTTGGGGCAAGGGGCTCTCTTCAGGGGACCAAAGAGGTGTAGCCTACTCTACTCACTGGGTAGGCAAGCACCAGTGATGGACCCTGCTGCGAGAGACAGTGAGGGCAGAGAACTGTCCAGATTAGGAGTTAACCTATTAAATGGATTAAAGGGTAGTGGGGAGGTTTTTGGATCACCTTTCCCCACTAGGATTTCAGTGCTGTGAATAGTCTGGTCCCCAGATCTTTCCACCGAAGAAATCACCTAAAGTAACAAATAAGGAGAATGAACAACTGAATCCAAGGAAGAGCAAGAGAAGGAGATCCCATCTGGATTCCCCCCCCCCCCCCCCCAAAGGAAACAGGACAGGCTGGGTGTCCATGGGAGAGAAGATTTTAAAAGTAGGATTTTGCAAAGCAAAGGGGACCCCTCCATTAAGATTCTCACTGCACAGCTGCTGGGAGAGTAAGCGCATTTAAAATCACCATAGGCTCTACCCAGAGGTCTGTAATAAGGACACCTACCGACACCGAAAGAAACCCTGTAACTACAGGCAGATGTACACTCATCAGTTTGGACAAATGGACTTTAATTTGACTTTAAGAACCAGTAAGCTTTATTTTACTGAATTTTTCATGGCAGATATAAAATCAAAAAGGGTACTCGTTGGAATAGGTGCCAATTAATGCAGAAATTAAGTTCCAAAAGAAAATCAAACACGGTCACTGGTATCTCTGCACTGCCTGGCAGTAGGTACTCTTCACAAGGGACCCTCCCTGGACCCTTTCCAAATGGTACCTGCAAACTGGATGCAGACTCCTTCCCAATAGGAAATTGGAACTGCTGCTGACACACTTTGGAAACTCCTAGACTGATGCTTTTCTTGGAAACAGCAGCTCTGTGAGACCTTCCCCCCTGCAAGGCAGCCTTCTCTTTGACTCTGCTACAAAGACTAACTTCCCTCTTCCTTGAGACCTCGTCTCTGGTTCACTGGAATATATCAGAAGTTCACTCTTGTTCCCCAAGACAAACCTCCTGGATCTAACTGGCACCTCCTCAGGATAGGAGACAGGAAGGAAGGAAGGAACTCTCTTGAAAAGAGATTCCTGAGAGAACTCTGAGCCAAGTGGGATCATGAGTTCTATTAAGGCGCTCACTTCAAGACACCACCTGTCAGTGGAGAACGTCAGATACACCACCACACCCTACTTCTTACAACCTCACCTACCAGAGTCTGTGGAGACACTGAAGTCAATAGTAAGGGATACTTTGTGACCCCCCCCCCCCTTACATTAAAAATCAAGGAACAGTTGTAAAAGTGTTAAGAAAAAAAGCATGCATAAAAATGAATGGGGCTATGTGATGGCACAAATGGGGTTCTTGGAGTGGTGTAAAGGCAGGTATTTGTTTTGAGGAATCAGTCCTTGGAGACAGGTCTGTAAGCAGAGTTAAGAGCATCAGTGAAGTGTCTACAGTGACACCTCCTGCACAGTGGCCCTATCTTTTGTGAGCAGAGGTAAATATTTATGTTTTCTGCTCAGATATCTTACCTTCCAGCCAAAATGAATTTAGGAAAATTGAGCCTTAAGGAATTTTCCTATAGTCACAAAATGGAAGGAACATTTTGGCTCATTGTTTTTCTTGTCAAAAGATTGTGTAAGGCGGAGTTCAGGTGGCATCAGCTTCATCCTACACATGCCTCTTCACCATACAGTCTGAAAGCATAAGAACATAAGATTTGCCATACTGGGTCAGACCAAAGGTCCATCAAGCCAGTATCCTGTCTCCAACAGTGGCCAAACCAGGTCACAAGTACCTGACAATATCAAAAGGTTAATAGATTCCATACTGCTTATCCCAGGAATTTCCCCGCATCCAGTTTAATAATGGTTTATGGACTTTTCTTCCAGGAACTTGTCCAAACTTTTTTTAAACCCAGCTACACTAACCACATTTATCACTTCCTCCGGCAACAAATTCCAGAGTTTAATTATGCATTGAGTAAACAAATATTTTCTCCTGTTTGTCTTAAATGTATTACATAGCAACTTCATTGTGTGTCCCCTAGTTTTTGTACATTTTGAAAGAGTAAACAACTGATTTGCATTTACCAGTTCCAGTCCATTCATTATTTTATAGATCTTTATCATATTTCTCCTCAGCCATCTCTTCTCTGTGCTGAAGAATCCTAGCCTCTTTAGTCTTTCCTCATAGGGGAATCTTTCCATTCCCTTTATCATTTTGGTTGCCCTTCTCTGTGCCTTTTCTAATTTCACTATATCTTTTTTGAGATGCGGTGATCAGAATTGCACATAATACTCAAGGTGTGGTTTCATCATGGAGCAATATATAGGCATTATGACACCCTCTGTTTTATTCTTCATTCCTTTCCTAATAATCCCTAGCATTCTGTTTGCCTTCTTGGCTGCTGCAGAAGATTTTGCTGTAAATAGTTTTTCCTTGTTTTTGCTGTAAATAGTTTTTCCTTGTTTGCAAAAACAAAATAGTTTTTTTTGCTGTAAATAGTTTTTCCTTGTTTGCAAGCACCGTGCCGAACCATTGTTCTAATCCCTGTTCTAAAGCTCGTGTTACACAATTTTCTAAATTGTTTTGCATTTCTCTGTAAAGCCTTCCTGGCTGCATTCATGTTTAATGTACACCGATGTGATGTTCCCAACTAACGTCGGTATATAAAAAAATGCTAAATAAATAAATAGATTTCAAAGTGTTATCTATGATGATACCTAGATCCTTTCCCTGGGTGGTGACTCCCAACGTGGACCTTGCATCGTGTGGCTATAATTTGGGTTGCTCTTCCCTATATGCATCACTTTGCACTTGACCACATTAAGTGTCATCTGCCATTTGAATGCCCAGTCTCTCAGTTTCGCAAGGTCCTCCTGCAATTCCTCACAATCATAATGCTCTTGGCATGGAATGAGCAGTATGGAAATCTCATTATTGACCTTGCATAATCCCCTCTGCAACATGGCTTGATTGCTTGATAACAGCCCTATCCTTTATAGCAGTTTGCTTCTATTGGCAATCATCCTTCTGACTTGAATATGGAAAGAAAGTCTAAAGAAATCAACTTCCTCCGTAAGACATTCTTCCATGTGAATTCATTTTTCATGGACTTCCTGCTGATTTCCATAAATTTCAGATTCACATTGAGCTGGAAGGATTTCTCAGCTCATAGCCTGAAACCTTTAAGCACTATTACAGGCAGCAAAATCATTCACTTTTCAGGGAGCAGTTTTCCTCCTGTCTGGGTGGGATGGGGAGAGATGGGTTTGAAACTCGAGTGCCTTAACTTCATCAGGTGCCCTTTCAGAAAACACCATTCCTTCATCTTTATCCATCCCTGTGGAAGGCGTCAAAAAGGCATTACACCTGCATCTCTCACACGTTATAATAAAACAGAATTCCAGAAGATAAGGTGCGAAAACGAGCATAAACAACAACAGATAAAACGCAAATCTCTGTTTGTTCCAAGAGTCATTTTTTCATTATGAATGGAAGTATTAAACATAAACAAAGCCACAAAAGAAAGGCGCATTGCCATTCATACAGTGAATAAAAACAGCTTTAATCTGCTTGGGAAAATCTTTTTTTTTTCATAACAGGAAAAAATATAAGTTGTCCAGATAACGCGCAAAACAAAATCAACCAAAGGGCAGCAAGAGACTTCCTGAAATTGAAAAAACAATGTTCCATGTAACAAGTTTAAAAAAAACGAGCTGCACAGAGAGGCAGCAGGATTATTGTTCTACCGGTCAGTTACTGAATATGGGGAAAGGCCACGACAGCAAGAGAAACAGTTCCTATATGAGGACATTTTCCAATTATTTTTCACTGAAAAGTGCATCCTTGCAATTTTTTGAGACTACTTGATCAGCTAATATTTAAGCAATTTCTGGACATTAACAACAAAATACAGAAGCGTACAATCTGGCCCTCAAGAGCCCCAACAGGTCTGTTTTTCAGAGTAATCATCAAAGATATGTAAATTAACCTGGCTCTTAGACTAAACATATGTAAATATGTCTCAGGAATATTCATTGTGGTTATCCTGAAAACGGGACCTGCTTTTGGATTTTCAGAACTTCTTTGGGGAATCTTCCATGTATGACAGAGATTCCATGCTGCTTCCAGAAACTACAGTAGTATAGTAATTTTGGATGAAAATCTGAAAATCCTAACTGCCAGTCACCTTTCCACCACTTTTGTATTCCTGGAAATCAGTGTTTTCAGGATCTCCTCAGAAAATCCCTTAAACTACTGTGCAACTGCAGCTCCCATCAACAGCAGGAAGTCCACTGCTGCTGGCAGCAACATGGAGCCTCTGTAGGGCTCCGGAAATTGCCAGAAAAATCTAGGGATGTACATGAAAAAAAAAAGGTGTGTCTCGTTATTTCACTTGGATTTTATGTAGGGCTGGTGCTTCCATTAGGCAACTAGACAGTCACCTAGAGTGCTAAAGTTTTGGGGGCAGGAAAATCCTGCCAGCACAAGATCCAGAGGGGTACTGTGCCAGAGCTAATACTGTCAAAAAAGGGAGCACTATTCTGGAACCACTGTCACCGGTAAGTTGGAGTGCTCTGCTAAAAGTAAGTTGGTGCTGCGACCGTCGCTGCTCGAGGTCTCCACTCCGCCCTCCTCACCTCTTTGGCGACTCCCTCTTGCTCAAGTGGAAGGTTGGCCGCCATGGCGTCTCTATGTCTTCTTCCTCCGGCGTCCCCGGAGCAGTTCGACGCCGCGATCCGCCATGTTTCACAAGGGCCTAAGGGCGTGCGCACGGCGCAGCCCTGACTGATGTACCAGCAGTGGCGCGAACCTCAAGGGCGTCCCCCTGAGATGACGTCATCAGTACCGGATATATAAGGTCTCAGAAATCGCTAACTAATCGAGTTAGCAAGGGTTACTCTACCTAAGCTGCTCTGCCTCCTCGGACTTACCAGGGGTACCCGCTCCTCGGAGCCCTCCCTCTCTCTTTGTTTTTCAGGTCACAGTCAGGAACCGGCACTCGCTCCTTGAGGGCTCATATTCCCGGACTGGTTACTGAATACTCTTTCTGCCTGGAAGTCATCGCTGCCTACTTCACCAGTGAGTTATCTTCTCTCTCTCAGAGCTTTCCCTGGAACCAGGTACTCGCTCCTCGAGGGCCTAACCTATTCCAACACCTGGACTACTTCTAGAGACTATTGTGTGAGTGTTACCATCAAGGCTCTGTTCCTGAACTCTGCATACCCTGCCTACTCACTATATTCAGTTTCTCTACAGCTCAGTTATCCAGGATCGCTGTTCCAGTACCTGAGGGACTACAGCCCAGCCGGGCTTACCAGCTCACTACTGCCACCTCTGGTGGTTCAATATACTGTTTAATAAAAGAACTAGTGTGTGTCTGTCTCCATACTCTGAGCCTGACCGGTGGCCCATCTCGGGATCTTCCCCCGGGGGTGTGGTCATCTGCCACCAGTCCAAGGATCCACCCACACCTACCTCAAACACCAACAGTTGGGGAAGAAGGGTGTATGACCAAAGGTTCACCTAGGGCACCAAATAGTCTTGTACCAGCTCTGATTTTATGTCATTATGCTATTTTCTTATCATTTATGTTGTTGCATCATTTGCATTAAAACCAATGGCTAAAGCAATAAACATGCTATTTTTGCATATAACATTGTAGTTTTCCTTTCAATTTTTATGAAATTAGCAGGAATTGGAGGTCCCCCTCTACAGATCACTGTAGGCACTGACTGAGATGCAGAGCAAACAGCAGAGGCAGCATAGGGACTGCCATAGATTACCATTCGGACAAAGGAGCAGCAACAGAGGCATCAATACCCCAAGGCACCAAGAGAGGGGCAGGGCAGTGGCAGTAGAAGGAGCACCTCAAGGCATCCAGAGATGAGCAGGACAGCACCCATTTGATTTAATTAAATTTTGGATTTCTAGTCCACCTTTTGTAGCTGGTCAGCCACTTCAAAACAGATCACAATGAAATTAAAGGGTAAAGATGTTACATTCTGGATCATAAATAAATAGCACATTGTAAAAGCTGAAGGCTTGGCAAACAACATCTTTACAAAATGGCTTGTAATCAGAGTAAATGCTAGGGCTTTACATATAGTGCCCTCAGAATTGTGCAGAAAATTAATTGTCTAACATGGTCAGTTTACAGACATTGTCCGTCGGCTTGTGGTCTATTAACTTAGCTGGCCAAAGAGTCAGGTCTCGAGTTGACAATGAAAAGCCAAGTAATCGTTAGTGGCTCACAAGGTGGAAGAAGGGAGTCAGTTCCTTAGTTCAGGTGCCACATCTTTAAATGTTCAGGATCGTGATTTTTTTCAGCCAAATAGTCTTGGGGGTTAGTGTGATCAGGTGTTTTTGAGTTTAGTGTGATCAGGTGTTTTTGGGTTAAACACAGATTTTGGCTGGGGTAATACCCTCTCCTGTTCTCTGTCAGATAAGTAGGACCAATGCCTTTTGATTTCTTTGAGTGTTAGAAATAAGATTTTGAATTTAATGCGAAGTGAGAAAGGGAACCAGTGCATTGAGATCAGTTGGGGGGAGAGACCCATTTCCATTTTCTGCTGCCAGTGATGGTTCTGATGGTGGTGTTAAATGGTGTCTGTAGTTTGGCAAATGTTTTTTGAGGTAGGCCCATGTAGATGGTATTGCAGTAGACTTGGTGGGAGAATATTACTGATTGCATGATTGTTTTGAAATCAGTTGGTTGTAGATAGAGATGTCATTTTTCTACCATGCGGAGTTGCTAAAAAGCTTTGGGGTAGATTTTAAAAGGTTGCATGCGGGCGTACATGTGCACGTGCTACCCAGCGTGTGCACATGTACACCCGCTTTTATAACTTGCGCACGCAAGCGTGTGCAAATTATAAAATCAGGGGTCGGCGCGCACAAGGGGGGTGCACAATTGTGCACCTTGCGCGCGCCAAGCCACACAGCCTTAAGAACATAAAAACATAAGAAAATGCCATACTGGGTCAGACCAAGGGTCCATCAAGCCCAGCATCCTGTTTCCAATAGTGGCCAATCCAGGCCATAAGAACCTGGCAAGTACCCAAAAACTAAGTCTATTCCATGTTACCATTGCTGATGGCAGTGGCTATTCTCTAAGTGAACTTAATAGCAGGTAATGGACTTCTCCTCCAAGAACTTATCCAATCCTTTTTTAAACACAGCTACACTACCTGCACCAACCACATCCTCTGGCAACAAATTCCAGAGTTTAATTGTGCGTTGAGTAAAAAAGAACTTTCTCCGATTAGTTTTAAATGTGCCCCATGCTAACTTCATGGAGTGCCCCCTAGTCTTTCTACTATCCGAAAGAGTAAATAACTGATTCACATCTACCTGTTCTAGACCTCTCATGATTTTAAACACCTCTATCATATCCCCCCTCAGTCGTCTCTTCTCCAAGCTGAAAAGTCCTAACCTCTTTAATCTTTCCTCGTACGGAAGTTGTTCCATTCCCCTTATCATTTTGGTAGCCCTTCTCTGTAACTTCTCCATCGCAATTATATCTTTTTTGAGATGCGGCGACCAGAATTGTACACAGTATTCAAGGTGCGGTCTCACCATGAAGCGATACAGAGGCATTATGACATTTTCCGTTCTATTCACCATTCCCTTTCTAATAATTCTCAACATTCTGTTTGCTTTTTTGACTGCCGCAGCACACTGAACCGACGATTTCAATGTGTTATCCACTATGACACCTAGATCTCTTTCATGGGTGGTAGCACCTAATATGGAACCCAACATTGTGTAATTATAGCATGGGTTATTTTTCCCTATATGCATCACCTTGCACTTATCCACATTAAATTTCATCTGCCATTTAGATGCCCAGTTTTCCAGTCTCACAAGGTCTTCCTGCAATTTATCACAATCTGCTTGTGATTTAACTACTCTGAACAATTTTGTATCATCTGCAAATTTGATTATCTCACTCGTCGTATTTCTTTCCAGATCATTTATAAATATATTGAACAGTAAGGGTCCCAATACAGATCCCTGAGGCACTCCATTGTCCACTCCCTTCCACTGAGAAAATTGTCCATTTAATCCTACTCTCTGTTTCCTGTCTTTTAGCCAGTTTGCAATCCATGAAAGGACATCGCCACCTATCCCATGACTTTTTACTTTTCCTAGAAGCCTCTCATGAGGAACTTTGTCAAACGCCTTCTGAAAATCCAAGTATACTATATCTACCGGTTCACCTTTATCCACATGTTTATTAACTCCTTCAAAAAAGTGAAGCAGATTTGTGAGGCAAGACTTGCCCTGGGTAAAGCCATGCCTTCCCCCTTTCCCTTCCCCCTAACCTGACCTTTCCACCCCTTCCCCTAACCTTTCCCCCTAGCCCTACTCTAACCTCCCCCCCCCCCCCCCCCCCCCCCCCAATTTTTTGTATTATCTTTTGTGCCTGCCTCTGGGCAGGTGCAAGTTGCGCGCGCTAGCCGACTGCCGGCGTGTGATCCCCGGCACAGCAGCAAATGGCAGCTGTACCAGGAGCCGCTGACCCAGCCCCCACCCAGCCCCCAGACCACCCCCGCCCCGCCCCGCCCCTTTTTACAAGCCCCCGGAACTTACATGCGTCCCGGGGATTTATGTGCTCCACCGGGCCTGTTTAAAATAGGCCCGGCACGCATAGCCTTTTTAAAATCTGGCCCTTTATTTTTAACTGTTGATACTTGGCTCTCCATGGTGATGACAGAGTCAGGGATAATTCCTAGGCTTTAGACCTCATGCTGAGGGTGCAGTGTAATGTCATTCCAAGCAAGAAGAGAGATGTTATCTGATCATGTAGAGCAGGGGAGGATTGAAGGCAAATATCAGCCCAGGAGATTTTTTTTCAAAACAGGCCCACAGGGTATCTGTGACTCACTCATGTGCTTTCTGTGCAGCAGTTGCTTCAACACCTCTCAAATTGAGCTAATCACCTAGAAGTACATAACGTGACCTAGAGCCAGACAGAACTGAGACAAAAATTCTCCAACATAAAATTTCACCTTTTTCAGGAACGGCATTAGGCTGCAAAGGGGTGAGGAAATGGAGGTGCAATCCCTTTCCATCCGTGCAATCAGTTGGGTCCCCCTCAAGTTTGATTACATCCGTCATATGTCCTGGATTCCTAGTCTGGTGTTAAAGTCTCTTGCCAACCAATCAGCTTTTGAACCAGTTGTCAAGTAATGAGACAACTGCATTGCCAGCGAGTGGCTCAGGCACACACACACACACACACACAAAGACATTTGCTGTTGTGCTGCTTCTCTTGTGCTCATTTACAGACCGATACTCTCCTGTGCGTCTGATTCACTAAAAAAAAATAATCAAATTAGGTCCCTAGCGCCTCTTTTTTGACAGGAGCGGCGGCTGTCAGTGAGTTTGACAGCCAATGCTCAATTTTGCCGGCGTCGGTTCTCAAACCCGCTGACAGCCACGGGTTCGGAAACCAGAGGCCGGCAAAATTGAGCGTCCGGTTTTCAACCCGCGAGCCGATTTAACATTTTTTTTTTTAATTTTAAATTATTTTTAACTTTTGGGATCTCCGACTTAATATCGCCATGATATTAAGTCGGAGGGTTTACAGAAAAGCAGACAGAGTTTGAGGACAGGCAATGGTACTGGAACAGACGAAGACACTTGGAGACATGGTTGGGATGAAGACACTAGGCAAGAAGGCAAGGGTGAAGCTCAAGAAGAAGAGAGGATCTGGGCAGCTCAGGAAGCAGAGTCCAGTCAGAGAAGGCCTCAGTAACCCAGCGTAATCGACGCATCAGAGGGTCATCCAGAAGAAGACGAAACTTCTAGAAGTAGGGCCCGCTGGGAAGACTAGGGCTGGCCCCAGTACTTGAGGTAGCCGAAGAGAAAACGGGGTGTGTTAGGACATCTGAAGAAAGGACATCAAAGGAGAGGAACATCAGGAACATCGATGAGAACACTTGATGAGTGGAAAGACGACAGCAGGGTTAAAACTCAGCAAGAAGAGGAATCCTGGCAACACGTGAAGCAGCATCTGACCTGAACAGAAGCTTCAGTGACCCAGCATGATCGACGCACCTGACAGAAGAAGACGAGCTTCAGACCCAGCGTGGAAAACGCACCAGAAGGTCATCTGGAAACTAAACAGAGGACGGCAGGAAGCTAGGAGTCGAATCCGGAACCAGGACATCCGAGGACAAGACGTCAAAGCAGAGGAGCTGGAAGGAATGAACGCCTGAAGGTGGATACAGACTTTCAGATACTTGAAAGGTTTTAATGATCCAAAGGCAACAACAAACCTTTACCATAAGAAAAAAATCAGCAGAACCAGGGGTCACGATTTGAAGCTCCAGGGAGGAAGATTCAGAACCAATGTCAGGAAGTATTTCTTCACGGAGAGGGTGGTGGATGCCTGGAATGCCCTTCCGGAGGAAGTGGTGAAGACCAGAACTGTGAAGGACTTCAAAGGGGCGTGGGATAAACACTGTGGATCCATAAAGTCAAGAGGCCGCCAATGAAGAGTGGGTGACTCGCCAGAATGATGGCTACTGCCTGGAGACAATACCCTTATTCAATAAACATACACATGGTTACTGTGACTCCAACATCACTCTAAGCTTCAACAGCAAGAGGAAATGTGGAAAAAAGGATTTGCACTCACAAAGACGGGAGTAGCTGGCTTGTTACGGCGGTTACTACCCCAAACCAAATATCCAAATTACTACCTCCACCTTCCTCTATTCCTGATGCCTTTCAACTAGCTTGATCACTCCATTCTTATACTTCACTTTCAATGCATATCCAGCATAGTTCTCTGCTTCAACAGCAGGGGAAAAGAAAAACTGTTACTTCACACATCCAGCAGAGCTCTCTGCTTAAACGGCAGGGGAGAAGAAAAAAGGGTTCGCACTCACAAAGCGGGGAGTAGCTGGCTTGTTACGGCGGTTACTACCCCCAAACCAAATGTACCTGATACTTCACTCTCGAAGCATATCCAGCATGGCTCTCTGCTTCAACGGCATGGGAGAAAGACTGATACATCACGAATTTCCAGCATAGCTCTCTGCTTCAACGGCAGGGGAAAAGAAAAAACTGATACTTCACGCATATCCAGCATAACTTCAACGGCAGGGGAGAAGAAAAAAGGATTCACACTCACAAAGCGGGGAGTAGCTGGCTTGTTACGGCGGTTACTACCCCAAACCAAATGTGCCTGATACTTCACTTTCGATGCATATCCAGCATAGCTCTCTGCTTCAACGGCAGGGGAGAAGAAAAAACTGATACCTCACGCATATCCAGCATAGCTCCCTGCTTCAACGGCAGGGGAGAAGATAAACAACCAATAAGGGCTGTATAACATAATCTGGGTAAAAACAAATAAGCATGGGTGTAGCTTGCTTATTGCGGCGGTTACTACCCCTACTACCTCTAACTAATCAAGCTAGATATTTCACTTGGATGCAGCTCCATCACCGCTCTCTACATTAATGGCGGGGGTGGAAGGGAATTAGAACCAAGAGCTAAGAGAAACAGATAAGTATGAGAGAAGAAATGAGGGAAGCTTGCTGGGCAGACTGGATGGGCCATTTGGTCTTCTTCTGCCGTCATTTCTATGTTTCTATGTTTCTATGAACATCTGAAGACAAAGAAGTTAGGATCAACTGAAGACGAGGACATCAGGGACATCAGAAGATGAGGACATCTGAAGACAAGGACATCTGAAGACGAGGACATCTGAAGATGCGGGATCCGACAAGAGACCAGGAACCATAGATGAAGGCAACAAGGGAATTCCCATGAAGAATGGAGTGCCTTGAAGAAGCTGGAATCGACAAGAAGTACAGAAGTGGACTGGCTCCTTGCGAAGGCGCTGGAGGACTGGTGAAGGACCCTTTTATAGGACTGAAGAAGAGACACCCTGTTGACATCATCAAGAGGGGCCGCGGGGCTACTCCCACCGTGGGCCCTTTAAGAAGGCAGGAGAGGTGCAGCCACGCGCCTAGTAAGCAGGACCAGGGACAGTGGCAGCCATGCCGCGAAGAGGAGCAGGAATGGCACTAGGCCGCAAAGCCAGGTCCGAGCGTTGGTGGCAGCTTCCAGGCCACAGAAATGAGGCTGGGGGCGGCACCATGCCATGTAGGAGGAACGGCAACAGCGGCCCTGCCCACCGCAGGAAGAGGATGACGTCGGCAGCCTCTGGGCCGCGAAAGTGCCAGTGACGATGGCGGCCTCCAGGCCGTGTGGAAGTACAGCGGTAGCCCTGGCTGCCACGAGATGGCATCGGACTGGACTGGCGGCGCAGAGAGAAGGTCAGAGGCTGCTCAGGGGTTTTCCCCGAAGCTGCCGCGGCAGGTCGCCGCCGCGGGCAAAGTAGGGGGCCGCAGTCATGACCTTCCATGGCCGCGGAACACAACAGTACCCCCCTCTTTAGGGCGCCTCCCCGGAGGCCTGGGCTTAGACGGATGGTCTCTGTGGAATTGCTCAAGCAAGCCCCGGTCTAAGATGTTGGCCAACGGCTCCCAGGTGTTTTCTTCGGAGCCGAACCCCTCCCAAGCCAACAGGTACTCCCATTTCTTCCTATGCTTTCTCACATCCAAGACCTCCCGGACTTGATAGGTGAGGTCATCTTCGGAGGCAATAGGTTGTGGAGTCGGAGGCGTACTGGAAGGCCACGATAACACCAGAGGCTTCAAGAGGGAAACATGGAATGTGTTGTGTATCTTGAGTGAAGGCAGTAGATGGAGCTGATACGATACAGCACCAACCTGTCGAATGAAGGGAAATGGCCCAATAAATTGCGGGGCCTGTTGCGCTGATGGCAGCTTCAGGCGGATGAACTGTGTGCTCAGCCATACCTTTTGGCCCGGCCTGAGAGGCGGGTATAGTCTTCTTCGCTGATCGACATACCTTTTTGCCGCCTGACTGGCTTTGATCAGCGTGCGCTGCCTGATCAAAGCCAGTTACACCGCCTGTGGAGATCCACAGGCGGTGTAATTCGTCTGCAGAGAGTTGGGCTACTGGGGACGTAACTGAAATAGGAACTGGCAGCGGCGGGCGTGGCTGCTTCCCATACACTATCTGAAATGGCAAGGATCCGGTAGCCGTGGAAAGATGAGAATTGAGTGCAAATTCTGCCCATGGTAGCAGACTTGCCCAGTCATCCTGTTTCTCATTGACATAAATACGGAGGAACTGTTTTAAGGTTTGGTTCGTTCTCTCCGCAAGATCATTGGTCTGTGGGTGGTAAGCAGAGGTATAGTCTAAGGTAACATCGAACTTCTGGCAGAGGGCCCTCCAAAACCTGGCAGTAAATTGAGGGCCTCGATCCGAAAGGATACTTCTAGGTAGGCCATGTAGTCTGAAGATGTGCTGGACGAACAGCTGGGCCAGCTGTGGTACGGATGGCAACCCTGGGAGTGGCACGAAGTGCGCCATTTTACTAAAACGGTCGATGACCACCCATATGACCGTGTTGCCACTGGATAATGGCAGATTGACTACGAAGTCGGTCACCAAATGGGTCCATGGTTCCGAGGGAGCTGGTAAAGGCTGAAGCAAGCCTGGGGTCAAACCGTGGATCCTCTTGTGGCGAGCACATGACTGGCAGGACTCTACGTAAGCCCGGACATCTTTGTTGATCTTTGGCCACCAATAGTATTGGCGCAGGGTCTGTAAGGTCAGGGATTGTCCTGGATGACCAGAGCAGCGGGAATCGTGAGCCCATGCCAGGACTTGTTTCCGCAAGTGTGGTGGAACCAGAGTTTTCCCGGGAGGGATGGCCGTGGTAGCGGACAGTAGGATGCGTGACAGCTAGATAATGAACTGTGGGTCATCAGAAGTGTCTGTAGACTCGAATACCCATGATAAGTCGTCGGCCTTGAGATTCTTCCCGGCAGGTCTGTAGAGTAAAATAAAATTGAATCGAGTGAAGAATAAGGCCCAACGTGCCTGTCGAGGGTTGAGTCGTTGTGCCCGATGCAGGTACTCAAGGTTCTTATGGTCTGTGTAGACTGTGAACTGGTGTTGTGCCCCCTCTAACCAAGGGTGCCACTCTTCCAAGGCTACCTTTATCGCTAAGAGCTCCTTGTCGCCTTTGGCGTAGTTCCGCTCAGCTGGAAAGAACTGACGGGAGAGGAAGGCACACGGGCGTAGCTTATGACTTTCGGAAGTCTGACTCAGAATGGCCCCTACGCCTTCTGAGGACGCGTCCACTTCAATGACAAACGGCCGCTGCGGATCCGGATGCCTAAGGCACGGTTGTTGCAGGAATGTCTCCTTGAGGTGACGAAAGGTGGCCTCCGCTCCCGGAGACCATTTCTTGGGATCCGTGCCTTTCTGGGTCAGGGCTGTCATTGGGGCAACGATGGATGCATAATGAGATATGAATGATCGGTAATAATTGGCGAAACCCAAGAACCGTTGGAGTGCCTTTAGTCCGGACGGCTGTGGCCATTCCCGAATGGCTTTCAGCTTCTGGGGATCCATAAGGAATCCCTTACTGGAGACGATGTACCCCAGGAAGGGAAAGGACTCCTGCTCAAAAAGGCACTTTTCAAGTTTCGCATATAGTCTATGTTCTCGAAGGCTTTGCAATACTTGGACGACATGCCAACGTTGGGCGGTCAGAGAGTCCAAGAATATCAAAATGTCGTCCAGGTACATGACTACGCACTGATACAAAAGATCATGGAGTATCTCGTTCATGGTGTTCTGGAACACCGCTGGAGCATTACAGAGCCCGAACGGCATCACTAAATACTCATAGTGGCCGTCTCGGGTGTTGAAGGCAGTCTTCCATTCATCACCTCCTTGATGCGGATCAGGTTGTAGGCCCCTCGGAGATCCAACTTGGAGAAGATCCTCGCACCTTGCAGTCGATCGAAGAGCTCGGAGATGAGGGACAAGGGGTAACGGTCCTTGACCGTTATAGCATTCAGGCCCTGGTAGTCAATGCAGGGGCTTAGGCCTCCGTCCTTCTTCCCGACGAAGAAGAACCCAGCCCCTGCTGCAGACGTTGACTTCTGAATGAAGCCCCTCTCCAGGTTCTCTTTGATGTACTCTGTCATGGCCTGCGTCTCCGCAGGCGAGAGGGCATAGGTGTGCCCCCGAGGAGGCTCAGTGCCAGGGAGGAGGTTGATGGCGCAATTGAATGATCGATGAGGTGGAAGTATCTCGGCCTTTTGCTTTGAGAAAACATCTGCGTATGAGGCATAGGAGGCTGGCAGGCCCTGAAGACTGTTGGAGGCAATGAAACATGAAACTGGAGTCACAGACTGGAGGCAATTGCCGTGACAATTCGGCCCCCAGCGAGGTAGCTGTAAGGTCTTCCAGTTGAACTGAGGAGCGTGTTCCTGAAGCCAGGGAAGGCCCAGAATGACCAGATGTATGGAATACTCCAAAACATAGAATGGCATCTGCTCCCAATGAAGGATTCCAACTCTCAACTGGATGGAAACCGTAGTGTGTGTCACACGTTCCGGAAGAGGTTTACCTTGGATCGAGGAGATGACTAAAGGAGCTGGAAGACAGACTTGTGGGATCTTTAAGTGTTCCACCAGGCTCTTCATAATGAAATTGCCGCCGGTGCCGGAGTCCACCAGGGCTAACGTGTGGAACTCACCGTCCGCAGATGTTAACGCCACTGGTAGTGTTAGTGGAGGTGCAGGTGAAGTACGGCCCAGGAAGAGACCTCCTTCAGGTCCTAGGCCCGGGAGTTTCCCGGCCACGTCAGGCATGCGGCTATTTGATGGCCCACTGTGCCGCAGTAAAAACAAAGTCCTTCCTTAATTCGCTGTCGGCGCTCTTGCGGAGAAACTCTCCCATGGCCCAACTCCATGGGCTCCTCGGCGGGTGTTCAAAGGGCTCCCGATGCCCCCTTGGGGGAAGGCGAGGGCCTCCTCCCTGCCTTTACTTCCGGAAGGTGAAGCCACATGCGACGATCCACTCGATTGGCCAAATCTGTCATGCCATTGAGATCGTCCGGGAGTTCTTTCGCTGCTAGTTCATTCTGAAGACGTGAGGCTAACCCCTCCAAGAAGATCCCATGGAGGCAGTCCTCTCTCCAGTTTAGCTCCGCGGCCAGGGTATGGAACTCTGTTGCATATTCGGCCACTGTCCGAGTACCCTGTCGCAACCGGAGTAGTTCTGAGACAGCAGTAGGTTTACGGACAGGCTCATCAAAAATCTGTCGGAAAGCGGACAGAAACTGATTCAAGTTTCCAAACACCGGGTCTCTTCTCTCCCATAGGTAAGAGGCCCAGACCAAAGACTTCCCGTCGAGCAAGGACATAATGTAACTGGTTTTGACCAGGTCGCTGGGAAATTGAGCGGGCAACAAGGAAACGCAGACCTGGCACTGGCTAAGGAATCCCCGACACAACTTCGCGTCTCCAGCGTATCGAGAGGGCGCCGGGAGTTGCAATTACCTGCCCAAGATCACCCACGGTGGCCTGCACGGGGCCTTGCTGAGTAGAGCGGCCCCCTTGAGCCACGGGCTCAAGGGGGCCCTCCACAGCAGAGACAAGGGCATCCAGGGTCTTTTGCTGGTCCTTCAGACGCTGGGCCATTCCAGGAATGGCCTGGCGGGCAGATACCTCCGCCGGGTCCATGGACTTGGCAATCTGTTATGCTCAGGTTTGTGAACCTTTGGGCCGATGGGAGGATGGTATACCTTAGGAGGAAGATCCGTAGGTTCTCTCGTCAGGTGGCGAGGCAGAACAGAAGATGCAACCAGCTGACCCTGGGCACTGGAGACTGAGGCGACTGTGGAAGCAGACGAAGAGTCGTGACGTCAAGGAGAAGAACGGAGTCTTCATCACTGGAAGTAAGGTCAGAGGTCAAGGAGTCGAGAGTTCGGTGCAAGGGCTAACTGGAGCTTCACCCCTGGAAGCCCGCGGTCCCCCCGGGAGGAGCCCATAGGGACCCGGGGAACTAGGACTTAGGTGGGCCCTTAGAGATGATGATCCAGAAGAAGTCCAAGGTCAAGTGCCAGAGGGTCGTCGCTTACCAGTCCAAGGTCTTATACCAAGGGATCGCCGCTTGCCAGTCCAAAGTCACACACCAGGAACCACCGCTTGCCAGTCCAAAGTCACACACCAGGAACCACCGCTTGCCAGTCTGAAGTCACACATCAGGAATCACCGCTAGCCAATCCGAAGTCAGGAACCAGGAACACCAAGACGAAACAGGAACAAGGATCTGAAGTATAAGAAGACTCACCGAAGCAAGCAGACTCAACTACGTGGAACGTTGCCAAGTCGAGGAATGAGCAGAGGAGGCCTCCTTTTATACTTCCTCTGCTCTGACTCATAGGGAACAGCTGTAGATGGTTAAAGGGATAAGGTCCCTTTAAATCTAATGAGGAGGCACGGGCTCACGCCTAAAGATGGCGGCAGCCATCTTGGATTTCCTCTGAGGAGGAAAGACTGCAGGACGCCGCGAGGGAGGAGCAGGGACGGCTCCCCACCCGGCGGCCAGACCGGGGACCCGCTCCGGAGCGATGGGCACCGGCTCAGGGGTTTTCCCCGAAGCTGCCGTGGCGGGTTGCCGCCGTGGGCAAGGTAGGGGGCCGCAGTCGTGGCCTTCCACTACCGCAGAACACAACAGTAAAGAAATTCTATCAGATATAAACTTCGATAGCTGTGACGGACAGAAAAATATATAATTAACCTCTTTGTATCTAATGCAACATTTGCATGAAAATTTTAATTTAAAACATGACACCCATTTGTAATAACTGAGGTCTCATAATTAAAAATTGTCATCTTCTTTTTTGGGTGTCTCTTGCTACATCCAGAAATATTTGCACCTTCATCTGTAGAAACAATTCTTTATTACGAAAATATTTTTTCATTACCAAATTCTTTATCAGTGTCTAGTAGGAATGATACAATTAAAGTTGATGGTTGAGCTACTTCTGTATCTGATGATTTCAAGATTTCTGATACATTCAAAGGTGTTAAAAATTGAAAATCCTGTTTCTCACTATGTTTTAATCTCATTGCCGGTGTATAATATACTCTAGTTAATGGTGGAGGTGTACTTTGGGAGAACTTCAATATCTCTAACACATACCTACTCCACATATCTCTAGCCGAGACCAGTGACACTCTAGGAAAGTTTATCAGTCTTAAATTTTTTCCTCGCAATTGGTTTTCTAAATTCTCCACCTTTCTTCCCAGAAGTTGATTTTCCTTAATTACTGATAAATATTGATCATTCATGTTCCCAACATTTCTTTGTATTGACTGTATCACATGATATTTCTTTATATTTTCCTCTTGTTTTCTTTTTATATGTAATTCATTTTCAGCTACCTTTTTTATCAAAGGAGTTAGTTGTAAGGAAATATTTTCATTTAGTAAGACTAAAGTTTCCCAAATTGTTTCAAGAGAAAAGATTGCCGGTCTCACCATCGGAGTTATCTTGACTTGTAAAAGTTCTTTTTTTGTGCTTCCCAAAGTTGATTCGGCCTCCAACTGCCTCATTCCTCCCACTGCAATCTCACAGGAGTCACCGACCACTTCGATCTCCAACATGGTCTCGTCTCTTGTTACCTCTCCTGAACTTCTGGGTATGATGAGCTCATCATCCTGCGCCGGAGAGCTCCCCCGCTGGATTCCTCTCGTCACCACGGGGTTCTCCGGTGGCGTTCTCAACACCGGAGATAATGATGTTATTGAATCTTGGAGGAGATCCGTTGTACCAATGCCTTCCTGGATCCCCCCCCCCCCGTGATTGCCTTCCTGGTTGGGTAAGTCCAGTTATCACATGGGCGTCCATCGGGCCGACCATCGGTATCACGGTTGGGGCTTCTATTTGGCCCCTCTTCCATGCCCGTCTTTTCTGGCCCGAATGTGGCATTTTATTGAAAAAATCTCTATGTAATCAGGCAAAATATATCAGGACGCTCAGCTATGATGCCATCTTGGATCCATCAGCTGGGTGGGAAAATCTAGGAGAAGTAGAAGGGCAGTGTGCAAAACTAAAAGGAAATATTATAAGGGCAACTAATCTTTTTGTTTGGAAAGTAAATAAAGGGAAGAGGAAAACAAGGCTGTTATGGTTTTCTAAAGAAGTAGCTGAAAAGATAAGGGAGAAAAGGTTAGCATTCATAAACTAAAAGAGATTGCAGGAAGAGTAAGACAAGTGACAATATCTGGAAAAATTAAGAGATGCTGGGAAAGTAGTCAGGAATGCAAAAATTCAAATAGAAGAAAAAATAGCAAATACGGTAAAATGGGGGGACAAGACATTTTTTTAGAGATGGCATTGTGAGACTCAAAGGTGAAGGGAAGGAATAGTAGAAGCTCATGAGGTAAAAGCAAAATTGCTTAATAAATATTTCTGTTCGGTGCTCATTGTCAGGCCGATTCAGTAAAGTCCGCGGGAGAGCGGACGAATGCCCGCTCTCCCGGCGCGCGCACCGGCCCTTCGCCGGTGTGCGCAATTCTGTATTTAAATTAGGTGACGCGGTAAAAACGGGGAAAAGGAGGCGCTAGGGACACTAGCGCATCCCTAGCACCTCCTTTTTGACAGGCGCGGCGGCTGTCAGCGGGTTTGACAGCCGACGCTCAATTTTGCCGGCGTCGGTTCTCAAGCCCGCTGACAGCCATGGGCTCGGAAACCGGACGCCGACAAAATTGAGCATCCGGTTTTCGGCCCGACAGCCGCGGGCCGAATTCAAATTTATTTTTTTTTAACTTTTTTTACTTTTCGGGACCTCCGACTTAATATCGCTATGATATTAAGTCGGAGGGTGCACAGAAAAGCAATTTTTACTGCTTTTCTGTGCACTTTCCCGGTGCCGGAAGAAATTAGCGCCGACCCAAAGGTCGGCGCTAATTTCTGAAAGTAAAATGTGCGGCTTGGCTGCACATTTTACTTTCTGTATCCCGCGCGCATACCTAATAGGGCCATCAACATGCATTTGCATGTTGAGGGCACTATTAGGTGCAGCGGGTTGGACGCACGTTTTCCTCCCCTTACTGAATAAGGGGTAAGGGAAAATGCGCGTCCAATAGCAGGCTAACAGTGCGCTCTGTCGGAGCGCATTGTACTGTATCGGCCTGTGTGGAAGGGAGGTAAATCTCAATCAATTTTCAGAACAATGTGCTCATGAGGAGCTAACTAATCTTAAAGTAGATAAGGCAATGGGGCTGGATGAGATACATCTGAGGGCACAAAGGGAGCTTAGATATGTCCTGGCAGCTCTGCTTGCTGACCTTTTCAATACTTCTTTAGAATCTGGAGTAGTTGTGCAGGAGTGGAAAAGGGCAGATGTGGTTCCTATTCATAAAAGTAGAAGTAAGGAGGAGATTGGGAACTAAAGGCCACTTAGTCTTACCTCTGTGGTGAGCAAACAAATGAAATCACTGCTAAAACAGATGTTAGTGCAATTTTTGAAATCTGATGGATTGCAAGATCTGAGGCAGCTTGGTTTAAACAGACAGCCAGGAAGGTGTGGAAAACATGAGGAGAGATTTAATGAAGCTCGAGAAATGGTCTAAAGTCTGGCAGCTAAGATTTAATGATAAAAAATGCAGAGTAATGCAAAAATCCAAGGGAAAGGTAACCTTGGAGGAGAAATTCTTCTAAGCACAAAGGAAAAGCGGGATCTGGGGGTAATTGTATCTGATGATCTTAAGGTGGCCACACAGGTGCATAAAGCAACAGTAAAAGCCAGAAAGCTGTGTGGTTGCATAGAGAGAGGAATGGACAGCAGAAAGAGGGAGGTGATATTGCCCTTGTATAGGTCCGTAGTGAGACCTCATTTGGAATACTGTGTACAATTCTGGAGACCACACCTTAAAAAGGATATAAACAGAATGAAGTCAGTCCAGAAGGTGGCTACTAAAATGGTCAGTGGTCTTTGTTCTAAAGCATATGGGGATAGATTTAAAGATCTAAACATGTACACCCTAGAGCACAGGTGGCACACTCCGGTCCTTGAGGGCCACAAATAGGCCAGGTTTTCAGGATATCCACAATGAATATACATAAGATAGATCTGCATGCTCTGCCTCCAATGTATGAAAAACTTTCTCAGGCATATTAATTGTGGTTATCCTGAAAACCTGGCCTGTTTGTGGCCCACGAGGACTGGAGTTCGCCACCCCTGCCCTAGAGGAAAGGCGAGATAGGGGAAATATGATAGAGACATTCAAATATCTCAAAGTTTTCCATGCATAGGAGGTGAACCTTTTTCAATGGAAAGGAGGCTGTAGAACAAGGAGTCATGCAATGAGGTTGAAAGGGAGTAGACCCTTAGGGCCGGATTTTAAGAGGTACGCGCGGGCGCACAAATCTATGCTCGATTTTATACCATGCGCGCGCAGCCACGCGTATGTTATAAAATCCGGGGTCGGCGTGCATAGGGGGCTGCACACTTGAGCACCTTGCGCGTGCCGAGCTCTAGGGGAGCGCCGATGGCTTTCCCCGAATTCGGAGCAGCCTCGGAGGGAACTTTCCTTCTGCCCCACCCTCGCTTCCCCTCCTTTCCCCTACCTAACCCGCCCCCCAACCCTACCTAAACCCCCCCCCCCGACCTTTGTTAAATAAGTTGCTCCTGCCTCTGGGCAGGCGTAGGTTGCGCGCACTGGCCAAGTGCCGGCATGCGATTCCCTGGCATGGCTGCTGTGCCGGAGGCCTCGGTCCCGCCCCGCCCCGCCCCTTTTTTCAAGTCCTGGGACATACGCGTGTCCCAGGCCTTGTGTGTGTCACCGGGCCTATGCAAAATAGGCTCGGCGCGCTCAGGAGCGGGTTTTCACAGTTACGCACGTAACTGACACGCGTAACCCTTTTAAAATCCGCCCCTTAGAGTAATCTTAGGAAATATTTCTTTATAGAGAGAATGGTGGATGCATGGAACCAGCCTCCCAGTGGAAGTGGCAGAGATAAAAATAGTATTTGAATTCAAGAAAGCATGGGATCAATACAGGGGACCTCCAAGGAAGTGATGATAATTTATAGTGCTAAACTAGTTGGTGGGATGGGCAGACTGGATGGGCCATACAATCTTTTTCTGCCTTCATGTTTCTTTTCTATGTTTTATGTGTTATAAGCCATGCTCGAGGAGATCTTGCATTTGAGTCCTAATAGCAGGGCTGGTGTTTCCATTAAACAAACGAGGTGTTCGCCTAGAGCACCAACATTTTGGGGGCAACAAAATCTCACCAGCACAAGTCCCAAAGGGCTGCTCTGCCAGAGCCAATACTGCCAAAGAAGAAAGTGATGTGCCGGAGCTACTGCTGCCAGAAGGAGAGGGGGAGTGCAAGACCGAAATTCACCTAGGTTGCTAAATACAATTGCACCATCTTGCCTAATAGTGAAGAGAACTTATACATTTGTACTGTTATTCCTGTGTTAAATAAAATTAAACTTGGAACCAGAAAAAGACTGCATTTCGGTATACTCAGGCTGAGAACCAGACAATTATATATACAGACACATGAACAATCAAGTTGCTGGCTAAAGGGGGGTTTTTTTTGTCCTCAAGTTCCAGAACTTTCCAGCAGCCTCTACCAAGAAATGTTGTTGTGATGTTTGGTTTACAGAAGGAATAGGGGAGGGCCTAATCAGGCATGGCAGCCAACTTTTCTAAATGATTGGGGATGCTCAACAGAGCTCTTCCCTCCTGCGCAGTGAGAAAAAAAAAGCGTTACCACTGGGGCCACATGCAGCCCAGTGTAGGACAATGGTCGTGCATCAAGCCATGCGATTCTCCTGTCTGGCACTGAAAACCACGCTGTGAACCATGCAGCATTACCTTGTCTCACATCTTCAAGGTGCGCCATTTTGTCTTCCGGTGGCAAATGAAGAAGATGTGTCCTGAGGCGCTGCCATGCTCTTCATCTTGCCAGCTCCGACAGGCTGCAGTGGGTGAGAGGGGAGATCGGCTAGCCCTTCAATAATGCTCAAATCCCTGGTGACCACAAATGAAGGGCCCCTAGATGCTCAACTTTCCCCCACTCATCCCATTATAAAGGGCAGCGAATTGACTGAGAGCCAATTCCAACTGGGCTCAGAGATCATGTGGAGGAAATCAAGATAGGCATAAAAAAAAAAGTAATTCTATTGCTTAAGTTATTTGAAAATCAAAAGTATGAAGCACATAAGCAAACAGCAAAATAAGAAGCTCCACTTATTATTTAACACTGTTATCAGCTTTGATTTTCAGGTGCCAAATCTCTTACAATTCAGAAGATCACTTCAGAGAATAACACAATAGTAAGCTTCCTTTCTCCTCCTAAGGAATTAAAACAGCAACATTCTCCTCTCGCACTTCCTCCTTCCCCCACCGTTTTGCACTGGCAGCACACGAGGGAGTAAATTCAGTGGATTAAACTGTTCTGTTTGTAAATGTATTGAGACATCCAGCTAAGATGATTCAATTCAGTCCATTCACATTCCTTGCACAGAAGCTGCTCAAACGGCAGGGAATGAAGATTATTCTACCCCCTACCTTGCAAAGCTGCAGATGATATTGCCCTTGCCGCTTAACATTAGAGGGCACAGCCCTCACTTCATATGATAACAAATGATTTGTAAAACATGCAAAATGTGTGAGTTGTGCAAATCTATTCAGGAGACCTGAAGGGATAGGTGGATAGAAAATGTCACACTAAAATGGATTCACATTTACTACAAATAAAACTGATACTATCAGAAAAATATTGTTTGTGCAATGGAACCAGATAACTCATTCATAAGAATGTTTTTAGCTGATCTCATTTCCTATATTTCCAATCCAAAGCATTTTGCAATTGGCGGTCAATTTCTCTGTAAATTTAATACCTGTAAAACCTAGGGACAGAGATGTTGAAATCCATTGACACAGTGAATCAATGGTCAACACTGCTACAAAAATAAAAAGATAGAAATTATGCTGTTGAGGGCAAAATGGTCTTGCCAACATGTCCTTATGTCATTATGCAAGTTTATTATTGCCATTTTACATAAGTTTAATCCCAATACATTTATGTTATTTTTAAAAGGAAAAATCAGAACTAGAAAGTACTAGCATGAAGTATAGAAACAAAAATAGCCTCTGAAGTGGGTGCAAATATTGGAAGCACTATTGGTATCTATACCCCAGACCCATGGTTTTAAACTGTTGGGTTATCATGTCTCCTCTAATCCATACACAATTACAAAGAAATGACAGATAAGTTTTCTTTAATTGGCAGCTTGCATTGTAGTAGTCATTCATTACATTAGTTAAAGAAAGTTTGGAAAATACTGTTACGCCCGTCGGTCGCAGACAGCTGCGACAGCTGTTGCTAACTTCTTGTCTCACTGCACTGACTCCATTGGGTAGACTTGCGGCCTCCGCCAGCTATTCCAGCCTGCTCGCCCCTGTTCCCGGGCATCCTTGGACGGCGTGGACGCTGCCGACCGCCATCTTGCCCTTGGAGTTCCTTAGGCGCGTGCGCGCTTCCGGGCCAGTCTAATGCACGTCATGGGGGAACCTCGGGGGCGTCCCCCATGGATGATGTCATTCTCCATGGACTCTTAAGCTGGCTGGCCCTGTCTGCCTACAACTTGGCAACGAGTTCCCTCATTGCTGAATCCGCTTCGCTCACTATGGTCATCCCATTCCAGCTCCTGCTTCCTTGGCGTGAGACATCCCGGGTACCCGCTCCTCAGGGGCCCTTTCCTCGTCTCTGGCTATTCACTCCTCGGAGGGCCTTGCATCTAGGACCGCTGCCAGCCCCGTTCCCTGGGGCTTCTGCTGGAACCATCGAATCTCTACTGTGAGTACCCTGCTCTGCGGACCACTACCGTATCTTCTCTACTGAGGAACCCTCCTCGGTGTACCCCGCTCTGTGGACCACTGCTGTATCATCTCTACTGAGGAACCCTCCTCGGTGTACCCCGCTCTGTGGACCACTGCTGTATCATCTCTACAGAGGACCCTCATCGGTGTACCCCGCTCTGCGGACCATTGCTGTATCATCTCTACTGAGGACCCTCATCGGTGTACCCCGCTCTGTGGACCACTACTGTATCATCTCTACTGAGGACCCTCATCGGTGTACCCCGCTCTGCGGACCATTGCTGTATCATCTCTACAGCGGAATCCTCTTTTGGGTATACCCCACTTCACAGACTCCGTGGCATCTCTGTGTCTGTTTGACTCTCCTACTACACTCCCCGCTTCGCGGGCAGTGTTGCTCTCTCTCTCTCCAGTACCTGCTGTCCATCACGCCCAGCAGCTGAGACCTCGCCTCCCAACAGTGAGGCTCACGGGGCTCCTCCCCATGGGCGGTACCATCTCTTACCTCGGCTCAGGGCCCACAAACCCACAAACCATAACAAATACGCTCTGTGGAAAAGTTAACCAGATTGGTAAGCAATACATTTCACAAATATGATTATACCCGAGCATCCGTTTATCAATTATGCTAATGTCCAACCAGCCACGGTTACATTTTCTTTGCTGGTATTGTTTTCTCTCTTTAGGTGCTTCATGTGCGTCTCTTTTTAATTCTGCTTTCTTTCCTCCTTTTGTGTTCTCTCTGGCAAAATGTTTTGGTTGTCTCTCCCCTGAAGATATGGTTTCTTATATGAGTAAGAAGGCAATTTTCAAAAGCCATTCACCCAGGGAAAAGGGCTTTTTGACATTTACCCACCCAATGTGCATGTAAATGTGCCACAGCATTCACACTTTTACCATCATTGAGTGGTGGCATTCCCACAAGTGGGGAATACAACAGTGCACCTAGGTTTTCATTTTCAAACTATGCATGCTGTTTTTACTGGAAATAATATGAAATAAACATTTTCTGAGACCTGTGCTTTAGAGCAGCAAAAATCTGGAGGGGGAGACCAGCTGAAGATTTCCTGTCTCCCAGCTGTGCTGGAAGGGACAGAGCAAAGAAAACTGCTCTACTCCCTATTCCAGCCTCCCTCCCTGGACCAGAAAGTAAGGAAAAGCCACTATGCTCCCTAATCTAGTCCCTCCCTCCCTGTCACTCAGACATATGAAGGGAAGAGGTGAGCATGGTATAGATGCAGTAATGCAAAGAAGGCTCTCTGGGGAAGGAAGAGGGTGACAGTACTACTAGTGCCTAGGGATGGCAAAATCCTATATCAGTTACTGCTAACAATGCACTACAGGCATAAATAAACAGTTAACTTCAAATCAAGGTTGCAGACACGCACGGTTGGGGCAAAGCTTAAATGCAGTCCAGGTCAGTTTTCACAGAAATTCCTTTCCTTGACAGACACAGTGAACACCTGAGACACAATTTCTATTTGTTAAACTAGCACAGAGATTCAGTGATCACATCGCATATCAAAATACACATGAAGAAGAGCTCATGGGTCTGCCACCCAGATCTCACACTCACTTGGCTTCCAAGGCTTCTAAATACTAGGAATACCTTCCTGGCATCCCAGCATTCCTTGTGAGTCACCAGTCTGGATTCCAAGGACCAGGGCCATATACTAGGTTGTCAGTAATCTGAGCCAGGATGCCTTGGAACCATTCTGTGGCTCTGCATGCAGCACAGCATCCCCCAAATCAAGCAGATACCTATTCAAGGCCAGTTGCAGCACCCCTTTTGCCCCAATATCTTTGGGATTGTAGGATGTTCTCTATTACTATCAGTAACATCATCTATGGTACCTGAAGGCTGAAGGGTTGCCAATGTAACAGCAATTAATAAAAAGGGATCAAGGGGTGATCCAAGAAACTACAGACCATTAAGTCTCACATCTGTGCCAGGCAAAATGGTAGAAACTATCATAAAGATCAAAATTACTGAACATAAAGATAGGCATAGTTTAATGGGACAAAGCCAACATGGATTTAGCCAAGGGAAGTCTTGCTTCACCAATCTGCTACATTTTTGAGAGCATAAATAAGCATTTGGATATAGGTAAGCAGTTGATATAGTATATTTGGATTTCCAGAAAGCGTTTAACAAAGTCCCTCATGAGAGACTTCTTAGCAAATTAAAAAGTCATGGGATGGGGGCAATGTCCTCTTGTGGATTGCAAACTGGTTAAAAGATAGAAACAGAGAGGAGGGTTAAATGGTAAATTGTCTCAATGAAGAATAGTGGAGTGCCCCAGGAATCTGTTCTGAAACCACTGCTTTTTAACATATTTATAAATGACCTGGAAATGGGAACAACAATGAGTGAGATCATCATATTTGCTGATGACACAAAATTATTCAAAGTTGTTATATCTCAAAAGGATTGTGAGAAATTGCAAGAGGACCTTGCAAAACTGGGAGATTGGGCATGCAAATGACAAATGAAATTTAATGTAGACAAGTGCAAAGTGATGCACTTAGGGCAGAGAAACCCATATTATAGCTACATAATGCAAGGTTCCACATTAGTTGTCAACACTGAGAAAAAGAATCTAGGTTTCATCATTGATAATACATTGAAATCTTCTGCTCAGTGTGCAGAAGCAGCCAAGAAAGCAAATAGAATGCTAAGAATTATTAGGAAAGGAATAGAGACTAAAACAGAGAATGTCATAATGCCTCTGTATCACTCCATGGTGTGACCTCATCTTAAGTACTTTGTGCAGTTCTAGTCACCACCACATCTCAACAAAGATATAGCAAAATTAGAAAAGGTACAGAGAAAACCAACCAAAAGGAGATGGAATGATTTCCCTATGAGGAAAACCTAAAAAGTTAGAACTCTTCAGCTTGGAAAAGAGACAGCTGAGGAAAGATATGATAGAAGTCTAAAAAATAATGAGTGGAGTGGAACGAGTAAACATCAATTGGTTGTTTACTCTCTCAAAAAGTACAAAGACACACAATGAAGTTACTAAGTTAAGTTGTACATTTAAAACTAATAAAAGAAAATATTTTTTTACTCAACTCATAATTAAGCTCTGGAATTCATTGCCAGAGGATGTGGTAAAAGATGTTAGTATAGCTGTGTTTAAAAAAGGAAGAAAATTCCAAAAAACATTATTAAGGTGAAGTTGCAGAAATCCACTGCTTATCCCTGGAATAAACAGCATGGAATCTATCTACCTTTTGGGATCCTGCCAAGTATGTGTAGCCTGGATTGGCCACTGTTGGAAACAGGATACTGGGTTTGATGGACCTTTGGTCTATTCCAGTATGTCAAATCTTATGTTCATATGTCTGGTTTTCAGATATCCCTAAGATATTCATGAGACATTGATATACATTTAGTCTCTGAACCAGGTTTATTTGCATTATCTGGTCATCCTGAAATCCTTACCAGGTTTTCAATCTTCCTTTCTATAGAATAAGCCAATTGAATGACTAAATTATTTTCTAAATAAACCTATGTCCACTCTACTGAAAATATATATTTTCATCTTATCTGTGTAGTGCTAGATGGTGTGCAGGGAGAGATACCTGCTATCAATCTTCAGTACCTCTTACACAGCCATGTGGGAGTGCAGCTAATTAATTAATTTTATTGGGTCAGAAATTAGCTTTAGGTAAAAAAAAATGATTCAAAAAAAGGAGCTTAATAGTCTGACCATATATTTCTGATATTCATATCATTATTTTAAACTGAGACGATATTTTTAAACTTATAGGAAAAATCTCAGAATCTGAAAATAAAACATCTGTACTTTGCATACTGAGACTTCCAGATATTTTGATAATTTTTTGATGCCTCATTTACAAAAAATGTTAAAAACAATGAAACAGGGACAGGTGGATGACCTCACTATCTTCCAAAGCTTTAAACTCCCCTTAAGTATTGTAAGTGATGATACTGCTCTGCTGTGTGCAGAGTTAGAGGTGTATATATGAATCTCAGGCATAGTAAGAGAATATTCATTGGTATACAGCAGGGATAAGCAAACATTTTGTGCTGGGGCCACATTACAAGTTTTCAAGCGCAACGAGGGCCAGAGGATGGGGCAGGGCAGGGCAGGGAGGGGCGAGTCCTCGACACAGCAGTCAAATCTCCACCACTTGCTGCAGGTATTTCAGGAGCCCCTTCAATTATAGATCCCCAGCTTCTACCAAAATCAGAAAAATCTTCAATCCAACAGGTACAAGGTGTTTTCCCAGTTAGTAGACTACCTCCCCTCAATCACAAATGCAGGCCATAAGTTTAATAGCAAGCCACAGACAAAAAAAACTTGTCGGGAAACAACTAAAAGCCAGACTCATATGGAGTGCAATAAATCAAAAAACAAAAATATCACCATTCCTCATAAAACAAAGTCAAGAAATATAAATCAATCACAACAGTGAGGAAACCATACTAATAAAAAGCATATTTCAAAACAGATGACAAATAGAACACCACCTAATAATTAAGAAGAATAAGGATAAAAAACACTTTCAACTTTAAACACTTCTCCTAATCAATCAAATATTTCAAAACAGCCGACATATCAAAAACCAAATCAGTGGCATAGCGAGGGGAGGCCGGAGAAGAAAAGGTTCTTCGGCCACTGGGGGAGCTCATCCTGCCTGGCGGCATAAGAGAAGGAAGCCCACAGTCGTCGGAGGAGCCCATTCCTCCCAACAGCAGAAGAGAAAGAGGCACACGGCCACTGGGGGTACCTATCCCACCCAGCAGCAGAGGTGGAGGAGGCCCATGGCCACCAGAAGAATTCATCCTGCCTGGTGGCAGAAGAGGAAGAGGCACGTGGCTGCTGGGGGCACCTATCCCATCCAGCAGTAGAGGTGGAGGAGGCCCACGGTCGCCAGAGGAGTCCATTCTACCCAGCGGCAAAAGAGGAAGAGGCATGCCGCCCAACGGCAGAGGTGGAGGAGGCGTTTGGCCGCTAGGGGAGTCCATCCCGCCTGGCAACAGAAGAGGAGGAGGCAAGTGGGCACCAGGGAGCGCATCCCTCCCAGCAGCAGTGATGGAGGAGGCCCACGACCACTAGGGGAGTCCATCCCACCTAATGGCAGAAGAGGAGGAGGCATGTGGCCACCAGAGGAGCCCATCCTGCCCAGCAGCCACTGGGGGAGCCCATCCCACCCAGTGGCAAAGGTGGAGGAGACCTGTGACCCAACTAAAGAGAAAGGACTTGAGCTGGAGCCAGAACCTACGGGAGTGGAGTCAGTGTGTGTGTGTGTGGAGGAGAGGGAGAGAAGCCAGCATGTGCGTGTGTGAATGAGAGGAAGTGGAGCCAGTGTATGTGTGCATGAAGGAGAGGTAGAGGAGCTAGCGTGTGTGTGTATGTGAAGGAGAGGGAGTGGAGCCAGTGCCTGTGTGGAGGAGAGGGAGAAGAGCCAGCGTGTATGTGTGTGTGTGCATGAAGGAGAAGGAGTGGAGCCAGCACATGTGTGTGTGTGTGTGTGAAGGAGAGGGAATGGAACTAACGTGTGTGTGTATATGTAAAAGAGAGGGAATTGAGTCAGCATGTGTGTGTGTGTGTGTGTGTGTGTAAAGGAGAGGGAATGGAGACAACATGTGTGTGTGTGTGTGTGTGTGGGTATGTAAAGGAGAGGGAATGGAGTCAATGTGTGTGTGTGTGTATAAAGGAGAGAGAATGGAGACAATGTTTGTGTGTGTTTGTGTGTGTGTGTATATGTAAAGGAGAGGGAATGGAGCCAACATGTGTGTGTGTGTGTGTGTGTGTGTATGTGTGTGTGTGTGAAATAGAGGAAGTGGAGTCAGCACACTTGTGTGTGTGTGTGTGTGTGTGTGTGTGAAAGAGAGGGAGTGGAGCCAGCATGTCTGTGTGTATGGAGGAGAGGGAATGGAGCCAGCCTGAGTGTGTGGAAGAGAGGGAGTAGAGCCAGCAGGTGTGTACCCAAGAGTGAGCCAGTGTGTGAGTGAGCCTGAGAGGGAGCCAGCCAGCTTGTGTTTGTCTGTGATTGTGTGTGAGTTTTGAGTGTTTGTGTGTGTCAATGTGAGCATGAGGATGAACGTGTGTGTGTATATGAGAGAGGAAAAAGTTTGTACACCTCCCTTCCCCTCCCACTATTCCAGGACAATCTCAGGTTGACTGGAAGTCAAACGTTCCCAGGTATGGAGAGTGAGTGATTTTTTTAAATCCTTGATTTTAATTAATCGGGTGTTATTTGATGTATGTGCTGTTTTGAAATATTGTATTGATGTTTGGGAAATTTAAAAAAAATATATGAGTAATGAGTTTTTAATTATTGGATGTTATTCTATTCATCTACTGTTTTGAAATATTAATTCTTTGAATTAGTATAGTTTCACTATTATGATTGATGCTTTATATTTCTTGATTTTATTGTTTAGTGTTTTCTGAGAAAGAATGATGCTTTAGTTTTTTCATAGGTGCACTACAAACTGAATCTGACTTTTTGCGATTTCCAGTTCAGTTTATGTCTGCAATTTTTCATTTATACTTTATTGTCACTTTATTCTGTATTTGGAGAGGGTTTGTCTGGGTTCTGCATTTGTGATTGTATTTAAGTATTCTGCTAATGTGTCATTTCAATGTAGGGATCTGTAGAAGTTTGGTTTGGTTTGGTTTCCTTATAGGAGGTATATTGGTGTTTTAGGGCCTGGTGTAATGTTTGCACAGTCACCTTGTCATAGGGTGGTATTCTGTATTTGGTGAGGGTCTATCTGTGTTCCGCATGTGTGACTGAGGTTAAGTATTCTGCTAATGTGTCATTTCTATGTAGGAATCTATAAAAACTTGGTTTGTTCTGTTTTCCTACTGGGAGGTATATTGGTGTTCTAGGGCCTGTGTAATGTTTGCAAGGTCACCTTTTCATAGGGTGATAACTATTTGAGTGCTGGCAGTTAGTGTTGTTTTGGAATGGGAGGTTTATTATATTGTAATTGTAATTTAGTTTGCTCATGGCTTTCTGAGGACCAAGCCTACACCCAACATGTGTTATAAAAGTCTTAATACCATATGTGTTCAAAGGATCTTTGTGACTTTTATACAGGTTTTTTTTGGTTGACACCACAGCAGTGCTTATAAATATAATATACATGCTGTTGTGATATTTTTATTTCAAAAGACTGTACTTTGAGTGTCTTTTTTATGTAAAATATTTTATTATAAATGCATAATCTGAAATTGTGTGTGGAGAAGGCCGGGCACGAAACTTTAAGATTCACTTAGGGTGCCTAATACCTTTGCATTAACCATGATTAGAAAAAGAATACAAATAAAATGTAAAAAAGAAAAACACAATAAGGAAGAGCCAGCATAGTAATTGTTCACACAGGGCTGTGAAAACGTAGCACTGGCCCTGCACAGCGGCTCTCTGTGGTGACGCTTGGCTGACTTCCTGCCCTTCCCCAGTGAAATAGACTCCACACAGTGCTGCCATATGGTGATGCGCTGGCAGGTGATGGTGGGGGAGAAAGGGAGGGCGCAGGGGAGACAACACAAATGCATTGGCCTCCAGTCACCAAACACTCTCGCTATGCTACTGCAGCGAATAATTAAAAGTAATAAGAATAAAAAATATTTCCTCCCTCCTCCATACCTGGAAACGTTTCATTTCCAGTCACCCTGAGACTGCAGACACTCTTTCACAGGCACACAACAAGCAGGCTCCCAATCTCTCTCTATCTCACAGGCACACACACACAAGCAGGCTCCCTGTCTCTCTTTCACAGGCGCACATTGGACAGGAATGGATTTAGGATTTTGCCACTTATAGAAACTTTTGGTGCTTTCACACCCTTACCTCCTGTAAGGGTCTGTTACAGGGCTGAGCGCACACACACAAACAGACTTCCAATCTCTCTCTTTCATAGGCACACATATAAGCAGGTTCCCAATCTCTCTCTGTCTCACATGCACACACACAAGCAGGCTCCTAATTTCTCTCTCTCGCTCTTTCTCTCTCTCTCTCTCTCACACACACACACACACAGAGGCACACAGGCACACACACTAGCAGGCTCCCAATCTCTCTCTTTCACAGGCACACATAGAAGCAGGTTCCCAATCTCTCTCAGTCTCACATGCACAAACACAAGCAGGCTCCTAATCTCTCTCTCTCTCTCTCTCTCGCTCTCTCACACACACACACACATACACACACAGGCACACACACTAGCAGGCTCCCAATCTCTCTCTACTCACAGGCAGACACACAATCTTTCAATCTTTCACTGACACATTCATAGGCATGCTCCCAAACTCACAATTGTACCTCTGCTCATTCTTTAACCCCACTCACCTGGGTTAAAGCGGCGGTCCACCACCCTGTCCCTCTTCTCCTCCAGCGGGCACAGATGCTGCATCTCCCTTCTCCTCCGACCTCGCCAGCCTGGGCTTGCCACGTCTATTTTTCTTCCTTTTCAGCCTCACCAGCTTGGGTTCTGGTGGGTGCCACTACCACGACTTTTTTTCTTCTTTTCTCGGCCCTGCTGGCCTTGATTCTGGCAAGCACCACTGCCGCATCTCTGTCTCTTCTCCCACCAGTGCCAATGGATGGGGTCTCTCCTCATTGGTGGGGGTGGGAACCCTGCCATCACTGATGAAGAGGGTCTCTCCTTGATGGCAGGGGGTGGGAACCGCCGCCAGTGGAGATGAACAATGTCTCTCCTTGCTGGCGGGGGGTGGGAACCCTGCCAGCATGCTGACGAACGGGGCTTCTCTTGCCACCTGCCGATGTTCCGACCTCCCTGCTCAAGCATCATCAAGGGGAATAACTTGGCCTTTGATCATGACATTGGGCAGGCAAGTCAGAGCATCAGCGGGTCACACATAATGGAGAGTTTTCAAGTGATAAGTGGGCTGTATTAAAAACCTTTAAGGGCCGGATTTGCCCCACCACTGGTATAGAAAAAGGCTGAAATCTTGGAGACAGATGGCTGTAGTCAGGGGCAACTCAAGGCAATCTGCTGCCTGAGGCGAGGAAATGAACTGGCCATCCCCTCCCACCCCCAGCTCATCACATGCATGGTGCAGGTCAAATCACCAAGATGGCCAAGTGGCAGGGTGTGACCCCTTGGAGTGATTTGAAATGCTGGGGAAGTGGGCAGGCAGAGATCAGAGTTCCAGAGGAGTTGCAGATAAGAATGTCAGTGATAATAGAATAATATTTTGGCTGAGTAAGGCATTTACTGCCAAGACTGCTGTATCTCCTCAATGTCTTAAATATGCCCAGCCTCCTGCATCATTTGTACATTGTGACTTTATGTGACTGTGGTGCTATTCAAGATTTTTGGCAGCAAATATTGCAATTTTTCACATCAACATTTACGGACAATTTTCCATGGTCAGCTGCATTCTGTATCTTAAGTTATAGAAGTTATATAGAAGTTATATAGAACCTAGAAGAGCCTAGAATAAGTTATATAGAACCTAGAATAGCCTCGAAAAATAGGCAAAAATGAATGCTGGTGAAAGGCTGTTTAACTGCAATGAAGCCAATTCTAGCTAAATGGCTAGATAAAAATGTGCCTGATTTTCCCACTTGGAGACTTTCTATGTTGGATCTTTTTTTTTTTGTTAGAGAGGAAATCAACAGCTCTTTTAAAAGAAAATTTACTTTCAACAATCGTGGTTTGTACTCATGGAATTTGCATGCAGAGGCGGCTCAAGGCAATCTGCCACCTGAGGCGAGGAATGAGATGGCGCCACCATCGCCTCACCCCCTCTCGCTCTGACCCTCCCCCCCCCCCCCCCCCGCATGCCCCGCCCCCCATCCCTCGTCCCTTCAGCCACTGCCGGCCTGGCCTCCGGCGGCGGCATCCCTCCCCGTCTTCGCTGGCCTGCACTCCGGTGGTGGCGGCATCCCTCCTCGCTCCTCCACGTTTACATTTTTTTAACCTTTCCCTTGTAATGATCGCACCTGCTTGTGGGAGACTTGTGTGAAATACAGGGATCCCCATGAGCATGCTCAGAGTCAGAGGGCAGGCAATACTGGTAAAGAGAGGGTGTGGAGTTGGTGGAGATTCCTGTCCAGGCCCCTCAGGCCTAGAGAAGAGAGGGAGAGAAGTGGGAGGGGAATTTTGGGGAATTGGGGTTTTGATCGGAAGAGAAGGAGTCTGCGTTAGATTTGAAGAAGATTTTTGGACTTTCAATTGACCGGTCTGGAAGGTGGGGCTACCCTCCCCCACCCCCACCACCACCACCACCATCACCACAGTATCCGTATCTAGAAAGGCTGAGTCGCTGAGCTTTAAACCCACACTGCAATGCAAAAGCAAGGGCGAGGAGATTTCTAGAGATTGTGAGAATCGTGGATTCTCTTTTTGGATTTTGGTACTTTCTATGTTCCAAGTTTATGCTGGAGCTGCCCAGAACCCTGTTATCCAATGGGAAGGGATCATTAAGCCTGGATGGTGGTGCAACAGGAACACAGAAACCACGGTTTTGACTATTATGATTTTTATGCAGTTTGATGTTTCCATACTGGTTGGGACTTTATTTTTTCTACAAGTAAACTTTTACTTTGAACAACAAAGTGGACCCTGCCCTTTTATTTTTGCTTATGACACCTATGTTTGGTGTTATTTTTCAGTGGTTATTGTGGTTACCCCTGCACCTAAGTGGCACCCCAGGGTACAGAGGCTTGGAGCAGTGGAGTTTTCCTTAGATATGCCTAGGGTCCTTGGATTAGTGGGGGAAGGGGAGTTACACACAAACTTTTTCCACTCTCTCTCATATACACATACTTTCTAACACCTATGTTCATTCTCAAAACTCACAACTCCCTCATACGCATACATACACATGCACTCACTCAGACACATACACACAATCACTCACACTCTATCACATGCTCACACAGTTATATACGCATGCTTGCTCACACTATCACATGCTGACACACTCATACACATGCTCACTCAGACTCTCTCACATGCTCACACACACACACTTTCTCACACTTTCACATGTTCACACACATTCGCTTACACTCTCTCACATGCTCACATACCTGGTAGCTCACACTCTCTCACAAGCTCATCACACACTTGCTTGCTCACATTCTTTCACGTGCTCCCACACATTGTATATATGTGCAAATCAAATGCTCCCTCTTGGTCCATCTTCCCTTCTATTCCCTTTCACTCAAGCCCTTCTCTTCCCTTCCCGTCCTTCTCATTCACTTTCCCTGCTTTCCCTTTCATTCCCTCTCACTCACTCAGCCCCATTTGTTTCCCTTCCCTTCCCTCCCCTCTCCAATACTCACTTACCCCTCCCTTTCCTTCTATCCTACAACATTCACTTATCCCCCCTCCCAGCTCAGCCATCCTTTCTGATTCACCCCACTCTCTTCCTTCTCACATCAATCATTGTTTCTCTTTCCTCCTGCCCATAGGGCCTGGGATCCCCATAGGCACGTCATAAACCTGCGCTGCAGCCTCCAGCTTGTTTTCCTACTGGCGGGCATGTGATAATCCCATGCCACCGTTGCTAATGATTTCTGGCTGCAGGTCCTGGGTTCCCTGTGGGTACATCAGGATTCTGCACCGCCGACTCGGAGTTTGTTTTCCTACCCGAAGCCTTGAAACCCAACTGGCATGTCAAAGCGCTTTGCCACGATCGCTAATTATTTCTGCCCACAGGGTCTGGGAACCCACACGGGAACATCAGAATTCTGTGCCACCAGTGCTAAGTTTGTCTTTCTGAAATCAGGGCCTGCTGTCTGGTTTCCCTGTAGGCATGCCATTATTTGGGGCGACTGGTGATTTTTTTATGCCTGGGTATGGATGCAGGGTGAGGCAGCTACCACAGGAGCGTTTTGAGGGGCAATTTTTGCTGCTCTAAAACTTTGCTGCTTGAGGCCGCCTCCTCACCGTGTCTCAAGATAGAACCACCCCTGGCTGTAGTAACCTAATCTTTTAGAAAACACAGTCATCTGAAAACACTATTATATATTCTTCTATGCTGCTACTGGTGGCAGGAATGACTATTCCTGCTTTCCCTATAACAATGTGATTTCTCAAGCACGACATCTTCAAATGGGGTTCAGTTACTTTCATTGTCCAAGAAGTCAATGGGAAATCTACTTGAAATGAAGCCAGGCATGTTAGGAGACAATCAAAATAAGAGCACCAGTATCTAAGATATGTCAAGATAAGAAACAGAGATCCATTTTCCATGCTACTTAAGGTTCTCATATATAGTTCAATTTATCATCCTAAAAAGAAAATAGGATTTGTTGAATGTAATTTACATTACTAAAATGTAAGATGTATGGGGCGGATTTTAAAAGGGTTACGTGCGTAAATCCTGAGGATTTACGCACGTAACTGCTCCTGCAAGCGCCGAGCCTATTTTGCATAGGCCCGGCGACGCACGCAAAGCCCCGGGACACGCGTATGTCCCATGGCTTTGTGAAAGGGGCGGGGCAGAGGCGCGGCAGGGGCGGGGCAGGGGCGGGACCGAGGCCTCCGGCACAGCGGCCAGAGGCAGGCGTAACTTACAAAATAAAGGTAGGGGGGGATTTAGATAGGGCTGGGGACGGATTAGATAGGGGAAGCGAGGGGAAGGTGGGGGGGGGGAGGCTGGAAGGAAAGTTCCCTCCGAAGCCGCTCCAATTTCGGAGCGGCCTCGGAGGGAATGGGGAAAGCCATCGGGGCTCCCCTAGGGCTCGGCGCGTGCAAGGTGCACTAGTGTGCACCCCCTTGTGTACGCCGACCCTGGATTTTATAACATGAGTGCGCCTGCGCGCGCGTGTTATAAAATCGGGCGTACATTTGTGCGCGCCGGGTAACACGCATGTTTAAAAATCCGGCCCTAAGCGTATTAAGCCAGAAATTTAAGCGCCCTCTCCCTTTTCCTTAATTTATCTTTTTGATTTCAAACGTGCATATTATCATGTAGAAACTAAGTTTAAGGCAAACTTTAATGGAAAAGTTTACCCTCGTTTGGCAGTTTCTTTTTCTTCTTACCTCTGCTCTCCGTTTCTCCTTGATGTTTATGTCTAAGAAGGGAACCTGCTGATGCCAGAACCCACAGCGCCTCCTTTCTCCAGAAGGTCCCATATCTTATGTTCACTCCAAGACCAGCCTGCCTCACTTCCGTGATGTACCCAGGCCTTGCCAGCCCAGATTGACAGAAGGTCAGTGCTTAGCTGCTGCCAAACATTTGCAAGGCTCCTTGTTGCAATTCCCCAAAGGTCACTAATTCCATCAGGCATTAAGAATGATCTGCCAAAATGTTGTGCTATGATAAACACGTGTTTAAATTTGCTCTCACTGTGTTTAAAAATAACTAAGCTACTCACTTTTTACACAAATTATGAGCCTGTGAGGGCAGAACTAATATTGGTCTGAGCCTATGATGCTGGCTCTATGGTTTGGCAATAGCTTGTGCTTACCCTGCATGTGGAGAGCATGAATCAGTCTTTGTAAATACAACCTTCATGCTAGTTGATTTCAAAGATCAAAAACTGTTAGCAGGAGACCTGCAGTGACAGATTGCTGAAAAAAATATGCAGAAAATCTAAACTCTGTTTCCCATGATCATTGGCCCATGGAAGCAAGAAAAAAATTTAGACCCTAATGAGCAGTTAAAGAGAAAATATCTGGCTGCCTGGAGCTCAGTCACCACCTGCTTTTTCCTTGTTTTGTTTTCTAGCCACTAATTACTGAGCAGAGTCAATTCCTAATGAGGCAGTTCTGATTTCCTGTTTTTGGTACATCTTAAGCCACTTAAAGCGCAAGTTGAACATAAAAGCAACCATTAGAAACATACTCTAGATTAATTACAATAACTTTGTTTTTTTCGGATTTTCCACTGCTGCATTTCTCATTTACTGTCTCTGTACGATAAAGCAAGACTTTCTCACAAGTGAAGATGGAAAGTCTTGCTGTGGACACCGGAGTCAGAGAAACCCTCTGTCTGCTGGTGAGGAAAGAGGCTGAAGAAAAAAGGGGAATGTAACGCTGATTTACTGCAAAGTGTGAAAGAGGTATTCCAGGTGGTGCAGAGATAACCGAAGATCAGCAGGGGGAAAAGGCTGAGCCGGCCGTGCTTTTATCCCTTTGCATGCATGCACAGGCTTCTTAGCTCTGATTTCTCTGATCAGTTTTCCCTAGGAATATCAGAACGAGGATGCCATACATGCAAAAAAAAACCCGTAAAACTGGGACTGGCTTAGTTTGTCCCTGGTGACCTGGCGTTATCTGGTAATAGAAGCTAGAGATTGCAAGCCCATATGGGCTATAGGATACAACAAGGACTGGATTAGCCTGGCCTTAATGACATGGATGCAGGTGACAACTATAGTGGGAGGTGACTTAATGCTGTATTCTCTTTTACTGACCTGACTCCTATTCCTAACCCAGGCAGCAACAGTCTATGGTGAACCAAGGAACCTGTACAAAATGGTGTGTATTTTATATTGTACAGTCACACAAGTGAATAGTGTTATTAAAACAGCTACTACCTTAAAGACATTTGCTAATGTGAACCTTAAAAATAAAATTCTGCATGGGTCTGGGAGGCCTGCCTGCTAGCCCCACCTAACTCATAAAGCAGACAAAACTTCAATGGTCCTCTCTTATTATTATGACAGGGTTTTCCTCTCAGGATTCAGACGTCCTCTTAATGGTGGGAAAAGACTTTTCAACGCCCTCCAGTTTCCACATGACAAAGTGGCTGCCTGTTCCTCCAGTCACTGGAACAGAATTGGCGGAACAAGCTATTGTGTTCGCACTGTGCTCAGCGTCTAGCATTGCACCTCACTGGGCCAACCTGCAGGAGGACAGAAAGGCCTTCCTAAACAGCGGTTTCTATTAACAAGACAAAGTCACTAAACCCCCATCTGACAGCTTCTAAGCTTTCAGTTCCTGTTCCATGATTGCAGATTAGGAAAAAATAACAGAAATGCTGTCTTCCAACGTCTGTTTTCTAAAACACTACACTGCTTCAGTGGAGTGCAGGGATGGCCATCTCTGGTCCTGGAGAGCAGCAAACATGCCTGTGGATATCTTATAATGATTATGCATGAGATAGATTTGCAACGCAGGCAGTGCATGCAAATCTTTCTCATGTATATTCATTGTGGGTATCCTGAAAACCAGACCCATTTGTGGCTCTTGAGGACTGAAATTGCCACCCCCTGGTCTAGAGGTCTCTCTAATGGCAGAATTCATTGCTATGGAATAAGAAATGAATTGCTGCAAACCCTGACTGACAATATCATGAGGAGGAAATCAGGCAGGAAGATGCATCTAGTTGAAAGAGTCATGGAGAGCAGGGCAGAAATCCTGAAAAGTTGCAATATTTGCAGACAGAAGGTATTAAGATAAGTCTGCACACAGCCAAATATATAAGATAATAACACAAATAAAAAAGCAAAAGTCATGGAGAAATTAGAAAAATCAAGATAAATCACAGAAAATAGCTCAGATTACTGACAGTCTTGCAAAATACCATAAGTACAAAGAACACTTAATAGCAAAGTCAAAGCTGCATAATTATTCACTCTCGGATATTTAGATACCTAAAAAGCGGAATAGAAATCAAATAAAGAAAGAAAATACTTGACATGTCATAAATTCTGCATGAAGAAATCAAATGCCAGGATTACATTTTATACCCAGGAGAGCTAGGCTTACCAGATATGCTGCCTAAAGCACCTAAAACAGGTTTTTAATCTTAAAATTATATTTTCATATAGTCAGAATAAGCTCTATAAATCACTAGGTGAACGTCTAAAGAACTGCACAGAGTATAGTAACTGGAAATTTCCTTCAAAGAACCACTCTGAAGTGTGGAACTGCAGGCAATAAAAATCACTACAATAACGATATATTTTCAGATTTCTTGCCTGCAGCTGCTTTGTGACTTCCAGATCATAAAAGCTTAGCTTACTACTTAAAAATCATTTTCACATTTGGTTACTAGTGCTTGCTGCTTGATGCTAGTTGCATTCTCCTGCAAATGGTGTCGTTAAACAGGGGAATCACTGCCCTATGACATCAGCTAGCGAATGAACACATCCCTGAGCTTTGCACTCCCTCTACTCTCTGCAGCAATTGAATGATATTTAAAGTGTAACGAAGTGATTTTCCCCAAATACACTGAATAGATAAGAACTAGAAATACAAGGGTGACCACATACAGAAAAAATGGTTTCAATTTCATTGTGACTTCTGTCACTTGAGGAATAACTTTAACAAAATAAACAAACAAACAAAACGCACACACACACACTTCACACATACTAGTCCCAGAAGTGTCACAGATTAAAAAAAAAAAAAAAAAAAGTGTGCTGTAAGAATAATAAACTATTGGAAAATCATTTCCTGAAAAATAATCAGCCCACTTCTTAACCAGCAATGACTTCAGTTTGTGTGAAATACCATTATGGTTCTGTAACTTCCTTTGTCATTTTTTACATGGGCTTTCTTTTTGGCATCCAAACTTGAATAGAACTTCAGACAAAAGTAGCTGGGACTGACGAACACCACCCAAACGAAATTGGAAATTACACCAGTGGTGGTTGGTGAGTTATTAAACAAATTAGGCAGTGGTGGTGGTGGGGAGCATTGATGCAAGCAGATAAAAAATGCCCATCCCTTAGCTATTTCTTCCTCTCCTCATGTCCCTCTCTCTCTTCCGTGCTCATCTTTTTTTCTTTTCCCTACCCAATTTTCTCTCTCCTCCTTAGCGATCTTTTTTACTATCTTCCCCTTATCATCTCTCTTCTATACTCATTTTTTTTCTCTCCACCCCAACCATCTCTTTCCTATGCTTTTCTTTCTGACCTGTTCTGTTTTCATTCTCTCCTTCTCATTTACTCTTTTCTCTGTCTCATTCTTTCCCATCTGACACTGCTCCTCCTGCTCAGTGAAGAGGTAGGGGCAGTGAAGGGGGAAGCCCTGAGGAACCCTGCCATTGCCAGCCCCCTACTGCTGATGAAGCCCCCAAAACCCTCCTAGAACTGCTACTCCTCTTAGGCTTGCAGGGCCAGGGAACTATCTTGCTCTTCTTCAGCTGGTACAAACCGTGCTTGCACCAGCCAGAACAGATTGCTCACTGGGTAAATAAGCTATCTAGAAAAGGAGCCATGGCCGCTATCTGAATGAATATATGCTGCCCTGGTCCTTTTAAATGTTGGCTTTCAGTAACACAAGGTTGTGACAATAGGAACACTATAAGAGAAACAACTTAAAAGCAAAAGCAGCTGGTCTACCAAACTGAACTGTAAGTGAAATTGTCTTAGTATTGAGTAAGACTTTTAAAGCATCAGTTTCTTGGCTGCAGTAATAAAAATTAAGGGCCTTTAAGTTTTTTTTTTCCCCATAAGCACAGTCCTTTTTGTTTAGGGTCCTAAATCTGAGAATGGATTTTGACAGGATATGTTTTGCCTATCTTGACCAGTCACTACTCAATCACCTTACTCTTACCTCATCTTATGCTGCCTGAACCCTTCATGCTTTGACTTTTAGGGAATTTTGACACTCGGCTTTGTTAGGGATAGATACTTCAAGCTGAAAGATTTCACAGCCTCTGGAATTACCCTAACACCCTAGGTTTTTGTGCGTAGGTGGTGGTGTAATCTCACATCAGTGCCAACAAATTAGAATTCAGCAGCACTCCGGTAGTAAAAGCATGCAAGGGAAATTTGACCAATGCCAGAGTTACAGGTACAGGTGAACTGGAAACAACTGGGGTTGTTCTTAGTCATTGTAGGTTGTTACAGCAAACTTGCTTTACCCTGCATACCTTAAGTGAAGGCAGAAATCATATCTGGGCATCAAACCATGACATAATGATTATAGGACACAGAAAAAAGAAAAATCAGGCCCAGTGCATGTAACATATAATATTTCACAACTTGTTTCAAAGGAAAGGTAGTTGTAGAACAAGCGGTTATGAATGATAATAAAGATCCAAGGAGGGAGACTGAAGAGCAATGTCAGGAAATATTATTTCACAGAAAGAGTAATGGATGCGTAGAACACTCTTCTGGGGGGGGGGCAGCGTGATGAAAGCTAAAACAGTAATTAAGTTTAAGAAGGAATGGGATAAGCACAGAGAAGCCTTAGATGCTAAAAGTGAAGAGACAGCAGAAATAGCATCTTAAAGTGCTATACTTGACTGATTCAACAAGGAATTATGGAGCTGCCAGAATGAATGGCAAACTGCATAAAGTGAAATGTTGGAAGTTATAGCGGAAACACAGGCAACAACATGGCATGATTTGTCTGGCAGGCTGCAATGATAGTTGATTCTATCAACTGGGTCTGCCTGGCAGGCTACAAGTGCTGTAATAGCTAGAAGAACCAGCAGAAACATAGGCACTGATATTGTCGTGTCTGGCTGGAAGGCTGCGCAAAGGATCTAGGAAGGACACTGGTAGTTGTAACTATTTAGATCAGGCTGTTATGATAGAATCAGACTAGCAGCTGGGTTTGTCTGGTAGACCCCAGAAACTCACCCAAGGGACCTCTCTTTAAAAGGAGGGCATTTAACTTAACTCAGGAAGCAAGGGCCACTAAGGAAAGAACCTTCTGTAACAGTTAAGAGAGGGGTGCTTGCTTTTGGCTGAAATTAAACTTCCCATTTCATTTTGAAAATTAAACAAAAGCAAACCAAAATGTTTTGGCTTTGTTTTGTTTGCTGCCACCAAATCCCCTCCCCCCCATCCCAAACTTTGCCAGACTGTCCCCCCCCCCCCCCCCCAACCACTCGCTACATTCGAGGGTCTAAGGGGCAGGAGCCACTAAGTCTCCGTTTCAAATAGGCACAAGTGAGCGCCTTGAAGCCAGCACTATTTTATTATATGGAAGTATATCTGTACCTCCCAAAAGAGCTACCTCCATACAACAAAAAATGCCACAGGTCTCAGGGCCTGTGGGTGCCATTTTGAATCAGAGGCCTGGCAGGGCAGGAGTGACTGGGAATTGCTTCTAAGGACTAGTTAGTCCTCTTTAGACCCATTAGGGGGAGGGGCAGACAAAGGTTTTTTTACTTTTTGTTTACTGGGGGAGGGGGATTGTTTGTTGTTTTGTTTTGTTTTGTTTTAAATAAACAATACAAATGTAAATTGGAGAGCATGTGAGGAGGCACTAGGTGTTCTGGAGAGGCTCCCATTCCTCCTGCGCAAAATTTCAATATAATACAAGCTTAACACTGCTGCAACTGTCTAAAGAATGGCCAAAAAAGCAGCTAAATGGTCACTTCCCATGATGTGGGCTGACCATGGCACCAAGCCCAAGCATTCTGGCACAAACACCTCAGTGGACAAATCAGTGCTATCAGAGGACCATGTGTGAGAAGATGAATGTGCAAGAGAATTGGAGATCACAGCAGAAATGATAGATATGGTTAAAGAGATAATGAACGAGACTGACTCTTGAATCCACAACAATTTAGATGCAAAACTCAAGATGGTTGTGGATAAAATAGCTCAACTCATCTCAGCTGTAGGTGGGACTATGGCAAGGTTGGACAACTTGCAGGAAAGAGTTGAGGAGCTGGAGAATTCTCTTACTGGAGCCTGGTAAAAAAAATCAAAAGATTTGAAAGATCTAATAAATTAATGCTAGAAAAACAAGATGATCTCAAGAATTGCAATCGCCACAACACTTTTCAGATTTGTGTTCCTGAGGGAACTGAAAAAGCTGACCCCATGGTGGATTATGCAACATGGCTGCCATGGCTTTTGGTAGTAAGGTTAAAGTGGATAGAGCACATCAGACCTTGGCACCAAAACCCACAGAGAATGCAAGGCCAAGAGCAGTGATAGTACAATTTCATAATTATGTTGACAATTGTGATGCAGTACGACCTGGCCCGGGGCAGAAACAGCTGAGACACAGCCGAGCAGAAGCTAGTGGTACCAAACTTAGCCACCGGAGGGCGCTGAGGAAGGTAGCAAAGACTACACTTCCCAGGTTCCCCGAACCAACACCTGACCCCTGGCTGGAGCCTGAGCAGGAACAGGTGGAGGAAATTGGGACTGATCCCTATGACTCAGCATGCTCTATGGAGGCTGAAGAAGAGGGCGTGCCCCCGTGGTGGACCTGGCCACAAAAGCCCGGCTCCTCGGAGTCTCTGGAGGAGGAGATGGAGGTAAGCTGGGGAGAGGAAAGCTCCAGCTGTTCCTCTATGGAGGTGGAATAACCAGGAGGTTGGGGGATGGTAAATCCTGTATTGCTGTATGGATGTATGAGACAGGCGGGAAGGGAATTGTGTTTTAAATGCTGTGTACCCTGGGGCTTGTAAGGACAACCCCGCATTAATATAAGGCTGCAGCCGCTGAGCTACAGCACCACATTAAACTCCTTATTGATTAAGATCCTTTTTCTGTGTACTGCTTGGGAGTGCCAGGACTGGGCCTGGCACTCTGACTAGAGGCTGTGAGGAGTCCATAGCAGCGCTATGCTTGAGCTGTGCAAGGGGACAAGACGTGTCATAGGAGCGAAGCCAGAGGCCTGAAGCCCAGCAAAGCCCCACAGCACGCTGAGCGGAGCGACCTGATCGTGACACAATGCAATAAAAAGCAAGAATTATGGAGGCCACCCAGAAAAAACCCAAGAACTGATGTTTGAGAGAAGCATATGTACACATGTTTTTGTTTGTTTATTTAATTATTTATATGGCTCAGTTGATTTGCTGCAAAAGAGACAAAGTTTCAATCAAAGTGGGGGAATGGCCTAGAAGAGAGTTCTGCCATTTCTTTTCAGATTTAAGAAGCAGGGGTATTCTGCTCCAGCCCCTCCCCTCCAGGCAGCCTGAAGGGAAAGAGAGGGGAGGAGATGAGCACTGGTTTCCAAAAGATGGCTGAGAATTGAGCATGGTGGAGCCTGAGAATGGAGGAGCACTGCGATAAGGAGGAAGAAGAGTGTATTTTGGTATTTGTGTGAAAGAGAGTGTGTGTTGGGAGGAAGAGAGTGTTCACACCCAGCCCCTGGTCCCTTGTACACGTCACTCCCTCCCTTCCCCCCATCCCCACTCCACAGATCCACTTCTTTTTTGTCTACAAATTAAGCCCTGGTTTCAATAAAAAACAGCTTAAGCAGCAGTATGGGCTGATGCATCCTGCTAGACTGAGAGTCTCAAATACTGGGAAAACTATAGTGCTTGAAATGGCCAAAGATGCTACAAAATTTATCCAAGGCTTGAGAGCACCGAATGGAGAATCCCAGGCATGAGTAACAAGCACATGCCAGTCTGTGAATAGCAGCAGTAACATGTAGGGGAAGAGGGAGACTACCACCGTTAAGATACATGACTGAGGTGGTGCCTTCCGAAGGAAAAAGCAGTGGAAGGGCAGAGATAGATCGACTGCCTGTCTATCTTTAGAGCCAGGACAAATGGAGGAAGTGTATCTTTCCTCTATTCTGTTTCTACCGGCATTATCTACTCAGGTCAGAAGGATTCTCAGAGCATGTATGATCATAATGCACACAGTTAAAATGTAGCGATCAATATGCAAAAGTCTGAAGATTCTAGAAGGTGCCTTATCACTATTGTCCTTCTAATTAACAATCCAGCCATATGCATACACACATTTAATCAGGAAGTGGAAGACTGGTGGGTGGTTGGCCTGTGCCACCTAAGTCAGTTGTGGACTGAAAAAAACTGAATCCATTTGAGGTTCTATGGAAGGTTTAGTTTGATGGCAGTCTCAAAATATATATTCCAAAATCAGAGAAGCCTTAATGAGATTGGAATGGTCAGGATAGACTAGAAATCAGGCCCTTAAGAAAGCAGAGTTGCTTACCTGTAACAGGTGTTCTCACAGGACAGCAGGATGTTAGTCCTCACATATGGGTGACATCATCAGGATGGAGCCCAATCACGGAACACTTTTGTCAAAGTTTCCAGAACTTTGACTGGCACCTACTGGGCATGCCCAGCATAGTATCAACCCTGCAGCCAGCAGGGGTCCCCCTTCAGTCTCGTCTTATAGTAAAAGTACATGCGAAAAATAAAATAATAAATCGTAAGCGAACCCAACTCTGTGGGGTGGCGAGCATTACAGGTAATGCTTTCTCACAGGACAAGCAGGATGGTAGCCCTCACATATGGGTGAGTACCGAGCTGAGGATGCCCGAGCAATGCACCAAATGTACCCAAAGATGTGCAACAGGCACAACAACTGGGGTGGAATTTGGTAGAGGGCATCCTGAACACTAACGGGTTGGCAGAAGGATGTTGGTACCTCAGTTCGCAAATAAGTTGCATAGCACAGACTGGCCAAACATGGAATCTGTCTGCCAGCCTTGTCTAAACAATAATGGGTTGCGAAGGTGTGGAGAGAGCTCCAGGCAGCAGCCTTACAGATGTCAGCAAGCGGCACCGAGCGTAGGTGCGCTTCTGATATTGCAATGGCCCTGATAGAGTGTGCTTTAACACGGTCTTGAAGTGGAATGCCTGCCTGCTGGTAGCAAAAGGAAATACAGTCCACTAACCAGGAGGAGAGAGTCTGCTTACCCAAAGGTTTGCCCAATTTGATGGGATCAAAGGAAACAAACAATTGAGTGCCTTTCCTGTGGGCAGCTGTACGGTCTAGATAAAATGCTAGAGCACGTTTACAGTCAAGGGTATGCAGAGCCTGTTCTCCTGGGTTTGAGTGGGGCCTGGGAAAGAAAGTGGGTAGTATAATGGATTGATTGATATGAAACTCTGACACTACCTTAGGCAAAAACTATGGGTGAGTGCGGAGTACTACCCTGTCATGCAGAAGTTTAGTGTAAGGCGGGTAGGTGACTAAGGCCTGTAACTCACTAACTCTGCGAGCCGATGTGATTGCCAACAGAAAAATCACTTTCAAAGTGAGATAGCGGAGATCACAGGATTGGAGAGGCTCAAACGACGGTTTCATGAGCCTTCCCAAAACCATGTTGAGGTCCCAAGAAGGGGCCGGAGGGTGCAGTGAAGGTTTAAGGTGAAGCAAGCACGCCCCCACACCTTTATGGAAGGCGGCTACCGCACTGACATGTACCCTGATAGAAGAAGTTTTGAGACCTGACTCTGACAGGTGCCAGAGATAGTCCAGAAACTTCGGTGTGGGACAAGTGAAGGCATCGATGGACATGCAAGTACACCATCTCGTAAACCTGTTCCATTTATACCGATAAGATTGCCTCGTGGAAGGCTTTTGTGAAGCTACTAGGACACGGGAAACCGGCTCTGAAAGGTTAAGAGGTTGAAGTATTAACCTATCAACATCCAGGCAGTCAGGGAGAGGGCCTGGAGGTTGGGGTGACGAAGGCAGCCATTGTGCTGAGTGATCAGAAGTGGGTCCTTCCCCAGAGGAATGTGCTGGTATATCGATAGGTCATGGAGAATTGGAAACCAGACCTGGCGTGGCCAATGAGGGGCTATGAGAATCATTAGACCCCTGTCCCTTCGCAACTTCACAAGGGTCTTTGAAATGAGTGGAAGTGGACTGTTGGCCCACGAGAGGGAGAAAGCATCTCTGGGTTGGCGGTGTTGGCTGCGAGTGAGAGAGCAGAAGTTCCCTACTTTGCAGTTGTGAATTGACACAAATAGGTCTATGTGAGGGTAACCAGAAGTCTAAGAAGTAAGATGGGAGAGTTAGAGTGTATAGCAGCAAATGATGAGATTGACATAATTGGCATCACAGAAACTTGGTGGAAGGAGGATAACCAATGGGACAGTGCTATATCAGGGTACAAATTATATCGCAATGATAGGGAGGATCAACTTGGTGGGGGTGTGGCACTTTATGTCCGGGAGGGTATAGAGTCCAACAGGCTAAAGATCATACAAGAGACTAAATGCTCAGTAGAATCTATATGGGTAGAAATCCCATGTGTGTTGGGTAAGAGTATAGTGATAGGAGTATACTACCGTCCACCTGGACAAAATGGTCAGACAGATGATGAAATGCTAAGAGAAATCAGGGAAGCAAACCAATTTGGCAGTGCAATAATAATGGGAGATTTCAATTACCCCAATATTGACTGGGTAAATGTAACATCAGGACTTGCTAGAGATATAAAGTTCCTGGATGTAATAAATGATTGTTTCATGGAGCAATTGGTTCAGGAACCAACAAGAGAGGGAGCTATTTTAGATTTAATTCTTAGTGGAACACAGGATTTGGTGAGAGAGGTAACGGTGGTGGGGCCACTTGGCAACAGTGATCATAACATGATCAAATTTAAACTAATAACTGGTAGGGGGACAATAAGTAAATCTGCAGCTCTAACACTAAACTTTCAAAAGGGAAACTTTGATAAAATGAGGAAAATAGTCAGAAAAAAACTGAAAGGTGCAGCTGCAAAGGTTAAAAGTGTTCAACAGGCTTGGACATTGTTTAAAAATACAATCCTAGAGGCGCAGTCCATATGTATTCCACGCATTAAGAAAGGTGGAAGGAAGGCAAAACGATTACCGTCATGGTTAAAAGGTGAGGTGAAAGAGGCTATTTTAGCCAAAAAATCATCCTTCAAAAATTGGAAGAAAGATCCATCTGAAGAAAATAGGATAAAACATAAGCATTGTCAAGTTAAGTGTAAAACATTGATAAAACAAGCGAAGAGAGAATTTGAAATGAAGTTGGCCATAGAGGCAAAAACTCATAATAAAAACTTTTTTAAATATATCCAAAGCAAGAAACCTGTGAGGGAGTCGGTTGGACCATTAGATGACCGAGGGGTTAAAGGGGCTCTTAGGGAAGATAAGGCCATTGCAGAAAGACTAAATGAATTCTTTGCTTCCGTGTTTACTAGTGAGGATGTTGGGGAGATACCAGTTCCGGAGTTGGTTTTCAGGGGTGATGAGTCAGACGAACTGAACGAAATCACTGTCAACCTGGAAGATGTAGTAGGCCAGATTGACAAACTAAAGAGTAGCAAGTCACCTGGACCGGATGGTATGCATCCCAGGGTACTAAAGGAACTCAAAAATGAAATTTCTGACCTATTAGTTAAAATTTGTAACCTATCATTAAAATCATCCATTGTACCTGAAGACTGGAGGGTGGCCAATGTAACCCCAATATTTAAAAAAGGCTCCAGGGGTGATCCGGGTAACTATAGACCAGTGAGCCTAACTTCAGTGCCGGGAAAAATAGTGGAAACTATCCTCAAGATCAAAATTGTAGAGCATATAGAAAGACATGATTTAATGGGACACAGTCAACATGGATTTACCCAAGGGAAGTCTTGCCTAACAAACCTGCTTCATTTTTTTGAAGGGGTTAATAAACATGTGGATAAAGGTGAACCGGTAGATGTAGTGTATTTGGATTTTCAGAAGGCGTTTGACAAAGTCCCTCATGAGAGGCTTCTACGAAAACTAAAAAGTCATGGGATAGGAGGCGATGTCCTTTCGTGGATTACAAACTGGTTAAAAGACAGGAAACAGAGAGTAGGACTAAATGGTCAATTTTCTCAGTGGAAAAGGGTAAACAGTGGAGTGCCTCAGGGATCTGTACTTGGACCGGTGCTTTTCAATATATATATCAATGATCTGGAAAGGAATACGATGAGTGACGTTATCAAATTTGCAGATGATACAAAATTATTCAGAGTAGTTAAATCACAAGCAGACTGTGATACATTACAGGAGGACCTTGCAAGACTGGAAGATTGGGCATCCAAATGGCAGATGAAATTTAATGTGGACAAGTGCAAGGTGTTGCATATAGGGAAAAATAACCCTAGCTGTAGTTACACGATGTTAGGTTCCATATTAGGAGCTACCACCCAAGAAAGAGATCTAGGCGTCATAGTAGATAATACATTGACATCGTCAGCTCAGTGTGCTGCAGCAGTCAAAAAAGCAAATAAAATGTTAGGAATTATTAGGAAGGGAATGGTTAATAAAACGGAAAATGTCATAATGCCTCTATATCGCTCCATGGTGAGACCACACCTTGAATACTGTGTACAATTCTGGTCGCCGTATCTCAAAAAAGATATAGTTGCAATGGAGAAGGTACAGAGAAGGGCAACCAAAATGATAAAGGGGATGGAACAGCTCCCCTATGAGGAAAGGCTGAAGAGGTTAGGGCTGTTCAGCTTGGAGAAGAGACGGCTGAGGGGGGATATCATAGAGGTCTTTAAGATCATGAGAGGTCTTGAACGAGTAGATGTGACTCGGTTATTTACACTTTCGAATAATAGAAGGACTAGGGGGCATTCCATGAAGTTAGCAAGTAGCACATTTAAGACTAATCGGAGAAAATTCTTTTTCACTCAACGCACAATAAATCTCTGGAATTTGTTGCCAGAGGATATGGTTAGTGCAGTTAGTGTAGCTGGGTTCAAAAAAGGTTTGGATAAGTTCTTGGAAGAGAAGTCCATTAACTGCTATTAATCAAGTTTACTTAGGGAATAGTCACTGCTATTAATTGCATCAGTAGCATGGGATCTTCTAGGTGTTTGGGTAATTGCCAGGTTCTTGTGGCCTGGTTTGGCCTCTGTTGGAAACAGGATGCTGGGCTTGATGGACCCTTGGTCTGACCCAGCATGGCAATTTCTTATGTTCTTATGTTCTTATGGAATATTGAGTCCGCTCAGTGGGGTTGAGGGACCACTCGTGCGGTTGAAAAGTGCAACTCAGCTTGTCCACCAACACATTGTCCATGCCCAGCAAGTAGGTGGCCCTGAGGTACATCGAGTGGGAAAGGGCCTCCACCCATATCTGTGTAGCTTCCTGACATAGGAGGTAGGAGCCCATTCCCCCTTGCTTGTTGATGTACCACATGGCCACCTGGTTGTCGGTTTGAATCAGGATGACCTGGTTGGAGAGGTGATCCTGAAAAGCCCTGAGAGCATATTTGATTGCACGAACCTCCAGGAAATTTATCTGGTGTTTGGCTTCCTCTGGAGACCAGATGCCCTGAGTTTGCAGATTTCCAACATGTGCTCCACAGCCGAGGTTGGAGACATCTGTTGTCAAGGTTATTTGAGGTTCTGGAATATGAAATGGGAGGCCTTGTACCAGATTGGATTGGTTTGCCCACCAAGCTAGCGATAGATGGACCTGTTTGGTGATGCAGATTGTGGAGGACATTGACTGAGAAGACTGAGTCCACTGCGATCTTAGAGTCCACTGCATTACTCTCTTGGCGAGGTGAGCCATGGGAGTGACATGCACTGTGGAGGCCATATGACCCAATAATATCAGGAAGTGACGTGCAGTTGAATGTTGTTGAGACTGCAGTTGAAGGGCCAGAGAAGCGAGAGTGAGAGCTCGATCCTGAGGTAGGAAAGCTTTCACTCTTAGAGTGTCCAAGTCGGCCCATATGAACAATAGAGTTTGCAAAGGAACTAGTCTGGATTTTTGATAGTTTATGAGAAAACCCAGGGAGATCAGGGAATGTAAAGTGAGACGAAGGGATGTCAATGCACCTTGCTGAGAGGGAGCCCTGATCAACCAATCATCCAGATAAGGGTAGACATGGACACTCTGACTCCTGAGGTAGGCCGCTACCACCACGAGGCACTTGGTGAAGACACGTGGGGCAGATGCTAGGCCGAAAGGTAACACTTGATATTGGAAGTGTTTTGGGCCTACTAGGAATTGCAGGAATCTGCAATGAGACGGAGTAATAGAAATGTGCATGTAGGCGTCCTGAAGGTCTAGAGAGCAGAGCCAGTCTCCCCTTTGAAGAAGGGGAAGTAGAGAACCCAAGGTCACCATCTTGAACTTTTCTCTTTGTAGGTATTTGTTCAGAGTGCGAAGATCCAATATTGGGTGCACCCCACCTGACTTTTTTGGTATCAGGAAATACCTGGAATAGAACCCTTGCCCCTGTTCTGAGAGGGGCACTGGTTATATTGCTTGAGACTGGAGGAAGAGGGAGACCTCCTGCTCCAAGAGTGGTGAATGGTCGGATGTTCCCCACGTCAGCCGAGGCGGGGAATCCAGTGGGACAGAGAGAAAGTAGAGGTGGTAATCTTTGGACATTACTGCAAGTACCCACTGATCTGTGGTAACTGTGTGCCATAAGCTGGAGAAGTGGCACAACTGGTCGCTGACAGGAATGGTCGGAAGTGGAAGCTGGGTACTGCTTTCTAGAAAGGAGTCAAAAACTTGCTGCTGGACCTGGTTGAGTGGCTGGCTGTGACTTCTGCCCTCTAGGCTGCCTAGGTTGGACTTTTTGGTAAAGCTTAGAAGGCCGACCCCTGGAAGCTGGGGGATAGTATCACCTCTGCCGATAGAATTGTCCCTTAGAATCCCTCTTAAAAGATCTTTTGGATGAAGAAGAGGGATCAGAAGGCAGTAAGGAGAGCTGGCGCAGAGTCTCTTGGTGGTCCTTGAGCTGCGCCACTGCTTCTTGAATCTTTTCACCGAAAAGATTATCCCCCGCACAAGGCAAATCAGCCAATCTGACTTGTATCTCTGGTCTGAGGTCTGAAGATTTCAGCCAGGTCCATCTCCTTGCACTGATACCAGCTGCCGACACCCTGGAAGCGGTGTCAAAGATGTCATACGCTGATCGTACTTCATGCTTGCCAGCATCTAAGCCCTTTTGTGCTAGGGCATGAAGTTGGTCCTGGAACTGCAGGGGTAAGGCCTCAGCAAAGTCTTGAATCTTCGTGAACAAGGCCCTATTATATTGGGTCATGGAGAGCTGGTAGGATGCAATGCAAGAGAGGAGCATTGATCCATGGAATACCCATCTTACAAATGCATCCAGGAACTTCTGATCTTTCCCTGGGGGATTGGATGAATGAGGTTTGGAGCATATGGTCCTCTTCTGGGCTGACTCTACAACTACCGAGTGATGATCCAACTGAGTTCTTTGGAAGCCAGGGGCTGACTGAACTAAGTAGGTGGCATCTGCTTTTCAGTTAACAGGTGCCACAGAGCCAGGGTGCTCCCAGTTTCTCTTCAGAAGGTCCAAAAGGATGTCATGAATAGGGATGGACATGATTTCCTTTGGAGCATCGAGAAATTGTAGAAGCTCTAGCAGCTGATGACTAGAGTCCTCTTCTGTCTGAAGCTGGAATGGGACTGTTTCAGACATCTTCTTTACAAAATTAATAAAGGACAGGTCCTCTGGAGGAGAACGCTTCCTTTCATCAGGAAGGGAGGGCTGGGAAGGTAGATCATCAGAATCCTGGGACGAATGGTCGGTCCAAGGATTATAAGGAAATAAATAAATAAATAAATGGGCATCAGATCGGTGACCGGAGGAGGAACGTATCGATGGAAGTTGGAAGCCCTGGAGTGCTTTGCCAATGGCCTCTTGGATCATCCGATCCAATTCCTCACGGAAACTTGGGGCATGAATACCTGGTTCCGGAGTTGGAGGAAGCACTGGTGTAGCTGGAGGGTCCACCGGTGAAGGTGGAATCACGGATCCTGGCACCTGTCCAGGTGGGGAACGCCTCTGTGATCCAGAGACAGAAGAGGACGAAGCCTTTTCTGTACGGGGCTACTTTGTCGGAGGCTCAGACGATGTCGATGTCGAGGGTTTAGCGGTATCGATGGCCTGAGCTTTACGATGATGGTGTTGAAGTTTTTCTCGATGTTCCCCCTGGTGTTTTTCCAGAGGAGGAACAGAGGGGGTAGACACCCGTGGAGTCTTCGAGGCCGGTTGGACAGCAGCAGATTCCCGTGCTGGCGTGACATAGACGGCACTGGTTCAGACGACGTCAAAGCTATTGATGGAGTCGGGGTTTTTGACCGAAAGAGAAGACCCATCTTATCGAGTCAAGCCATGCAACCTTTTGGTGTCATTTGAGTACATTTGGTGCAAGTAAGGACATTGTGGCCGCACCCTAAGCACATCACACAGATCGTATGAAGGTCAGTGAAGGACATTGTTCTAGTGCAGTCGGGGCATGGATGGAAACCCGACGCCATGGCTGCGACAAAATTTAGTCGCGGTGTGGTCGATGGCTGGAAGGCTGCGATGGAAAAACTAGACAGGAATCGACCGCAAATGGGTAAAAAACTTACCATTCAACCATGGCCAAAGAAATCGATAAGGGGACCCCTGTGGGGTAAAATTTTTTTTAAATTTTTCAAACAAAGTTCCGTGAGTAAAATTCCTGTCAGGAATCTCTGAAGAGCTCCTTAACCCGCGTGGCTACTGCTATGCAGAAAAAAGAAGACTGAAGGGGAACCCCTACTGGCTGCATGGTTGATGCTACGCTGGACATGCCCAGTAGGTGCTAGTCAAAGTTCTGGAAACTTTGTCAAAAGTGTTCCGTGATTGGGCTCCATCCTGATGATGTCACCCATATGTGAGGACTACCATCCTGCTTGTCCTGTGAGAACATAAGTTGCCATAATGGGTCATAAGAACATAAGAACATAAGAACATGCCATACTGGGTCAGACCAAGGGTCCATCAAGCCCAGCATCCTGTTTCCAACAGTGGCCAATCCAGGCCATAAGAACCTGGCAAGTACCCATGTTACCATTGCTAATGGCAGTGGCTATTCTCTAATTGAACTTAATAGCAGGTAATGGACTTTTCCTCCAAGAACTTATCCAATCCTTTTTTAAACACAGCTATACTAACTGCACTAACCACATCCTCTGGCAACAAATTCCAGAGTTTAATTGTGCGTTGAGTAAAAAAGAACTTTCTCCGATTAGTTTTAAATGTGCCACATGATAACTTCATGGAGTGCCCCCTAGTCTTTCTATTATCCGAAAGAGTAAATAACCGATTCACATCTACCCGTTCTAGACCTCTCATGATTTTAAACATCTCTATCATATCCCTCCTCAGCTGTCTCTTCTCCAAGCTGAAAAGCCCTAACCTCTTTAGTCTTTCTTCATAGGGGAGCTGTTCCATTCCACTTATCATTTTGGTAGCCCTTCTCTGTACCTTCTCCATCGCAATTATATCTTTTTTGAGATGCGGCAACCAGAATTGTACACAGTATTCAAGGTGCGGTCTCACCATGGAGCGATACAGAGGCATTATGATATTTTCTGTTTTATTCACCATGCCCTTTCTAATAATTCCCAACATTCTGTTTGCTTTTTTGACTGCCGCAGCACACTGAACCGATGATTTCAATGTGTTATCCACTATGACGCCTAGATCTCTTTCTTGGGTTGTAGCACCTAATATGGAACCCAACATTGTGTAATTATAGCATGGGTTATTTTTCCCTATATGCATCACCTTGCACTTATCCACATTAAATTTCATCTGCCATTTGGATGCCCAATTTTCCAGTCTCACAAGGTCTTCCTACAATTTATCACAATCTGCTTTTGATTTAACTACTCTGAACAATTTTGTGTCATCTGCAAATTTGATTATCTCACTTGTCATATTTCTTTCCAGATCATTTATAAATATATTGAAAAGTAAGGGTCCCAATACAGATCCCTGAGGCACTCCACTGGCCACTCCCTTCCACTGAGAAAATTGTCCATTTAATCCTACTTTCTGTTTCCTGTCTTTTAGCCAGTTTGCAATCCACGAAAGGACATCGCCACCTATTCCATGACTTTTTACTTTTCCTAGAAGCCTCTCATGAGGAACTTTGTCAAATGCCTTCTGAAAATCCAAGTATACTATATCTACCGGTTCACCTTTATCCACATGTTTATTAACTCCTTCAAAAAAGTGTAGCAGATTTGTGAGGCAAGACTTGCCTTGGGTAAAGCCATGCTGACTTTGTTCCATTAAACCATGTCTTTCTATATATGTTCTGTGATTTTGATGTTTAGAACACTTTCCACTATTTTTCCTGGCACTGAAGTCAGGTTAACTGGTCTGTAGTTTCCCGGATCGCCCCTGGAGCCCTCTTTAAATATTGGGGTTACATTTGCTATCCTCCAGTCTTCAGGTACAATGGATGATTTTAATGATAGGTTACAAATTTTTACTAATAGGTCTGAAATTTCATTTTTTAGTTCCTTCAGAACTCTGGGGTGTATACCATCCGGTCCAGGTGATTTACTAATCTTCAGTTTGTCAATCAGGTCTACCACATCTTCTAGGTTCACCGTGATTTTATTCAGTCCATCTGAATCATTACCCATGAAAACCTTCTCCATTACGGGTACCTCCCCAACATCCTCTTCAGTAAACACCGAAGCAAAGAAATCATTTAATCTTTCCGCGATGGCCTTATCTTCTCTAAGTACCCCTTTAACCCCTCGATCATCTATTAAATGCAGAAACACACACACACACGCACACTAAATAATATTCCCAAATAGTTAACTTTGCCCCAATACTATTAAGAAAGACAATGTCCCAAGCAAAAACTTACTGATTCCTTTCAGCCACCAGCAAGGTGATCCTCTCCTCTCCGTGTTCGCACTGGAACACTGAGAGGAGATGGACTGAGGGCCAACAAGCCCAGCATCCTGCTTCCAGGTCACAAGAATCTGACAAGTACCCAAACATTAAATAGATCCCATGCCACTAATGCCAGTAATAAGCAGTGGCTATTTCCTAAGTCAACTTGACTAATAGCACTTTATTAACTTCTCCTCCAGGAACTTGACCAAACCTTTTTTAAACCCTGATAAGCTAACTGCCTTAACCACTTCCTCTGGCAATGAATTTCAGAGCTTAATTATGCTGTGGGAATGAGTGGTGATTCCAACAGGCCTGGAGACAAACTAGTCTGATTCAAGCCTTGCTTAAAATAGTATATCTTTATTACAGCTTCACACATACACAACAGTAGACTATCTTCCCTTCAGAACAGTGTACTCTCTTTACTTACAGTTCAGTACTGCTTTCCTCAGTACTCACAGTTCAGCTTTGTCTCAGTTCAATGTTTGGACTATGTTACATTACTTGAGGTTCCTTCCTCCTGGAGTCCTGGGCCTGGTCTGGTTATCTCCACCTGGATCCCAGCTCTTATTCCCCAGTCTTTGATTACACCCTCTGAGCTCCATCTGCCCCGCAGCATCCCGCCCAATGAGCACAGGCTCTGTTGGAACTTCCTATCTCTCTCCTGGAGATTCTGGATCAGTGCTTGCCAGCTTCCTTCAGTCATGCTCTCAGACTGCTGCATTCTGGTACTGCAGTACCTTGGCTGCTCCACTCCAGGTTTTCTTGTGACTGCACACCTTCTCTGTAGAGTGGCTTGCTTGCTGGAAGAGAGCCCCATCCTGTTTCCATTCACCGCACTCACAGCCAACTCTGGCAGCTTTTCCAGGGTCACACCCATTCAGCACAGCCCTGATGCATCAGTGTTCCTTCCTCTTTTCTATTTTCAAGGCAAAAAAAGTTAAAAAAAAAAAAAAAAAAAGCCTGCATAACCAACATTGGCTAAATCACATTTAATTCCCTATCTACCTCCAGCTGGGCTTCTCCATTAGCCAATACAAACCTACTACTTCCTGGCTGTCCCTGCAACCAGGCCCACTTACAGTTTCCTCTCTACCTGAAACCTTTAAACTTTTTTTCTTCCATGCAGCTTCTGAGCCAGACCCTTTCACAAACCACCATGCTCTGTGCAACCCTTCACCCTGTACTTTGCTTTAGAGCCACAGGCCCTCTATGTTCTGTACTATATTTAGAACCATAGGTCCTCTTCACAACTCTTTCCGTACTACAAACAGACACTATCTTGGAGGCTGGGGGAGGCTTTCCATGCAACACTTTAGAAAAAAATCCCACACCTAACACCATATATGGGAACGAGCAGTGATTCCCACAGCCCTGGAGACAAACTATTCTTTTTTTTTTTTTAATTATTTATGCTTTTAAAACAAAATAGACAGCAATTACAGCTTGCCAATGACTAGGTCAAGAAGTTATAAGCAATTTAAATGATACATATTGGTTAATAATACTAACTATAGTGTATAGCCAATAAGGAACATTCATAAACCAATACATTCAATATAAAGTAATATAACAGTTATAAGGAAATTGGGAGATCCAGATACTTAACAGAGGAACAAGAAGAAAAAAAAATCTGAAGAATTAAAAGGTTTAAAGGCGTTCTTTTCCCTTGTCCCATGACCAAAGTAAAGTAACATATTTATTTAGGAGAATGTGCATCAAGAAATTTACGTAGCTCGAGCAGATCAAGAAACACAAATCTCTCGTTATTATGTTTAACTACACATTTACTGTGGTAAAAGATAATTATCTGGGCCCCGAGATTTTTAACCTCCTGGCTCATCTGAAGAAATTTTTTTCTACGTGTCTGTGTAGCTCGAGTTATGTCGGGAAATATCCATATTTTTTGTACAAGGTAAGATTTGTCTCTATTCCGAAGGAATAGCCTTAGGGGCGGATTTTAAGAGCCCTGCTCGTGTAAATCCGCCCAGATTTATGCGAGCAGGGCCCTGCGCGCCGGTGCGCCTATTTTACATAGGCCTACCGGCGCGCGCAGAGCCCCAGGACTCGCGTAAGTCCCGTGGTTTTCCGAGGGGGCGTGTCGGGGGCATGTCGGGGGCGGGCCCGATCCGCGCGGCGTTTTCGGGGCGGGACGTAGCGTTTCGGGGGCGGGCCCGGGGGCGTGGTTACAGCCCAGGGCGGTCTGGGGGCATGGCCGTGCGCTCCGGACCCGCCCCCAGGTCGCGTCCCGGCGCGCTAGCGGCCCGCTGGTGTGCAGGGATTTACGTCTCCCTCCGGGAGGCGTAAATCCCCCAACAAAGGTAAGGGGGGGGGTTTAGACAGGGCCGGGGGGGTGGGTTAGGTAGGGGAAGGGAGGGGAAGGTGAGGGGAGGGCAAAAGAAAGTTCCCTCTGAGGCCGCTCCGATTTCGGAGCGGCCTCGGAGGTAGGCTGCGCGGCTCAGCGCGCGCCGGCTATACGGAATCGATAGCCTTGCGCGCGCCTATCCCGGATTTTAGCGGCTACGCGCGTATCTACTAAAATCCAGCGTACTTTTGTTTGCGCCTGATGCACCAACAAAAGTACGCCAAATCGCGCTATTTGAAAATCTACCCCATTATTTTTTTTCTTTTTTATTGAATTAAAATCAATACAATCAATGTCAGATGCAAAATAAATAGATCCATATAAAAGTTTCAAAATGCAAAATAACATAGCTGACCTAAGTAAGCAACATCCTAAAGAACAAATTGCTCCATTTAACCTAAAACCATTTATGACCCAAATGTCAATGCAGAGATGAGCTCCTGTATTCTATAAACACAAATCCAATCGATCAATATACTGACTAAATGTCAAAAGGTTCTCCTTTTATTCCGACCCACATACAACCTATCTAAACCAATGATAGTAAGACTCATTTTAGAATGAAAAGGTTCCCATTTCAGAGGTACATTAGGATAAAAATCCCACAATTGAAAAGTGATGAATTACATTGTATAGACTTGCTAAAGGAGTCACAACCCAACAACTAGAGAAAGGATGGAACCCAACGTCCAATGGCAAGCTGCATTCTACCTGGCAGCAAATAACAAATTCTGGCTTATTGTTTGAAAAACAGTTTTGTTTGCTTTTATTGTTTAAATATGTTAATGAATGTTTTTATTGGAAGTTGCTTAGGACATGGGATAATGCAGCCTACAAATTTTGTAAATAAATAAATACATTTACCAGTCTAATACCCCCCTTCTTAACCAATGAGAATGTCCTCCATGATTCACCCAAAAGGACAACCAAAGGGTATAAGGGCAAATTGATACCAATAAAGTGATATATCCAAGAAAGAATCTCATACCAGTAAATTTGTATTTTACGGCATGCCCACCAAATATGAAAAATGGTGCTTCTTCCCCATAGTTGCGCCAACAATTATCATGGCTCATAAGACCCATTTTTTTAAATTTATTTGGAGTATAATACCAGTGAAAACGAGTTTCTAACCATTGATAAGGAGTTTCTAACCATTTTCCTGTGCAGTAACACAATGAGGCCGATATTCAGCACTACTTAGCCGGATAAGTAGTGACTTATCTGGCTAAGTGGCGGCTGCTGAATATTCCACTTTGTTTAGCAGCTGCCACTTAACCAGGTAAGCCACTTATCTGGCCAAGTAGATAGCTAGATATCCAGTGGGTGGGCAAGGGGTATAATGGGGCAATGCTACTTAGCAAGATAACTTAACCAGATAAGTGGCAATTAATATGTGTGCCTGAGCTTGAGATCAACATATTCTGACTTATCCAGTTAAGTTAATTAGATAAATTAAACCTACCATTGCTCAGGTCTAACTTATCCAGATATAACATATCCAACTAAATAGTGCTGAATATGGTGACATAGCCATGCTGCTGAATATCCTATGTAAGTTAGCTGGATAAGTCTTATCTGGTTAACTTACATAGCCGGATAACACTAAATATTGGATCCACCAGGAATTACCCTTTTTAATACAAGAAACATTTTTCCCTAACTCAAATAAGTTATCCTTCTCCCTAAAATACCCTTCCATTTTCTCTTACTTTTCTAATCCTGTCCTCATTTTTGGATTGCAGAAGGCAATATATTTTGGAAATAAGACTTTTGCTTTGGTAGGGACTCGGTGTCAAATCTTCAAAAAGGCTGTCAACTCCCTACTGCAAGAATTCCTAATAGACACTTTAGTCAGGAAGCCCTTAAATTGCAGGTATTGGAACACTGGTTAACTTTCCCCCCTTTCCTGCAGCCATTGAATAGAATATACTACCCCATTATCATAATCGGGCTTACTCTGTCACTTCCAAGGTTCCTTCTCCTGCATAAGACTTGTGGATCTGGATTATCCCATAGCGAAGACAAGAGGGAAGGAATGGACAAAATCTGATTCCCATGAACCACCTTTTTCTATGTGTCCAAAGTAGAGCCAATAAGAGAATGCTTTCATCAACTATTGATGAAGCCCGTAAAGGATATCCAGGGAGATAGTTTCCATCCCTGATTCACAGCTCAATCTCTCTTCAGCTCAACCCAGTGTTTGCTCTCAGGACAATTATGCCAAGCAAGTACACTCTTAAAATATATAGCTCTTTAATATAGCGCAAAATATGGGAAACTTAAGCCCACTCAGTCTTTAGGGGACAATAGCCCTGTCTAAGATATTCTCTACTTCTTCCCTTGCCATACAAACTTATATATCATTAAATTCAAAGAGATGAAGAAAGCATCTGGAAGTTTAAGGGGGGAGCATTTCCAAATAAAAAAGAATGCATGGCAAAATGTTCATTTTAATAGTAGCAATTCTCCCTATCCAGAATATTGAACAAGGGGACCACACTGCAAAATGTTCCTTTAGCATTCTCATGAGGGGCACAAAGTTCAGAAAATACAAATTTCCCAGTTGTTGGATTTAAAAATGTCCAAATACTTAATGAAGTCACATTACCATTTAAAGGGAGTAGCATTTAGTTAAACTTATGTTCTTATGTTCTTATCCCTAACCTCCTTCCTAATATTCAGCTCTAAAATATTTGTCTTTGAAACAATTTTATAACCCAAACGTTTACCAATAGTCTGCAGCAAAGAGTACAGGTCATGAACATATAATAAGATGTCATCTAAAAATAACGCTATCTTATGATCAAATCCTGATTTTGTACAAAACCCCTTGATATCCTTATGCACCCTAATTTTAGCTGCTAATGGTTCAAGAGCTAGAATAAAGAGAAAAGGGAACCTCTTCCTAAAGCAAAAGGTTTTGAAACATGACCATTAATTTGAATTTATGCCGCTGGCTGAGAATATATACACTTAATCCAAGTGATAAAGTGATCCCCCAAACCAAACTTACAGGCTGATACAGTACAGTGCGCTCCGGTGGAGCACACTGTTAACTGGCATTTGGACGCGCATTTTCAACGCGCTAGCTTTACCCCTTATTCAGTAAGGGGTAATAGCGCTTCGAAAATGTGTGTCCAACCCCCCCCCCCCCCCCGAGACTAACAGCGCCCGCAACATGCAAATGCATGTTGATGGCCCTATTAGTCATTCCTGCGTGATACAGTAAGTAAAATGTGCAGCCAAGCCGCACATTTTACTTTAAGAAATTAGCGCCTACCCAAAGGTAGGTGTTAATTTCTGCCGGTGCCGGGGAAGTGCACAGAAAAGCAGTAAAAACTGCTTTTCTGTGCACCCTCCAACTTAATATCATGGCGATATTAAGTCGGAGGTCCCAAAAGTTAAAAAAAAGTTTAAAATTTAAAAAAAAAATTTAAAATCAGCCCGCGGCTCGCGGGTTGAAAACCGGACGCTCAATTTTGCCGGCGTCCGGTTTCCGAACCCGTGGCTGTCAGCGGGCTTGAGAACCAACGCCGGCAAATTGAGCGTCGACTGTCAAACTCGCTGACAAACACCGCTCCTGTCCAAAAAGAGGCGCTAGGGACGCGCTCGTGTCCCTAGTGCCTCTTTTTACCGTGGGCTCGCCCACTCTCCCGCGAACTTGACTGTATCGGCCTGTTAGTCAATATGTGGAAAAAATAATTCCACTCTACATGATCAAAAATCTTCTCTGCATCGAGAGATGCAAGAATTGTTATCTAAAGGCTCTTCCTTAACTTGATGAATAAGATTAGCAGTTCTCCTAACATTATCAAGCCCTTGCCTTCTGGATACAAAGCCTGTCTGAACAAGATGTATTAGTTGGGTCAGGATATTTTTAAGCCTATTTGCTAATACCTTGACTAAAATCTTAATATCATTATTAAGTAATGATATACATCTATAGGAAGAACACACTGTTGGATCTTTCCCCTCCTTTGGCAGAACCACAATAATTGTGCATCTCATGGAACCTGGCAATGGTGCCCATAATAACACATCATTGAAGATATATGCTAATTTGGAAGCTAATAAGACCGCATAGCATTTGTAGAAGGTCATGGTAAAACTAAGGCTCTTCCCTGAGTTCAGGGTTTTAATAGTCCATTCCACTTCCTCACTGGAAATTGTGGCCTCCGAGACAGCTCTGTCTCCCTCATTGGGACAGTAACTTTCAAATTGACGCGTGTGCACACATTTGCACGCATACATCGGCCCGAGCCCAGGGACACACCATTTTAAAATATATGTGCACATAAGCATGCATGTTATAAAATAGCCTGGCCGCATGCACATATGCACCAAATTTTAAGTAGGCACGCAAATGTGCATGCAAATGCCACTTTTACTGCGTAAACTGGGGAATTTGAAAAAGGCTTGCGCCGACACTATTCCCAGTTTTCCCAGTTCTTCCCCAGTTCACCTAGATAAGAGAGAGGTCCTCCAAACCCCCCTAGTTTAATAGCCTTCCCTATGTCCATTTAGCCCCAACTCTTCAAAACCTTTTTTCTTTATTTTTTAACTTACACATCATCCATTGCAGTACAGTTACGCGGCAGGGGACCTTGGTGCACATCGGAATGCATAAGTATTTACGTGCACATCTCAGGTTCACACCCCAAAATGCCATGCCCCACCCAGATCCATCCACACCCAAATTGTCATGCTCCTTTTTTGTGCTCCGTGAGATACAAGCCTATCTCAGTGGCTTTTAGAGGCTGCTTGGCACGCACAAGCCCAACATATTCATGCATCCCCCATTTAATGCACACGTTGGGCTTCTAAAATTCACCTATTAGAGCCCCTATGGATATCCCCTTTAAAGAACTCCTCAAACTCTCATTGTGCAGTCTTTCTCAGAGGTATATAATGACTTGTAAAAATCAGCAAAAGTATTACCAATGGCATAGCTTGACAAGATCAGCACTGTCAGGTAGATTTTAAAAGCATTGCTCGTGCAAAAATGAAGAAAGAAAGAGAGAGAGAGACAGACAGACTGACTCTTTTAGAAAGACAATTTGACACTCTATATATCTCCCACTGTAAGAGGGGCACTTTCAAATCAGGGTGTTACATTGGTCTGTCTGCAGACCCTTGTAACACTGCCCCCCCCCCCCCCAACCACCCTGATCATGAAGAGTCCTCGTCTGATTGTGTCTTCAGTCTTCAAGTCTTGTTCCAGATCCATCGTCTGCCCTCGACCTCTGTCCGTCCTGACGCATTTGCCATTCCCGTACGGCAGGTCCGAAAGGGCTATCGAGTGGCCGGAGGGCTACCCCAAAGACCAGCATTGCGTTGTTGGGTCTCTACTGATGCCTCAGGTTCGGCGGAGGCCCGAGTTCCTGGTCTTCAGCCTGTCCACTTGTGCTTGGACACGCCTCACCTGCCTCGGTGCTTCCACGGAGTTCCTCTCTGCAGTCGCGCCATGGTCCAAGGGCACACAACTCTCCCCGGAAGTTCCCATAACAATGAAACAGAGGTTAGAAATTGCTCTTCAATTTTGCCTCTAATGAGCAGAAATCTCCTTTCTGGGTCCCTTTTAACTCTGTCCAGTGTGAAGGGGATTTTCCTTGAAATCAAAATCTCAATCTCTCTTTTCTTTTTCATATAGGAAGCTTGGCTGCACATTTTACTTACTGTATCCCGCGCGCATACCTAAAATCTGCCCGCGGCCTGCGGGTTGGAAAATGGACGCTCAATTTTACCGGTGTCCTTTTTCCAAACCCGTGGCTGTCAGCGGGTTCAACAACCGACGCTGGTAAAATTAAGCGTCAGTTGTCAGACCCGCTGACAGCCACTGCGGGCCCTAATTTAAATACTGAATTGCGCGCCCAGGACAGGTGCATCGGCGCGCGTTGGGAGAGCGGGTGCTCGCCTCGGAGCGCCGGCTCTCCTGCGGAGCTTATTGAATCGGCCTGAAAGTGTCTGATAATAGAGGGAGATTGTGTCACTATTACTGAGGTGACACTAGAATTTGCATTTATTTCTGGATTGCGATAGAAATTGAGAGCACGATGAATCTGTAAAGAGAACCCCCTGAAGCAGAACGCTATCGAAACATGGCCATGTCGGGGTTGTGATCAAGATGGACACTCAAGATAAGTTTTGAAAGTTTTTTTGCTCTCTCCCGCTTTGTTTGAAATTCATGTGGAGAACCTGTCCCGGGACCTTCATGATATTTTATATAAAATATCATGAAGGTCCCGGGACAGCTTCTCCACATGAACCAGAGGTCTATACGGCTTGCTGATATTTTCAAGCTATGTTCATGAAGGTCCTACAAACTCAATAATTGAAAAGTTATAAAACTCTACTGGGGAATTGGTGTTTTGTGTTTGATCATATTTTCCTCAGATTACCGAGGTTTATTGTGGGGCCCTGTGCTTGATTTTTGAGGAATAAGGGGAAACATCCAAGTTCAACTCAGTCAGCCATTTCAGAGATTATCTTTAGCAAATATGATATAGATTTATTCTAATGTATTGTCATGACCATGCAGGTTGATTAAAGGTAATCCCCAGGCAGGAATAGCACAGAGCTCAACAGCAGAGCAGGGCAGGGTCTTCTGCCTGACCAGTCCCCTTCCCTTGGGTTGAGCCCGCAGGTTCTGGTGGCTGCTGGCACTTGGAGCAGGGATTCAGGCAGAGGCGAGGCAGGCTGAAGTCAGGGCAGGAATAGTTCAGGCAGAGATGAAAGCAGGACGAGGTCAGGGCTGGCAGCAAATGAAGGAACATTGAAGGTCAGGTCGGGTCAGGAACGAGAAGTCAGTCCATGGCAGAAGAAAGCAGGGCAAGCAGGAACCAGGGCAGACAGGGTGACAGGAACAGGGAAAATAAGCACAGAGCAAAACTGGAATAGGGTGCAAGACAAGGCAAGACACCAGAGGGAAAAAGAAAGAAACAAGGCAAAACAAGGACAAAACAAACAAGAAACCAAGGCCAGAAAAGGGACAAGGCTAGGCAGACACAGAGCAGGTCCAGGGCAGGGCAAAACAGAGACAGAAAGGAGAGCAAGACAGGGATCAGACAAACAAAGACAGAAAACAGGCAAGAGGGGTCATTGGAAGGCCACACAGGGAACAGGCAGGAGGGCCACTAGAAGGCCCCACAGGAGCTGGGGAGACAAAAGACAGGAGGGTGATTGGAAGACTACACAAGATAGGGCAAGAAGGTCTCTAACAGGCCACACTGCAAACAAGGCAAAAGAAAGTGCAATGATGGCCACAGCAAGGAGAAACAGAGGCTCGATGATGAGGCAGTGAGCTGTGAGTGCAGCAGGCTTTTAAGCCATGGCAGGGCTGCCTCATGTGCCTTTGAGACAAGCCTGTGCAGGTCAGACTACAGCCCACTGAGAGCCCCTGCAGATAGGAGCACCGCACAGCAGCCAGGATAGTTAACATTTATAAGTGTATGTATTTCTTTCACTTTTGGAATCTAATCTGAAAAATCATATATGATACATCCATCAGATGGTGTGGCATGATTTCTGAAATGCATTTATATGTAGATAGAAATAGATATATATAGATACATTATATCTATATTAAGATAGAGATAAAGATAAAGATAGATCTAGATCTATCTATCTATATAGATATAATTTACCTACAATTATAGATGTTTCCCATTGCTGCCACCATTGGATTCTTTCCGCTGGTGGCTGAAGAGGCCTGGTCATGTGACTGTGAAAATGCCAGGAAATGTACTTGTAACTAAATTGAACAGCACTACCTTCCCTTCCCAACAGCCAAACCTAACAGCGCTCTTTTTCTCTCTAAACCCAAACCCTCTCAAGATCCAATCCCAATCTCTTTATTTATTTATTTATTTATGTATTTATTTATTTATTTAAGATTCTTATATACCGCACAATGGGTAGGGGGCTATCCGTCTAGGCGATTTACATATTTGTACATACACAAGCAATATTACACATTAACAAACAGGTCTCCCCCAACACCAAGTGTTCCCTTTAAGGACTGGTTTACTGAGTGAACACTACTTTCTTTGGTGCAAAAAGCCTATCAATTTTATGCTCACAGCAACCCAATACTTAAAAGGAACATTGGCTAAGTCCATCCCTTGCTTAAATTAATCACCTAATATCTACTAACATCAGTGAAAATAAAATATGTATGAAAAAATATTTTCAGCAATAACACTCAAAACCACTTGCTGCATGCAGGTGAAATTAATAAAGAGCAAACCTTTGTTAAAATAGAAATGAAGAAGGGATAATCATATGCTGTAAAAGCAGCAAGAATTAACATTACACAAGACAAAATAGAAAGCCATAAAGTATAAATAGAAATGTGCCAACAAAAACTGAACTGGAAGCCACAAGCCCAACTGTATTATGCAGTACAACAATGGAAAACCAGAAACATCATCATGCCTCTCAAAACATCAAAGAATAAAATCAAGACATAAAACAGTCATAATATTAAAATCATACTAATAAAAAAAATGTTAAAACAGCTAACATCCAATATTTATTTATTTATTTATTGAGTTTTATATACCGTCATTCGGAAACATCAAAATAACGCCATCATAATTTTAAAAAAACTTGTTATAAATTTCCCAAAACACCAACAAAATATTTCAAAACTGCAGAAACATCAAACACCACCCAATAATTTAAATAATAGGCATTTTTAAAACTCCTGATCTCCATACCTGGGATCTTTTGATTTCCAGCTACCCTGAGATTGTCGTGGATTGGGGGGGAGGACCGCACCAACTTTAACTTCTCTCTCACACACACAATAACACATTCATTCTCTCACACTCTCCCTCAGTAACACATTCATTCTCTCACACATTCCCTCTCTTATATATGCCTATGCTCTCACACATACAATCCCTCTCTCTCACATACACAGGCTCTTTCTCCCTCATGTGACAGAGAGAGATTGGGAGCCTGCTTGTGTGTGTGCCTGTGAGAGAAAGAGGGATTGGGGAGCCTGCTTGTGTGAGTACCTGAATGAGAGAGCGAGAGATTGGGAGCTTGTTTGTATGTGTGTCTGTGCGAGAGAGAGACTGTGAATCTGCTTTTGTGTGTGCCTATAAAAAAGAGAGAGATTGGGAGCCTGCATTTGTGTATACCTGTGAGAGAGAGAAAAGGGGGGGAAGGGAGACTACCACGGCACAGCATGGATCTTGCTGTAGCACACCAGTGTGCCGTGGCACAGAGGTTTAGGAGCTATGCCCTAGACCTCCCCATTTTTACACATGAAACATAAAAGTATGCTCGTACTTACGATTTTTATAAAATAGCGATTACGCAAGTGCAGGCTACTTACGCACATATATGCTCATTTTTACATGTCTAACTCTTTGAAAATTACTTCCTTAATTTGTATCTATGGCAAAACATGGCAAAATAACTTGTTCAAGGTCACAAGGAGTGTCAGCAGGCTTCCCTGATTCTGAGCTTGCTGTTCTAACTCCTAGGCCACTTTGCGGAGGAGTGGCCTAATGGGTAGAGCATTAGGCTGTGACACTTCACCATTGTTCAGTGTTGCATGCATCCAGTAGTGTTATAGATTGCTAATTAAAAATGCATCTATCTAAAAAATATATTATTATCCCACTTTGTGATTTTCACCTATTTAGGTACATCTTACATTGTTTTCACCCTTTTGACTGTTTTTTACAATTAAAATTGGAACATTTTTGAGCCAGAGTGGGCCACACTGCATCGACTTATTGCTTTGCAATAGTAACATGCTGATGCACTTACATTCTGCCCTTCTGAAAAAACCCAGAGCGAATGACAAATAACAACAGAAATACAACATATAGCATTTCAAATAAAAATCATTAACAGAAAATCCCCATAAGAAGACAATGTTCCTCTCAGAGGCATTGCTAGGTACTTAAAAAGGCTAGAGCTCAGACACATGGGACAAGTCTACAGGACTTATTCTACCTCCCACCCCTGTAAGATTTTGATAATTAACCTAAACAAGTTATGATCAACTCCCTTTCCCTGGAGAATGGTCCTGTAAAAAACACAGGACTTAAAATAACTGCGATCCTGCACCAACAATATTGGCAAACACACTGAAAGAACTGAGGGGATACACTCTACTGGTCAATTCTTATACAATCAGTGAAGAGCTGCCAGTTTCTTAGGAAAGAGCTCAACTGCTCTTTTCTACTTGGTGAGGCACTCCTTTTCACCAAAGTAGTTGAATAATCCAGGTAAACCTCATTCCCAAATTCCAACTCTTGTTAAATAGTCATCATTATCATCATCACAATTTATGTACTTATATCACACTTTTCCAGCCAAGATGTTGAATGTGCGTTACAGCAAAATTGGCATTACAGTTCAGTGGGCGATAGTGAGGTATTATAAATAAAAAGGATGGACATGCTACTGCAAGTATTGCAAATAGAAACCATTTTAGATAACAAAGTAAAAGGTTTAGTATAGTTACAATGAAACATTTGATTGGCAGTAAGTCTTCAGAGTGTTTGGGAGCCAGGGAGACCGAGGTTCGGGGGTCTAGTTAGGAATTCCGGGCCTGGCTGGAGCCAAAGGCTATCACAAGTAGTCAAGTTTTCAATCATTTCCTAAATGTGAGTAGGTCTGGGTTAAGTCTAAGGTCAAGTGGCAGAATGTTCCAGAGGGTGGGAATGGATCCTGAGAAAGTTCTTTTTCCAGTGTTGGATTTCTTTAGGAGCTGGTATCGCTAGCCAGGCTTGGGTTAATGAGGGCAGTGGCTGGCTAGGAGTGTGTGCATAGGATGAGATGGTTGTTGAGATAGGGTGGTGCCAAGCCTTTGAGGATCTTGAAAGCCAGGCACTGGTAGTCAGTATAACATTTTCAGGAGTGGGGTGATACAAATCAAACTTATTCAAGATGCTGGGTTTTGTATGAGTTGCAACGAATAGTTGATCTTCTTAGGCAGCCCAATGTAGAAGGAGTTGCAATAGATTACACAGGCCTAGACCACAGTTGTAAAGATGGAGCTGTCAAATAAAGGGTGGAGGTGGCATAGTTGGTACAGATGGAAAAATATGGATTTTATTACTGATCACATTCATGCCTTCATAGAGAGTATGGAGTCTTGGAGGACGCAGAAGCCATGGACTTGGTTACTCAAGGGCAGTATTGTGCCCTCCAGGATCACTCTGGAGTAGATAAGGATATAGCTATAGTCCTTTTTTACCTATCCACAGCACTTCTGATTTCTGAGGGTAAATGAGGAATTGTAAAGAAGTGACTATTCGTGCAATTACTGATTTACTAATTTGTGAATGAGGTTAACTCAAGTTGTTAACACCCAACTTTTGTGCCCTGCATGTCCCCCACCACACTCACACAAACACTGTCTCACCCACCAACATGTACATATCTACACTCAGTTCTCATGCACCTTAATTGCTGGCTTTCTCTCACCTCCTCTGCTCCCAACCTAGTCTCTTCACATGTTGTGAGGATTCATTCCTCAATCATTTTGCGAACAGGTCAAGCTCCTTATTTGCAGTGATGCTAGGTTTATGATGATTCTCCTAAGTGTAGATCTCCACATGTTATAGTTTTCAGGATGATTTTCTAACTTGGTCAGCGCTGTACAGAGCTAGCCCTTAGGAAGAGGAGAGAGGGTGTAAGTCCAAGGCAAATCAACCAGAGTGGGACCCCCATCTCCCTTAATATTGAAGAGTGAACAGCTGTCCATACCATCTGCTCCTGTAGCTCCTGCCCCACCCCTATACAAATGCTGTGTCCCCACTCTCCCTCCCAATATCTACTTTCTACCCCCTAAATCCCATCCAGAGTCCTCACTCTTCTCTCCACTTTCTCACCCCCCAATTTCCACCAAATTCCTGAGTCCCCACTTCTGTCCTCTCTGCCCACAATCCTTGAGTGCCCACTTCTCACTCCCCACTGGAGCTTAACCTCAACCTCTTTCTCTCCCCCTTCCCCCCCCCCCCAAACCATCTAATTCTGCAGCTCCTCCAGTTGTTGGTGCCTCTCTTCCCCCTCCCGGATGGGTTAATGATCAGATGTTTGAACTGTGCAGAATCTCAGAATCTTACACACAGAACTTCACATGGTTCAAATAACTGATTATGAAATGATAGGGGAGGCCAGGAGGGGTGGGGCAGGGGAGGGAGAAGAGTGGCACCAGCAGCTGGAGGAGAGCATGGAGGGAGGGAGCGAAGCAGGAGCTGGAGCTGGAGCCAGACTACGATAGCAGCACAGGGCCCATCACCATGATTCTCACCCCCTAAGGACAGTCTTGACCTTGTATTAATAAGCTCATGTCTAAACAAGCAATTTAGCAAAAGCCATCACATCTGATGCTTCAGTGCGTGCTTGATGAAGTGCCTGTGAAACACTGCTGCAGGATATGTTGCTTTGCTCATAGAAAGAGAGGCTGATCAAATATACTTAATCTGGATGATGGGTGTGCAACAGATGCCCTAGCTGGCAGCAATTCTGCAGCTGTGTACTGGACCCAGTTCACATAGGATGTTTTGAGCATGGGAATGAGACAGTGTGTTAAACAAGTCTTCTAAATATACTGTTATTAAATTTCTAAGTCATGTTAGTGTTCATATGTCAGAAAGAATATACAAGTCATTCAGTTTAGTCAAAAATAGTTACTACACCACACTATAAAAAGTAGTAAAACAATGAAATAATTTTACAGTAATGACTTACCGTATATTTGTAATGTTTTAAGAAGCATAAAATGTTTGCTTGCACAGTACCAAATTCTAGGGCTATCCAAATTGTGATCAAAACAGGCACCATTTACACTGATCTGAATGATGATCTTTTGAAATTTGGCCTCGTATATAAAATTGTGTGAGTTGCCAACTGATCCCCAGGTCTAGCAACAGGATAGTCCAGACCCGGCTTTGCCCCATTGACTGTAAGGATTTCTGGTTCCGATTTTCTTAGGGAAATGTAGTTCTGATTATCCCACCGTATTTCCCTGTGAAAATGGGAACCACAAATTCATGCATGCAATGCTGCAAAACCAGGACTGAATCAGCTTGTTTGTTTACTTGGGTTGAGTTGGCAACCCTACCTGAAGTTAAGGAAAAACACTGCAGTAGCATTTAATGCCCTCCCTTTGGGTGTAACAGGGTGTCAGATTCCACCCCCTATATGTAGTTTTGCTCTTCATTTCCATGGTAGCAGTAGCCTCAGGTGGTCTGAGTGCCCACAGTGTTTGTTTAGAGCCTCAACCAAACCCTGCCCTTCTGTGAGGACAGTGCAGTATCAGTTTGTTAGGGTGCAGTGACACACCCCAATGGGAAGGGTAATGTGAGTTAATAAAAACTTCTGCACTACTGGAGTAGTAAGAGTAGAAAAGAGGATTCCAGGTGTTGGAGTTAACCAGGGTATCCATCTCCCCATGGAGTGGTACCAGTGGGCCTTATTCCTTCACAGGGAAGGTGCCAGGCAAAAGAGATGAGAAGTCTCGGAGCTGAGAGAGAGAGAACTCCTGAGAGAGTTTGCTGAAGAAAAGTACTTTAAAAGTTCCAAACCTCAGGGTCCTAGGAGGAAAGAATAGCCTCAGAAACAGGATTTCATTTACTAAGCATTTTTTCCATAGACATAGAATGGGAGAAAAGCCTTAATAAATCAGGCCCAGAGTTTGTGAAAGGATTGACTTTTGGGAGATCAAACCTGTCTGCCAGAGGAGGATTCAAAGGAGTATTGGTTGCATCCCCATTTACTTAGTGGGCTACTTACAGACTGGTTGTATTATTTGTATTAAGTCTGTTTTTTGCCTGTATACTATTTCATATCAAATCTTTTTCTTTGTCAAGTTTATCTTGACCTAAGTTTTGTGAAATGTATTAAAAATAAATTATATAAAAAGGAGTACCTGACATAGTAGAATCTATATGGGTAGAAATCCCATGTGTGTTGGGTAAGAGTATAGTGATAGGCGTATACTACCATCCACCTAGCCAGAATGATGAGATGGACAATGAAATCCTATGAGAAATCAGGGAAACTAACCAATTTGGCAATGCAGTAATAATGGGAGATTTCAATTACCTCAATATTGACTGGGTAAATGTAACATCAGGATATGCTAGAGACATAAAGTTCCTGGATGGAATAAACGACTGCTTCATGGAGCAATTGGTTCAGGAACTGATGAGAGAGGAAGCTATTTTAGATCTAATTCTTAGTGGAACACAGGATTTGGTGAGAGAAGTATTGGTGGTGGGCCACTTGGCAATAGTGATCATAATAGCTTCCCTATGAGGAAAGGCTGAAGAGGTTAGGGCTGTTCAGCTTGGAGAAGAGATGGCTGAGGGGGGATATGATAGAGGTCTTTAAGATCATGAGAGGTCTTGAACAAGTAGATGTGACTCAGTTATTTTCACTTTCGAATAATAGAAGGACTAGGGGGCATTCCATGAAGTTAGCAAGTAGCACATTTAAGACTAATCGGAGAAAATTCTTTTTCACTCAACGCATAATAAAGCTCTGGAATTTGTTGCCAGAGGATGTGGTTAGTGCAGTTAGTGTAGCTGGGTTCAAAAAAAGTTTGGATAAGTTCTTGGAGGAGAAGTCCATTAATGGCTATTAATCAATTTTACTTAGGGAATAGCCACTGCTATTAATTGCATCAGTAGTATGGGATCTTCTTAGTGTTTGGGTAATTGCCAGGTTCTTGTGGCCTGGTTTTGGCCTCTGTTGGAAACAGGATGCTGGGCTTGATGGACCCTTGGTCTGACCCAGCAAGGCATGTTCTTATGTTCTTAATATGATCAAATTTGAACTAATGACTGGAAGGGGAACAATATATAAATCTACAGTTCTAACACTAAATTTTCAAAAGGGAAACTCTGATAAAATTAAAAAAACTGAAAAGTGCAGCTGCAAAGGTTAAAAGTGTACAATAGGTGTGGACATTGTTTAAAAATGCCATCTTAGAAATGCAGTCTGTTGTGCTCAGGCTTGTGGACCCTTGGGCCGATGAGAGGATGGTATACCTTGCGGAGGTTCCGTAGGTTCTCTCGTCGGGTGGCGAGGCAGAACAGAAGAGGAGCGCAGTTGACCCTCGGCTCTGTAGGCGGAGACGACTGCAGACAGATGAAGAGGCTAGAAGAGGAGCTGTGTCTTCACCCCTGGAAGTCTGTGGTCCCCCCAGGAGGAGCCCGTAGGGACCCAAACCGCTGGGACTTAGGTGGACCCCGAGGAGTCGAGGTATCGGTGCAAGGGCTGACTGGAGATTCGCCCTGGAAGTCTGCAGTCCCCCCAGGAGGAGCCCGTAGGGACCCGGACCGCTGGGACTTAGGCGGGCCCTTGGAGACTGAGTCCAGGAGGGGTCCAAGATCAGGTGCCAGAGAATCGTCGCTTACCAGTCCAAGGTCACACACCGAGGGATTACCACTTGCCAGTCCGAGGTCACACCAGAGAATCACCGCTTGCCAATCCGAGTCGCACACCAGAGAATCACCGTAAGCCAATCCAAAGTCAGGAACCGAGATTACCAAGACGAAACAGGAACAGGGATCCGAAGCTCAAGAACTCACCGAGGCAAGCAGACTAGACAGCGCTGGAGGACGTTGCCAAGTCAGGGAATGAGCAGAGGAAGCTTCCCTTTATACTTCCCCTGCTCAGGCTGATTAAGGACAGGTGAGGCTTGTTAAAGGGATCAGGTCCCTTTAAATCTCTGAAGGGGGCGCGGCCTCGCGCCTAAGGATGGCTACGGCCATCTTGAATTTCCTCTGCGGAGGAAAGGCTGCAGGAAAGGCGCGGGGACAGAGCAGAGACGGCTCTCCACCCGGCGGTCATGCCGGGGACCCGCACCGGGACCACGCGCACCTGGTCAGGAGTTTCCCCCGAGGCTGCCGTGGTGGGTCGCCGCTGCGGACGAGGTAGGGGACCACGGTCGTGGCCTGCCATGGCCGCGGGACACAACACAGTCCAGATGTATTCTATGCATTAAGAAAGGTGGAAGGAAGGCAAAATGATTACCGACATGGTTAAAAGGCGAGGTGAAAGAAGCTGTTTTAGCCAAAAAATCATCCTTCAAAAATTGGAAGAAGAATCCATCTGAAGTAAACAGGAAAAAGCATAAGCTTTGTCAAGTTTAGTGTAAAACATTGATTTATTTTATTTTAACAACTTTTTTATACCGACATTCGTGGGTACATCATATCGGTTTACAAGGAACTAAAAGAAATACAGCGAACAAAGGCGGGAGGGGAGCAGTAGTAACGGGGGGGGGGGGGCTAATAACAGGGCAAAAGGCAAAACAGATAGAAGGTTCAATGGATGCAACTCACATGAGATATAAAATTATATAATGTATAGTAGAAAATAATAAACATAAAAGTTACATAAAAGTAATTAACATAAAGGAAACATAAAATAATTAGCATAACAATAATAACATGGTAGTTAACATAAAGATAACAAAAAATAAATTAGTTTAAAATAATGAGGAGTAATCAAGGGAGAAGCTGGAAGACCTATGCTGGGAATGCCTGCTTAAAGACAGGCTAAGAGAGAATTTGAAATGAAGTTGGCCGTAGAGGCAAAACCCCATAATAAAAACTTTTTAAAATATATCCGAAGCAGAAAACCTGTGAGGGAGTCAGTTGGAATGTTAGATAACTGAAGGGTTAAACGGGCTCGTAGGAAAGATAAGGCCACTGCAGAAAGACTAAATGAATTCTTTGCTTCTGTGTTTACTAATGAGGATGTTGGGGAGATATCGGTTCCAGAGGTGGCTTTCAAGAGTGATGAGTCAGATGAACTGAATCAAATCACTGTGAACCCTGAAGATGTAGTAGGCCAGATTGACAAACTAAAGAGTAGCAAATCACCAGGACCAGATGGTATGCACCCCAGGGTACTGAAATTTCAGATCTATTAGTTAAAATTTGTAACCTATTATTAAAATCATCCATTGTATCTGAAGACTGGAGGGTGGCCAATGTAACCCCAATATTTAAAAAGGGCTCCAGGGATGATCCAGGAACCTATAGACCAGTGAGCCTGACTTCAGTGCCGGGAAAAATAGTGGAAACTATTCTAAAGATCAAAATCATAGAGCATATAGAAAGACATGGTTTAATGGAACACAGTCAGCATGGATTTACCCAAGGAAGTCTTGCCTCACAAATCTGCTTCATTTTTTGAAGGGGTTAATAAACATGTGGATAAAGGTGAACCAATAGATGTAATGTATTTGGATTTTCAGAAGGTGTTTGACAAAGATCCTCAGGAGAAGCTTCTAAGAAAACTAAAAAGTCAAGGGAAGGAGGAAATATCCTTTTGTGGATTACAAACTGGTTCAAAGACAGGAAACAGAACTGAAAACCTGGATCTTCAACCAGACTTTCAATGATGACTTAAGCAAATTACAATTATGATGCCTTAAGCCTCCACCTACTTCTCCCCTCTTCTCTTTTCCGCAGATATTTACCCCTTCCTCCTCCCACTGCCTCCCCCTCTATTGTATATACCTTCCTCGTTTTTCGTTTCTATTTTCATTTTAGTTATTTGGCTTAAACTATTTTAGTTATTTCCTGTTACAACCTGCTCCATGACCTGTTATATATACTTTTGTTTCACTACTTGTTCTATGTATCATTGTTTCGTTTCAATGTAAACCGGGGTGAAGGCATGCGCTAAACCTCGGTATATAAAAGCTTCAAATAAATAAATAAATAAAACAGAGAGTAGGATTAAATGGTCAATTTTTTCAGTGGATAAGGGTAAACAGCAGAGTGCTTCAGGGATCTGTACCTGGACCGGTGCTTTTCAATATATTTATAAATGATCTGGAAAGGAATACAACGAGTGAGGTTATCAAATTTGCGGATGATACAAAATTATTCAAAATAGTTAAATCACAGGGAAGTAGATTCTGATAAATTGCAGGAGGACCTTGACAGACTAAAAGATTGGGCATCCAAATGGCAGATGAAATTTAATGTGGACAAGTGCAAGGTGATGCATATAGAGAAAAATAATCTATGCTGTAGTTACACAATGTTAGGTTCCATATTAGGAGCTACCACCCAGGAAAAGATCTAGGCATCATAGTGGATAATACATTGAAATCGTCAGTTCAGTGTGCTGTGTCAGTCAAAAAAACAAACAGAATGTTGGGAATTATTAGGAAGGAAATAGTGAATAAAACGGAAAATATCATAATGCCTTTGTATCGCTTCCTGGTGAGACCACACCATGAATACTGTGTACAATTCTGCTCGCCGCATCTCAAAAAAGATATAGTTGCACTGGAGAAGGTACAGAGAAGGGTGACCAAAATAATAAAGGGGATGGAATGGCTCCCCTATGAGGAAAGGCTAAAGAGCTTGGAGAAGAGATGGCTGAGGCGGGATATGATAGAGGTCTATAAAATCATGAGAGGTCTAGAATGGGTAAATGTGAATCAGTTATTTACTCTTTCAAATAATAGAAGGACTAGTAGGCACTCCATGAAGTTAGCAAGTAGCACATTTAAATCAAGTCAGAAAAAAATCTTTTTCCCTCAATGCACAATTAAGCTTTGGAATTTGTTGCCAGAGAATGTGGTTAGGGTAGTTAGTGTAACTAGGTTTAAAAAAGGTTTGGATATGTTCTTGGAGAAGGCCATTAACTGCTATTAATCAAGGTGACTTAGGGAATAGCCACTGCTGTTGCTGGCATTAGTAGCATGGGATCTATTTAATGTTTGGAAACTTGCCAGGTACTTGTAACCTGGCTTGGCCATTGTTGGAAACAGGATGCTAGGCTTGATGGACCTTTGGTCTGACCCAGTATGGCAACTTCTTATGTTCTTATGTTCTGACTGTACTGTGAGTGACAAATGCAAGAAAGAAAATGAGAAGATAGCCAGCAAGGTACTAAGAGAGCCCAGGGACAATGGGTACCTATCCCAGATAGCTTAAGTTTTGACCCCACTCCCGGCAGGGATTTTTTTACCCCAGCAAGTGGGAGTAAGGGCTGGGGTCTGGCAGGGTGTTATGTTAGACTGTTAAGGGAGGAGGCAGGAATGGCCTGGCCTTACCGGTTACTCTGGGAAGAAGGGGTTTGTCCAGGGGGTGTGACAGCTCCATTATATTTAGAGATTTGGGGAGGGAGATACATGGCCCGATAGGGCAATTTTTATAATAGATGGAAGAGACAAAAAATCAGGCCATAGGCCCCTATAATTCTTAGGGGAGGGTGGATGTGTGACGGGATATACTGACAACTCCCATATTTTACGTTAAGAACCTGGTTCAGGAATCTAACACAGTCCTCCTTAAGGCAGAACTCAGGCCTAGAGAGATAGAGGGGGGCCTCAGGGGAACTGGTAGAACCTCACAGGATATCTGTATGTCTACCTAATATGTGTGCCTGATGCACGGTGAGCTAGTACTTTGATTTATGCACTTGTGACACACTGTAAATAAATAACTGCACCTGAACCAAGTTAATCAAGTCTGTGGTATTCCTAAAAATGTTCCTGTGGCTGCAGCTGGGCCAAATATGCTACATGTGATGTCAACTCGGTGACTTTTTTTTGCACAAGTAAAAATCCACAGCCTCCGAGAAGAAGAAAAAAAAATGCTTGCAGAATTTTTTCTTGGGGCCTTCTGACTTCAAGATAAGAAAAAGTGAACATATAACACCTAGCTTAATTGCCCTCCATTGGCTTCCGATTGATTCACGTATTCATTTTAAATAATTATGTATTTTACATAAAGTAATATATGGAGACCAGAATTATTGGCTGAAAGCTGCTATAAGATTACATACTCCACAGAGAAACCTCAGATCGGCAAATAAGGGCCTTCTGAATGTTTCATCTATTAGCTCGGCGAGGTTAACCCAAGTGTGTGAGAGAGCCATTTCATTAGCAGGCCCAAAACTGTGGAATGAGCTACCCCCTGAAATAAGAATACAATCCGATTTTAAGGTTTTTAAAAGAAATCTGAAAACCTGGTTATTTAGCAGAGCTTATAGAGGATTTGGCTGAGTCATGTTTCTAATCTTATTCTTTTATCTTATTTTACCATTACTTTTATTTATACAGTATTTATTCTATCTCTGATAACTAATTATTTTTAGGTAATTTTGTTTGTAAAAATTTAGTTTTACTTCTTTATTCTTATGTATTTATATTTTATACTGTATTGATGTATTTATTTTCTTAATCATGTAAACCGTTGTGATGGTTTTACTAAATGATGGTCTAAAAAACCTGTTAAATAAATAAAATAAATAATATTTCTACTACAGCAGGCCAAGGGAGCTATCCCCGCCTGAGCAGTCAGAGGTTAAGTAGTAAGTTAGGGTCAGACAGGCCAGCAAGTGTTTTTTGTTTTCTCTGCCTTGTGTGAATTATCCATTTGGGAGCTTGCCCCACAGGGAGATAAAATGGAGCAGGAAATACAGGTCCTGGCCACAGGACAGCAACAGCTGCAAAACGCTGTACAAACACAAATAGATAAACAGAGCGACAACAAGACCAATTAACCCAACAAGGTACAATTTTAACTCAGCTAGCTGAGGCCCTGCAATTGGCTATGTCCAGAATACCTCAGGTACCTTCACCTTTGCATATCCTGTTTAAGATGAAGGGAGGAGAAGACCCATAGGTCTTTCTAAATAACTTTAAACAGACTGCCCACCTGTCGGCCTGGCTAGAGACTAGCTAGACAACTTACTTAGCTAATGTTCTCACAGGCAAAAGTCAAGCTGCATTCCAAGCCACAAATCCAGATGGGACTGCTTCTTTTGAGGACGCCAAGGCCACTATACTACAGAGAGCAGGGTACTCCCCAGAATACTATTGGCAGCAGTTCCAATGGGTGGCCCTACAGCTCGGGGAGAGCCCCAGAAACCTCTTTCATCATTTAAAAGATGCCAGGTGGAAATGGCTGCAGCCAGAGGCTAGGTAGGGACTGGAAGTGGTTCATCAAATACTCCTGGAGCAGTTCCTAGATGGTCTGGACCAGCCCATGCGGAAATGGGTCTGCTGACACACCAGGCTCACCCTAGAGAGAGCCCTGGAAGTGGAAGAAGCCTTCCAGCAGGCACAGTCCATGCTTGCTGGCATAAGGAGCTTGGAGAGACAACCCATAACAGTGCCCTGACAGGGTACAGAAGAGAGAATCTCAGCAATGAACCTCTGAGATAGGGGGCTTAGCCTCTGTACCCAGGTTCCTGACGCCAATCTCATCCACGTTTTAACTGTGGACAGAAAGGACACTTGGCAAGGGACTGTCGGTATGGCCAAAATGAACCTATGGATGTTAGTCTGGTGACCAAGCTATTGCCCAAGGAAGAAGTACACATACTTAAAAATAATGCTCTAAAGCAGCGATGACCAGCAATCTGAAAGAAAAGGGGGAATCTGGAGAGTCGGGAACAACCAAGAAATGGGGCTTTGCAGAACCTCTCTTTTTGTGCCCTTTTGAACAGAGAACAGGCATGAAGAAGACTGCTGTCTATATAGGCAGCTGGAAACTGAAGAGTCTTTAAATGAACTTGGTAGGGCAGAAACCCGATCAGCCCTACAGGAGCATGCTTTCTGTAAAACAGAAGGTAATGCAAAGGAAGAATGTCCTTGGCTTGATGATCTGGAGTGTGAATGCAAGTTAGTGGAGCAACGTGAGAAGAAGCAAAGAACAGGGACAGACTCCAGAATGATAATGTCACATGGGAACATACTTGGGATCACAAGTTGTCAAAACTCCAAAGCTGCAATGTTGTCGTTGTCCCATACATGTGACTTAAGGACTTTATAATCCAGATAGAACTGGAGGAAGCTTCTTCCCAGACATTGGTGAATTCTGGTTGTAGCAAAACACTCATTTGCCAGGATTTACTGTGTCAAAGACACATCAACTATAAGAGGAACGAGACATTAACATGTATACATGGAGACGAACAGAAGTGTTCAATCTCCTATGTCCTCTTGTTGAAGGCCGCAGGACAAACTGTCCTAGAAGGAGGTGTTCTCCCCAAATTCCTGTTCCCAGTAATCCTGGGTCAAGTTTATCCCCATTTTGCATCTATATGGAGATACCTTGTGGGTAGTAGGGTCAGTACAACCAGAGGAGGAATGCATTGGAATCCAAGCAGATGTGAACCCCAGGAACGTCTGGAAGCTCAACCTGATGAGGCCAAGCTGAGGGGGAGGGTATGTGACGGAGTGTACTGACATCTCCTTCATTCTACCTTAAGGAGAATGAAGGAGATGGTTCAGGCATCTAATCTAATCCTCCTTAAGGCAGAATGCCACAGGGAATCTTTTGAGTTATCCGTCTAAATGGCTTTTTAATATGGACCTCAAATTGTTTATATTGTGCTGTCTGATTTTTTTAATATATCTGAAGCAGGAAGTCTGTGAAGGAATCAGTTGAACTGTTAGATGTTTGAGGGGTTAAAGGGGCACTTAGGGAAGACAAAGTCATAACAGAAAGTAAATGTATTCTTTGCTTTAGCGTTTACTGAAGAGGATATTGGGAAGATACCCAAGCCAGAAATAGTATTTAATGGTGATGATTTGGAAGAAAATCATGGTGAACCTGGAAGATATAATAGTGAAGATTGATAAATTAAAGAGCAGCAAATCTCCTGGACCAGATGGTTTACATCTCAAAGATCTGAAAGAACTAAAAAATTAAATTACTATTACTAGTAATTTGTAACCTATCATTAAAATCATCTATTGCATCTGAAGACTGGAGGGAGGCCAATGTAACCGCTGATCTTTAAAAAGGACTCTAGAAGTGATCCAGGAAACTATAAACCAGAGAATCTGACTTCAATGCTGGGAAACCTATTCTAGAAATTATTGTAAAGAACAAAATCCTAGAACATATAGTGGTTTAATGGAACACAGCCATTATGGATTTACATAAGCGAAATCTTGCCTCACCCATCTGCTACATTTTTTGAATGGATTAATAAATATGTGGATAATGGTGAGTCGATGGTGAAAGCATTTGACAAAGTCCCCCATGAGAGACTCTTAAGAAAATTAAAAAGTCACCAGATAGGAGGTAATGAACTGCTGTGTATTGCAAATTGGTTAAAAGATAGGAAACAGAGAGTAGGACTAAATGGTTAGTTTTCTCAGTGAAAAAAAAGATAAACAGTGGGGTGCCTCAAGGATCTGTACTAGGACTGTTGCTTTTTAATATGTTTATAAATGATTTGGAAAAGTGAATGATGAGTGAAGTAATCACATTTTCAGACAACATAAAATTATTCCAAGTTGTAAAATCACATGCAGATTGTGAGAAATTGCAGGAAAACCTTGTGAAATTGGGAGACTGGGCAAATGCAATTTAATGTAGACAAATGCAAAATGATGCACATAGGGAAAAGTAAGTTCCATATTAGGAGTTACCACCCAGAAAAATAATCTGGGCATCATTGTGGACAATACTTTGAAATCCTTAGTTCAGTGTGAGACAGCAATCAAAAAAGTAAACAGAATGTTAGAAATTATTAGGAAAAGAATGGAGAATAAAACGGAGAATGTCATAATGTGTCTCTATCGCTCCATGGTGAGACTGTGTACAAAAGTCTGGCCACTGCATCTCAAAAAAGATAAAGCTGAATTAGAAGAAGTACAGAGAAGGGTGACCAAAATGATAAAAAGATAGACTGGCTCCTCTATGAGGAAAGGCTAAAGAGGTTAGGGCTGTTCTACTTGGAGAAGAGATGGCTGACAGAGTATACAATACAGGTCTATAAAATCATAAGTGGAATAGCATTGTTAAATGTGAATTTGTTATTTACTCTTTCACAAAATACAAACACCAGGGGACACTCCATGAAGTTGTAAGTAGCACATTTAAGACAAATCAAAGAATTTTTCACTCAATGCACAATCAAGCTCTAGAATTTATTTCCAGAGAATATGATAAAGGCAGTTAACATAGCTGGGTTTAAAAAAGGTTTGGTCAAGGTCCTGGAGGAGAAATTCATAAACTATTATTAACCAGGTAGATTTGGGACATTCATCGCATTGAGATCTATCTACTCTTTGGGATCTTGGGAGGTACTTGCTATTGGCCATTGTTGGAAGCAGAATTGGGCTTGATGGATTTTCGATCTGACCCAGTATGGCAATTCTTATGTTCTTATGTATGTCTTAATTTGTTATATATCATCTGGATTCTGCTTTCTATATATCATCTGCTTTCTATATTTTCACTGCAACAAAACAGAATCATATTGAAATTAAAATTATGTATCCCCAGAGAAGACTGAAGATGCTACAAAGTCTGTATTCTTTGGTTGATGGAGTAATCTGGGGTTGTATTCTTAGTCATTTTTTCAGGTGACATCTACTGGCTAACTCAAGAGCACCTTACATCTAGTTCTAGAGGGAACCATGATCCATACATTTCAGCAAGACTATTGTTGCAATAACTGGGATACAGGGGGATGGATAGAGGAGTGGGCAAGTCTGAGGAAGGGAGGGAAATACTCTAGGCAGCTGTGAATAATGAAGTTGCAGTCCTTATAGGGGTTGGTTCTGACTGAGTAGGAGGAAGCAGATACAACAAAAACTTTCTTTTCATTGCTAAACTGATGTAAGTGAAAGCTGCCAATAAAATGTTACTAACTTTACTAAATTTCTGAAGTCTACTTTATGGCATAACAATATTAAAATATCTTTTAGAATACAAAATGTTGCTCTTCTGCTTTAGGGTATTAAATAAATGCTGAAATAACTAAATAAAGAATCTCAAATTATATGATCAGCAAGCTTTTTTATATTAAGTTATATTTTGTTTATTAATAACAAGGTCAAAAAATACTTGTCCAATCAAAGACTATGAACAATGCTCATGCTAATCAGACTCGGGTGAGTTAGTGGTTACTCAGATAAAGCTGTATGCACATCATCACATATATTAGTGGATTTCTTGTAATCATTTGAGTGGAAAAGACTATATATTTCTGTGTGGAACATAACCTCATATCACAGGTGTACAACTTTCAGCAACAAAGGTGCGTGATAAATCTAATTAAATCTCTTATGACTGAAGAATAAGGCACGAGACAATCCTCTGTAAATACTTTTTTATAGCATGTAATAGGTCAAGTATGTTTGGCCAAGGATTTTCATCACTTTCCCAATGAATGCTGATTGTATGAAGATAAAATAATCAAAAGGAAATCAGGCTTCTGGTTAAGAGGAACTGGGGTAGTTAATGTTTGCAGCGCTGCTGCGGCATCTGGTGCAAAAAATGTCCAGGGAAGCTGTTACATTAAATTGTAAAATCGATGTCCTGAAGGACAGGTGTTAGCTGCAAACAGATGGAGGATATAAAGGCATAAGTGGTCATTTGTATGTGAAAAAAATATCGATTTTAGCCAAAGATTCAATAGCAATCGTTATGCTATTTGGTGGGACTGTTATTTTTATGAGCTAAATCCTGAGTAATAACAATGGGTGAATTTGCAATCATTTCTGCTGTAATTGAAGGCTATTCATCCAACTGCCTTAATGAGAGATTACCTGTCCTGGTCTTAACTTTCATTTATCTGTAAAACAAATGCATATTTTTAGCATTAGTGTAAAAGTCTAGGTTATACCAACCATAAAGAAAGCCGCTGTTCAGGGAATGGAGGCTACGTAAAAGTAGGGGTGTGTGAATTTGTAAACTGCAACATATACACTGTGCTATGACTACATAGAGTAATGAACAGTATATTGCTTGTAAAAATTGTAAGCAAACCACAAGGTCTACCGGGGCGGAGAGGAGGAAGGTTTTGTGTAATCAAAATCAAAATGTGCTGGCTGTAAATTTGGAAGTGTGCCTTTAGTGGGTAGCTGTGTCCCTGCTCCATGCTGAAAGCCTGCCAGGCGGCTGCTGCTGCTGCCGCCGCCGCTGCTACCGCAATCGCTGACTCTGTCCCAGCTGGCACGTGGCACCCAGTTTGACGCATGCGCGGGCACTTCTCCAGCGGCAGATGAGGCACGCGCCAGCCTCATTACCATGTGAATGGAGAGAATAGAGGAGCCATGTGGCAGCAACAGTTTGCAAATCCCCCTCCTTCTGTGCAATCGGGAAACATTTCCAAACATTTGTACCCCAAATCGACCATATTAACACCCCTCTGCGCGCTTCTCCCCATGGAATAGTCTCTGCTGCTCATCAGAACGCCGTTTTTCTTAGTTTTGATAGTTCCATGGCGTGTTGGTACTATGTCATTTTTCACTTTTCATCATACAGGTACCTAGAATGTTCACACATGAATCAGTTTTTACGTACTATGCCAGTACATAAACAATGTGAAAACATTTTGTGGCGTGCTTAGTAAAATTGAAAGCAGCATTAGGCAGATCTGAGTTTGACCCTGTCAACATAGGGTTACATGTATTCAGATATTACAGAAAGAACATATCACGACTGTGGGCTTAGAGGTAAGAGAACAAAGTAGAATTGTGGATAAAGTGATGTGTTTTCCAGCACAGCGGTGAGGTTCTATATAGCCACAATGGTTTGAATCTACATCTTAGTCCAAATATTTTAAGATTCGATAAAAATGCAATTGAATTGCTCGTTTTGGAAAATTAGCGTCACAATTCTCCAGCAAACATCGAAAAATCTATACGCAAAACAGAAGCAAAATGCACGTTTGTATTATAAAAAATGGAAACAAAAGTAAGATTAATTTCCATCTCTCTTTTGATCTGCTTCTAATATATAATCCTATGTATAATTCTATGTATTTCACATAAAAGAATACTTATCACTAAGTTTTACAAATCACTTAATCACTCACTTACTTTTTATAGAAAACGTTGATCCGATTGTGTTGAACTGTTCTGTTAACTCCCAAGCCCCAGATGTTCCTCGCTAGGATAAAGCTACGTTTTTATCGAAATCTTTTTATTGACCGCTTGCTACAGGTGCTCTAAAATACCTCATATTTATTGTTTTACAGCCTTTCGTCTTTATTGCCAAATTTATAATACTAGATATCATTCTATACCTACTTTCGAAATAACCAGAGTTTCTGAAGCTATTTCTTTTTATAGTGAAAAGGAAATATGTTTTTATTTTGGAAAGTTTAAGTAAAATGTAAAAAGAGAATGATGAATGTCCAGTGTTTCAGCAGCATGGTATACGATATGGACTAAGATTACGACTGAGCTGACAGTGGATTTCAAAGTCAGCAGAATACGTAGCTGGGTAAATTGATTGATGCTAAAATGCGCATGAAACAAAATATATAGAAAACTATCGTAATCTCAGTGCTTGGAAGCGGAAGATGAAAGAGAAAACAAGGAAACAGAAAATTGTCATATAGTTTGCGTTAAGAACATTTCATTAATAGCCAGGTCCATATGCTAGATGCTGCTGGTCTCCAATACCAATGTGATGCCCTCTCCTTGACTGTGCCAGATGGCGTTTCTACCAAGTGGCCATGCGTGGAGTGGCTCTGGTTAGCCTAATAAACCTCCGATACAAGTCAAAAATCAAAACGCACACATACTAACATCTGCTAAAGCCTGCAGTACCCAGCTAGGCTTTCAATACTGAATTAAAGAGCTGAACAGCCCTTCTGTTCCCCTAGGGTAAGCACTGATTACCATTTATCAAGCACTGATGTTATCTGGCCTCCCATTTTATTTAATACTCAAGCTATTAGCATGAGATTTGATTTTGACAATTGAAGCTGCTGCTGCTGCTGCTGTTGATGCTGGGTAGGCGAAAGAAAGCTTGAATGTCCGATTTCTGGAAATAAGAGATTTGGAACCCTCGCCACAGAGTTCACATTCCTCTTTGCAGTAAACTATATTTAGCATTTGGTAAAATTAAAAAAAAAAAAGTTTCTCCTGAAGTAGTTTGGCATGAAAAATCTTGTTATAGTTGGTTCCTTCAATTTGGCATTTTGAGCTGACCTTCTACGCAGATTTTTTTTTCAAGCCCTTCTTGAATAACTACTGACACTTTCTTATAGGGGAATATACAGTATAATATCTGGTTAAGAACAAGTTAAGTATATGGACCATCCAAGATTTGACACTGAGCTACACAGAAGACAAATCTGCAAGATCTAACTTAACTAAGTTCTACTCCATTACTTTTCTGGACTGTTTTTCTATTTCTGTTTGAGATACTAGTAAAATAGAGTAACGGTAACCCACGTTTACATTCCAGAAATGAAAACTTTATAGTCATAAATTCTTTTGAAAAAGATAGGAAACCTTAGAACAGGACAATATGATCTAAATGATCACAAGACAGAAAAAGGAAATACAGAAATGTTACAACTTTTACAGTTACTCTTACTTACATTTAGTATTGCTTCAGAGGTACAACAAAATTAGAGAAGAAAAAATACATAATGCCTCTACCTTCACAAAAAAGTGATAGTTCAAATATATCTAATAATGAAATTATTGATAGTTCCAATATATCTAATAATGAAAAAAAAAAATATATATATATATATCCACCTAAATAAATACAGCATGAATCCATATCAATTGGACAAGATATCATATTTCTCTCTCATATACTCTTTCAATAGTATGTCTTGATGACATTTTGGGGGGGGGGGTGTTCTTTTTTTATTTACAGAATACCTTTCCTGGTCATACCTGATGTGCATCATCAAGAGAAACATTTTTTTTAGAGGAAAGACAAAAAAGCTCTTTCACAGAAAGCAGCCAAAAAACTATTTTCTCTCGTCAGAAAACAGGTGACTAATATAATAAGCATCCAAGGTGCTGATCATAATGTAAACATACAAAGGGAATCACGAAGCACACTACATCCTCCAAAAGGAAAGTACAGGAGAAAATCCCCGAACAAAAGAGGAAGTGTATATATTTTGTTTTGTTCAAAGAGCACATTCTCATACAGGTAATCAGTATAGTGTAGGGTTGAAGATTTTGCACAATATATAAACTTGCACAGGTAAGAACCTGAAGGTTTACAGCATTATCAGCAGTGCAAAGGTGGTAAACCCTCATTATCATACAGCTGAAGGTTTATCTCCCCAACTCCCCCACTCTTTAACAAGCTGAAATACAGAAGAAAAAAAAACCCACATGAAAGGCTCTTTCTGTTCCTGGCTTTAATGAGAGACACGCGACCCAACAATAAGCACACACTGCAATCAGGCAAAAGGGCTTTACTGGCACACGCCAACCTGCACCCAGGGGCCTCCTCTAAACAAGCCCACTATCAACACACTAAAAAAAAAGTGGAACATCTCCTTGGACAGCAAAACCGATTTCCAAGGCGCACTCCACACACTCCCTACATTGTAGAAATCAGTGAATATCTTACCTCTAAATCCATTTATATGGATCGAACTTTATTTTTTATTATTATTTTACTTTCATTGAATTGTCTGAGGAAGATAAAGCGTCACTACAAAACATGTGGTCCTCTACTTTTCTAGCAAAGCCTACTGTTTGTTACGTTTAACTTCGATTTCACGGTTTAGTGGATTTAAAGCGGATTAAATTTACATAACATCAGCTCAGTTAAGGCTTGTACTTTTGTTTTAGGGCGATTAGAACTAGAACAGGATCCAACCCCAAGTTCCCATCGCACTGAGAGAAATGTGTGCTGTATTTGTCTTGTAACATGTTAACGATTTCACAAAAAAAAAGCACACTAACTTATTGGGTGAATACGAAGTCGAACATGTCCTAGGTCTGACAGGCAGTGTGCTTTTTTTTTTTTTTTTTTTTGCATTGCTTCCGGTCCTGAAGCTGACTAAACAATTAAATGTTTCTCTGAAAAATGTTTTGGGGGGTTTTTTTGTTTTGTTTTTGTTTTGCCAACTTGGAAATAAAGCCTAGCCTCACGGAAAGCAGCCTTGTTTTAAGGAAGCAGCCTGATTTTGTTTTGTTTTAGGACCAATCCCAGCCTGCTCGCTGAAAATATATCAACAGATGCTTGGCATGTTAATAATCAGAGATGTGGGGAGCGGGGGGGGGGGGGTGCTTGATGGTCACTGAAGAAGCAGAGTTATTAATGCCGGCTAGGGGCTCTCTCCGGCAGATTTGGCTCCGGAAAGATGAAAAGGGGCGGGGCTACATGTCCCTCCGTCTTGAGTGACAGGTTACATAATGAGCCGCGAGCCCGCACTGTATATAAGGAGCTCCCAGACAAGCGAGCTCTCCACTTTAGTGAGCGTGTGCCACTACTGGATAAGGAATAGCCACAAAAAAAAAGAAAAACTTAAAACACTCCCATTTGCTTGCCTCGCCAAACCCTCCTCCCCCGTTCTGCTTTGCAGTTTTCTTGTGCGTTGAGGAAGAAAAAAAAAAAAAAAAAGCGCCGTAAAGTTATCTGCGTTTGCCTCTCAGCTGGCAGGATTAATTCCCAGCAGGGCACGTTGGATCACCTGGATTATACCTTCCGAGTTCTGTTTCGGATCCTGGCTGGGAATATCTGGAGGGACGCGGGGAGCGGTGGCCCCGCTGTGACGCCTTTTTTTTTTCTCGGCACGTTGGAGGAAGGGGGTTACTTGGGTGAAGTTTGCGAAACAAGGCACAGAAGTGGAAAATAAAAGAAACAAGCAAAAAAAAACCCTCCGCTCACGAGGAAAACCAAACGATCTCATTGAAGCACCGAATAAAAGGACGGGATGGCTGCTTTGCGCATCTTTGGCTCGACGTTTCTGTTCATGATTTTTCAGCAGGTAATCACGCATAGCGATACGATCATACGTACGAACATCGTAGAGTCGTTGATCCTAATTTTTTAATTGAGGAAGGAAAGCCACCTCTCTCTCCCCAGGTTCCCTAGAAAAAAATGAATGCGGTTAAATCTGATGTCTTTCTTGTTCTTATGTCAAGGTGTCCTGCTCCGGAGTCTTCCAGCTGGAGCTGCAGGAGTTTGAGAACAGCGACGGTTTGCTGGCCAACGGCAAGTCCTGCCTGCCGGACTGCAGGACCTTCTTTTGGATTTGTCTCAAGCATTTTCAGATGGTGGTCTCCCCGGGGCCCTGCACTTTTGGCTCCGTCGTCACCCCGGTTCTGGGGACGAACTCTTTCAGCGTTAAAGCCCTGGAGGGATTCAGCAGTCCCCTGAAGTTACCCTTCAACTTCACGTGGCCGGTGAGAGATCTAATTAATATACACCGAGAGAGAAGGATGTAAACAATTCAGAATGAGAATAACTAGATCAGAGACCTCTATTAATACATTTACAAATTAAAAAATGATCCGTAGATAGTTTCTAATTATACATATCAAAATGATCGGAAGGTGCATACTGCGGGGAGGGGGAGGCGGAGGTGTTCACATTGGTTCAAGCTTTTTTTTTTTTTTTGTCTGATGAAGTTGAACGTGATGGAAAAAAACCTAAACATTTACCTGAGCAATAGATAAAAGTTGTAAGTGAAATTTAAAACAAAACTTGAAGGGTGAGATGCTAGGAAATGAAAACGTGCTGTCTTGTATGCACCGTACTGAACAATGAACGTCGGCGAAAAAAAAAAGCAGGTTCCAGGCAGTCCCATCCCCCACCCCATTGGAAAACAACCTTTAAAAGAAGCTCGATTTAATTGCGATCTAGAGACAACGTAATGCTATCTGCAATTAGAGTAATTAAAGTGCACATATTGACCTGGCAAGCCTTGCCAACTCGGGAAGGTTTCGCTGTTCATTCCCTCCCCCACACACACACACTTTATCCCCTTTTTTCACAGCTAACATTAACCTGTTTAGCATCTGTCTCTCTTTTTGTTTTCTATTTTAGGGAACTTTTTCACTGATTATTGAAGCCTTCCATGCCCCTTCGGACTATCTTCCAGCAGGTGATTATTATTGTCTTCTGCCATTTTTACAGACACAAGAGGGCGACAGTCTGCCAAGATTGAATGCACTCACTGGAAAGCAACCGGCCCGAAGCAGTTAAATGTCAGCTTCACTATAAAAGTTATTACGCAAACTAGACTGACCTTATTTAATTCAAATGTTTATAGTATGATTTCAGTGTTAGCTTTACCGCACAATCAAAAGTTACTTTCTTAATGATAGAAATCAGCTTTGCTTTGATTCTTTTCCCCTACCTAATCTCCAACACAATTGCGTTTCCTCTCGTTTATTTTGGCGTGGGAAAGAAAGCCGCTCTGCGGTGAGAAAAGCAGAAGGCTGCCAAAAAGTCCTGACTGCCTTTTCCTGTATTTTACACCTTTTTGAAATTCCACCCTTTGGAAAAGGGATAATGGCTTTTGGATGTTTTGCTGACATAAAGGAAGAGGATAGTTCAACCGCACAGTTCGCGCTTTGAAAGTTTTCTGAAGACTTTAATGTCCTTAAAAAATAATGGATCTAGTCTACTTTATTTGAACGGGAGATACTGTAATATTTTGCATGTTTTAATCTACTGTGGAATAGCATGTTGACTTTTTGGCTTATTGCATATATTTTGCCTCAATGTGTAAAAATATGATACTTTGGTATTTAAAAAAAGATCACTGATCTTTCTGATTGAATGTAAGAAATAGGGGAATTGAATGCATTCCTCTAGCTTATTTATAAAATTCTGCCTTTCCGAGCTTGTAAACTTAAGATCTAGGAAAATCTTCAAATGCTAAAGACTGGTAGTGGTTCCTGCTGTAATGTACAGTATTCCTTCTTGTTTTTGCTTAGCTGCTGGCTCCATTGACCGGGCTTTGTCCATCAGTCAGTTTGCCATCCAGAGACCTCTGGCTGTGGGGGAGGCTTGGTTGCCAGATGTACAACAGGGACCACAAACTCAGCTGAGATATTCCTACCGGGTGATCTGCAGCGAGCATTATTACGGGGAGAGCTGCACCAGGCTCTGCAAGGCCCGGGATGACACCTTCGGACACTATGTTTGTGAGCCGGATGGCACCCTGACCTGCCTGCCAGGATGGACGGGCGAATACTGCAGTGATCGTAAGTCTCTTTGAAATGAAACATTGCACACTGTACCTACTCCAAACAGCAGACTTCCTCAGGCACGGCTACTGACCCCCCCAAACCTACACTCCTACACGGGAAAGTAACGAAGGGAATTTAAAAGGTATGGGATAACAACTGCAGATCCCTAGAGGATGGAAATGAAGAAATGGGGTAACATATTAACTTTAGGTGCAACATTTTTCCTAGGGGGTAACATGTAGGGTGTAGCAATTGCTATCCTTAACAGAAGGTTTGGGATAACCTGCACAGAGCAGCAGTACCTACCCTTAACAAAAGGCTTTGGGGGTAATCTGTAAAAAGTGGCAGTTACTACCACAAGCAACTTGCTGGGCAAACTGGATGAACTATTTGGTCTTTTTCTGCTGACATTTACTATGTTACCATGTTAGTTGCATCTATTCAGCTGCCAAGTGTTTCCATTCCATACAGCTATGGTGGACACAGGCCCAAACTGGGGGTATTTCATATCCATATTAAATAGATTAAACCTTTTTAGAATGAAAAATATGAAATAATATAAGTCACCTAGCTGGCACGCAAGTTGTGTGCAATTTTATTTTATTTTTTTGAAAGTAAAGAGTGGTAAGATTACAGTATAGAAATTTTGTAAATAATCACATACAAATGCCGAAATCGTTATAGATTCTAATACCTTTTATTGGGCTAATATAAGCAAGATGTGATTACATGAGTTTTTGAAATCAGGTTGTTCCCCTCTTTAGATGGGCCCATTTCATCTGGAACATTTCTGGATAATTCTTATCTTAATTCAATAACACACAAAAAAATCCAGTTTCTTCCCAGACCAATATAGTTGCTCGAAATCAGCACCACTTGGGGATACCAAGCACAGTTCCTGCTAGACAATCAGCAACTTTCACAGTGCAAGGAGACTGATATGGAGCTTTGCCCTGTGCAAAGCAGCCAGTATTTCTCTGCCTTATCAGCTTTCTTTTACCTGCAGGAATGTCTCCTAGATGCCATTTTAAATGGTACAGAAAAAAAATATGCTTAGCAAATTTGTATAGATGGGTGGATGGCAGCAGGCTAGATTCCTAAATAAGCTAATTTTCAATATTGGTGTGTTTCTATCCACTCAGTTATAACATTTTAGTGCATAAGGGGAGCAACACAATATGTTCAACAAGTGAATAATGTGTCCTTGTGCAGTTCATACTTTAGGTTGGTTATTGATTGATGTTTTCCAGTTCAGCTACTTTGTAAAAAGGAAAATGAAGTTCTTCCTCAGTTCAAACAACCTTTAATAAAGCTAATTAAAATGTAATGTCATCAAATTTAAAAACTGACATTTGGAAAAGTAACATGGATATATTTTATATGGTACGTCCTTATGAGAGTAACCAAACAGTAAGTCCTAGGGTGATCAGGTATCCTGCTTTTCAAGAACAGGATGCACAATTATGTGGCTTTTCAATCTGGCCATTCATGGAAAAAAAAATCAAAGTGAATTTCATGATCTAGGATTTTAGAGGTGCAGATGCTCTGTGCATCATTCTGAAAGCAGGGAAGACTAAATAGACCTAATGGTCCTTACCTGCCATCATATTCCCTGTTTCTATGTTCCTACTCCTATCCTCCCTCTCACATTCATCTTCCCTGCTGCTCCTTCCAGGTTCCTCTCCACCTGGCTCCTCCCATTTCTTTTTATCTTCTCCCCCCCCCCCCAAGGTCTACTCCTTTTCTCCCTCTGATACCTCTTCATGTCCCATCCTCTTAAAATTCCTTTTAGCTTCTCCTCCAAGGTTCCTCACTATCTCCCCCTCAGGCACCTACAGATTCCTCCATCTTCTCCTCCCCATCAGGGTCTTCTGCAGATCCTCCTGCCCTAGGATTCATCTCCATGTCTCATTTTCTTTCACCTAGGTTCTTCTTCATCTCCTCTTCTCTCATTCAGGTTCCTCTCCACTTTTGAATCTATGGCAGAGTAGTGGCAGGCTAGCAGGGTGCAGACTGATTGATGCTTCCCCACACTGCCAGCCTGACCAGGGGCAACAGAACATCTTTAATTGGGGGAAAGGGAGGTGCAAACAAATTAACGTCTGCCCCTGCCTCCCCAAGCTTCCTAAGTGCTGATGCTATTTGAGGCAAAACGTTGGTTGGCCATGGCCCTAGTGGCCCACCCCACTCCACTGCCTATGGATCTGATTATCAGAGAGGAGGGGAAGTAGAGAAAAGGCCTTTTAAAAATGGTAGTGTGGCCCAGGGCTTTTACCCTCTCCTGCAAAGGAAGCACATGTCGCCACAAGCCTCCTTATTGGTTACTGGTGCGTGTTTATTGGCCGGCACTATCAGCTTTCTTTCAAAGGCACTCTGAGTGACTAGTTTTCCGATTCCCACTCTCCTCCTGCCTTGTCTCCGCTTTCTGCCTCAGACGTATTGGGGAGCGAGTGGAGAAGAGTCCTCTTGTATTTCCCTTCCCCCCCCTTCCCGAGCTACAAAAATACCCGCCTGCCCGTTCCGCCGACTCCCTGCAGGGAACTGGCACGCGCGGCAGCCTCGCGCCAACCCACCTAAGGGAGTGGGGAAAGTGCGCCAAAAGTGGGAGCAGCCGCAGAGATTCAAATCAAATGGAGCACGTGCCGGAATCTAGAGGGTTAACGCCGTCCAGTTTCCCTGCCCGTTGACTCCGGTGAGCCTCTAATCCGCCTCTCCCTGTACAAAAGGCGCGCGGGGGGGAGGGGAGGGGGGCTGTTCAGTTGGATGGCTGCACGCGCTGCGAGGGCTTTATAATCGCCGCGTTCTTATCCGCCACGCGCCGCCCTGTTGCGGTTATTGTTAGCCCAGGAGCTGCAGCTGCAGCCGGGGGCCCTGGCTTAAGCTACCAGAGAGCAACAATGAAGCAGCTGCCAGCTATTGAGGGGAGGAAGGCATCTGTTCAGAGCCAACCAGGCATTAAACACGGCGCTTGTAAGCGTGCAAAATCAATGTCACACACAGCGCAAGGCAAACAGTAGTAAATTAACCGGCTGCTTGCTTAAACTTAACAGCTTATCGGGGCTGAAGGAACGACAGTCCTCGCCAGTCCTGTATATTGTTGGTGACGAGGGGGCGGGGAGGAGGGTGTTACAAGACCTCCCAGATGTAAAAAGTTGAACACATGTTAAGGAAAACAAAAAAGCTTGTATTTCTTCTGAATCCCGGCCCACAAAGCAAACTTGAACCTCTATAAAGTAAATAGAACTCTGACCTAGCGTTTGTGGTTAAAACAAAACCGAAAGGACAGGTGGACTCGCTCTTTATGGCCGCCATGCACTCCTTGGATGATCCCGCACTCGCCTAACTGAAAACACTACCGTATTGTATTGCTTTTGTAAGCTCAGCAAGTTCTGGCACTTTTAACCTCCTGCATATTTGAATAGCCTTGCAAAACTCATTTATTTATTTTTGCAGCAATCTGCTTGACGGGGTGCAGCGAAATCAATGGAAAGTGCAAGAAGCCAGGAGAGTGCATGTGAGTTAAGGATATTTTGACCCATACAGTTCTTACTTGTGGTGTGGTGGTTATCTTTTATTATATCTTCTATAATGTGGATTTACAACCGGCTTTTTTAATGCTGGGTTTTTTTTTGTCTTTTTTTTTTTTTTAGTTGTTTGCCTGGCTGGCAAGGTCGTTTCTGTGATGAGTGTATTCCACACATGGGCTGCCGCCATGGCTCGTGTAAAATACCATGGCAGTGCATCTGCGACGAAGGCTGGGGTGGCCTTTTCTGTGACCAAGGTTAGTCCCTCCCAGTTACTCCTGGAACCAAAAGTTCTTACTTTAAGAGTTACATACTATGCCTGTGGGTAACATTTAGATTATGTTAAAGGACTTAGAGAGGGTTTAAGTAGTCTTATCTGAGAACACTGAATTAGAAGAGAGCATAGACTCATTTACATCATACAGTTGGGCTCAGTTTGGTTGAGGCACAATGTTAACTAGTCATAGTGTGTATCAAGGCAAAGATTTGCATCCAGGCTATTTAGAAACTAGATGCAAAATAATATACGCTATTATCTAAGCGCTTGTACAAAAGTAGCGCGTGCAACAGTGCTACGTTTTGGAGTGGTGCAAGATTGGCCAAAATAGTGTATTGTGGTCAACAAACACAGCTTGTACAAGAAGTTGATGATCTTGTTGTGAAGAGGAGAAGTTAACATTTCTGAAGGACAGAAACATATCTGGAGAAGAACCGTGCTGATATAGAGAAAAACTAGGAGAAGAACTTTTAGTGAGGCTGAACTGTTATCTAAATATTAGCCTGTTTACAGAGCATCTAAAAGCCAGAATCTGGCAAGAAATCATCATGGCCAGGATTAAAGCAGTTGTGCAATGTAGAACAGTACATGATGACTGGAAAAGATGGACCCTCCATCAGATGGCACAGAAACTAGAAGCTGGCTCATAACTGGAGAGTCGCATCTGTAACAAATGGAGCAATGCTAGTGCTGGCCATACTAGCAGCAGAACTTACCAACGGACTACAGGGCCATAGTACAATGGAAGCCCCAGCACATGTAGACATCGACTAGACTGGCAATGTCAAGGAAATTAGTATAAAGTGTCCCGTGACTCAGGAAACATAGCCTTGCAAAACATTTGAAGGCACCACAACCTACTCAGCATTTTGAGTAGAAGATTCTAAAAACAAAACATAAGAGTGTTTTGCTGGAACTTGTTAGGCTCTACTAGGATGCCATCAAAGGTATAGATGGTCAGCTGGGGAACTCTGAACAGAAAGTAACATGCCTAGATGATACCATAAAGATGGACTTACAACTGAAGTCATCATTTATCCTCAGCCATGGCAAGTGTCCAGAATGAAATCAATATATCCTTGCAGGCTTTGCAGTAAGCCCTTGCAAGCTCATTAGCAAGTTACCAAGCAGGCATGAGGGTAATGCTTCATTCTTTCTAAAATGGGAGAGGGGGGGGGGGCGGTGAACTGCCAGGCAAGAATTAATCTGCATGGTCTTCATGTAGGCCTTCTGTAACCATAGCATGGCTAATGGACAGATTCAGGAGGTTACAGTGGACCTGAGTGATATCACATATCATCTCAGAATTCCAAAGTAGAACACCACCACAACCTTTCTCTCATTTCCTCTGTAGCAGCCAAAATGTAAAACTGTAACTCTTAAAATATTCCTCTAGCCTTTCTATCCCTCTATATCTATCTGGAGCTGTAATAATCTCATAGAAAATAACAGAAACAATGCTGCCATTGCTGGAGTTTGATTTGTTTCTCCATCTGTTTTCTGTTGGTCAGCTGCTGAGTGCCCAAGTTTGCCTCTGGTTTTTTTTTTTGGGGGGGAGTAATTTAGGACCTCTAACCACCCTTTTTTTTTTTTTCTAGTGCTAAATGTTCTCTAAATATCACCGCCTGCTTGCATCACAACTATATTACCATATATTTAGCCAGCTTCTTTACATTGGGTAGACTATTTAGATCAAGGCACACCTGCAAGGAGTGCTATTAGGTCACAATTTGCAACCTCTTCTGGAGGAGCTTTTATTTTTTGTGTAGCTCCAGTTTGCATTCATTGTCTTAAGCTGCTATAAATGATCCCCTATTTCTTTTTCGTACTTTTTAAGTTGAAGCCTGGATGATTGGTGCTACCACTCACAAGTTTCGAATGTGTACTATTAACCCCTGTGTTTGTTACCATGTGCACCACATGTATTTTTCTTTATAAATATGTAAGTTCAAGAAATTGGGGGAAGAAAATTGTTTACTCCTTGACCTATGCCCATAATGAGAGGTTGCTTTTTGAAAAATAAGAAAAAGAGATACTCTCTTCCAACTTTGTTCTCAGATAAGACCGGGCCTCCTACTAGAGTTTAATACAGCATTCATAGTTGAAGTCTTCAAAATATCAACTTGCCAGATTGGCTCTATTACTTCCTCCTTTTCTTTTTCTTACTAGATCTGTCTTTTTTGCAATACCTTATTTCTTATACTTTTACACTCTTTTTGTAATTAAATATATGGACCTTTTATGTCTACTTGATTCTTTACAAAAAGTTATTCATACTATATTCAACATGACTATGATGTGTCATAAGAACATAAGAAATTGCCATGCTGGGTCACACCAAGGGTCCATCAAGTCCAGCATCCTGTTTCCAACAGAGGCAAAACCAGCCCACAAGAACCTGGCAATTATACAAACACTAAGAAGATCCCATGCTACTGATGCAATTAATAGCAGTGGCTATTCCCTAAGTAAACTTGATTAATAGCCGTTAATGGACTTCTCCTCCAAGAACTTATCCAAACCTTTTTTGAACCCAGCTACACTAACTGCACAAACCACATCCTCTGGCAACAAATTCCAGAGCTTTATTGTGCGTTGAGTGAAAAAGAATTTTCTCCGTCTGCATTAAGTTCTGATGAAAAGATCACCCAGTTTATTTAAAAATAAAATGATGGCTGGAGGAAGTGGCGTCACAAGAGTGCATGGCCGCATGAGACGCAGGACTCCAGCCTTTCTCGCAGCATGGAGCCGTGACAGGGTTCTCCTTCGCGGCAGGGAGCTGCTGACATCATTGTACTCTTCTGCGGCCGAGAGGCCGCTCCGGAGCTCCTCTTCACGGCCCGGAGGGCACCACCGGTGTTTTCTGGTGGCAGGAGCCGTCCCCGGTCCTCCTTCAGCGGCAGGAGCCGCCTCCAACTTCGGTACTTCCTTCAGGCCCTGCTTCAGCTCTCTTCCTGTTCGCATGGGCAGCATGGCCGCTGTCCGTAGTCCTGTATTCTTCTTCCTCTTCCTTAGGGGTGGGGCTGCACCTCTCTCCTAGATTTAAAGGGCCAGTGTAGGAGTGGCCCACTGATGACATCACCTGGGTGTTTCCTGTTCTGCCCTATAAAAGGGTTCTGTGCTCATTCAGTTCTTGCCTTCTCAAGGAGCTGGTCTTCTCTTGGACTCCTGCTGCTGCCAGGCTTCCTTGTTCTTCATGTATCTTCGTGGGATTCCTCGTCGTCGTCTGTCCTGATGTCTCCATTGTCCCAGTCCTGATGTTCCTTGGTCCAGTATTGATGTCCTGATGTCTGTCCTGTCCAGATGTCCAAGGCTTCGCTTGATCCATCCTAGCATGGTCCGCGACCAGCCCGGCTGGATTGGTAGGGTGCTCTGCAGCCCAGTGGTCTGCGACCTCCCCTGCTGGGGTGTGTAGGGCACTGATGGGTCTTCTCCATCTTCGGAGCCGAGGATCTCCTTTTTCCTTCCCGTCACCTCCTGGGTCTGGGGTCTTCTGGACGTCCGCTTCGTCCGTCCCAGCTGCCCTTCACTGAGTGTCCAGAGAGTCCATCCCGGATGTCCTGGATCCTCGCCTTGGAGGCTCATCTCTAATCATTCCTCTGATGTTCTGGACTCCGGCCATGCCTAGCCTTTGGCGGGCAGTGCTCCGGTGGATAGCCTGAGGGCCGGTCTGGCCACTGCAGCCTCCTCCCCAGCTGTGGGTGTTAGATCCTTATCCAGAGTCTTCTCCATCCTCAGTTTTATCCTGATTTTAACTTGTCTTATCCTCACTTCGTCTGAGTCCAGTCTGATCTTCGTCTTTATCCTGTCTTCATCAGCATCAGTCTTCAACTTTGGTTCCAGTCCACTCTTGCCTCCTGTCTGGCCTGCCGCCTTTGCCGTTACCCAGCAGCAGGTCTGAAAGGGCTTGGAGTGGTCGGAAGACTACTCAGAGGTCAGCCTTGCATGGTTGGTGTCACTGAAGCTGCACAGGTTGGCAGGGGCCTGGTCTTCGCTCCGCTCCCAGACATGGACTCGTCTCACCACAAGGGCACACACCTCTCGTCCCGCATTGGGGAGCACCCCCTAACGCTCGCTTCCATCGCAGTGCAACACAGGGCAGATGCTCAATCTGAGACCTCTAAGCAATTACAGGAAGAAAATCACACTATAAAAACTAAATTAGCAGATTTGGAGAACCAAGCACGTAGAGGGAACCTGTGCTTCTGGGGATTCAAAGAAACTGCTGACAATTCAGACTGCGCAGATCATTAAACGCTTCTGTTTATTTCTACTAGGCACGAGCAATGACAGTGCGATAAATCCCCCTCCAGACATCAAATTTGATAGAGCCCACAGGACTCTGAGGGCACCTGGCTCCAATCTGCCTTGAGACATTCTTGTCTGCTTCCATTATTTTTCCCTCAAGGAAAAAATAGCAAGATATGCCAGGAAGCAAATGAGATGGAATTGGGAGGACCAAGAAATATCTGTTTATGCTGATCTCTCACAGGCTACACTCCAGAACTGGCAGGATCTCAAGGAGATCATAGCATTTCTCCGAAAGGAAAACATTAAATATCGGTGGATGCATCCCTTCAGCCTGATTTATACTTGGGATGGGGTATCTTCCAGTATTCACAACGTATCAGATGCCATCCCTCTGTTAAAAGAAAGATGATTTACACCGACGAATACCCACAGCGCACGACAGCTTACACCCAAGGATCAACAGCCTCAGTGGCAAAGAGCAAGCACACGAAATAGGCTGAAGCATAATTCTGACCTTCAGAAGCCATCTCGAGAGGATACTTGACTGTGGATCTATGCAAACTAGTTTCCTGATTTTCAGATACCAAGACTATCCCAAATGATAAAGACAAGGCTAGGGGACTCTGAATGATGGTGACCTTAACTTCCTCATGGAGAATAGACCTGCAAGGAGGTTTGAGCAGGTCATTGATATTTCGAGGGGGGTGTGGGAGGGTGAATCAGGGGATTAAGGGGAACACACACTTGTTAATGGGAAATTTAGAGTTATGTTACACACAAAGTTGATTTGGATAGCCCTTGACATGCAAAAAGTGATATCGGGGCAACAGGATTTCATGATTTCTTTTATAAGATATACAGCGATGGCATGGGAACTTCTTTTTGAGGGATTCCTGAACATTGTTGGTATTTGGCGAGTCTCCCCCCGCTTATTGAGCGGATGCTTCCTCTCGCATATCAATAGGAACTGCGAGTGTTACTTTTACACATTCCTGTATGGCCTCCTTTAAATTGATATCCCTTAATGTTAAGGGACTTAACTCTCCCTACAAACAACATATTTTTTTTAAGGAGGTAAAGACATTACAAGCGGATATAATTTTTATCCAGGAATCCCACTTGAGGGGAAGACATGAGGCACTTTTAAAATCTAGTCAGTATCCTACCAATATATGACACCACGTGCAAAGATGGCTAAATATACAGGAGTTGGTATTTTGATTTCACAACGCCTGGTATTTGCCTGCCAATCATGCATCCATGATCCGCAAGGTCGATATATAGTTTTACTAATATCCGTGGATGGAACAATCTATACATTGGTGAATATTTATGCACCAAATCAGGAACAAGGGAAATTTTTTGAAGGGTTGGCCCAGGTTTTAACACTCCATAGGAAGGGAAATATAATTACAGGAGGGGACTTAATTTAGTAAGACATCCAGAACTAGACACCTCAAAGGGCAGTGTGTTGGCTGCTCCCATACACAGGAAAAAACTGCAGGAGTTAATAGACCAATAGACTTCTAGACATCTGGAGTGTACATTTCCCAAAATCTAGATCTTACACGTTCTATTCAACGCCTCATGAATCCCATTCAAGAATTGACTATTTTTTGGTTAAATTACTATCCCATGCCATCACTAACCCGGATATTATACCGGTAGCATGGTCAGATCATGGGGCCATCTCACTAGAACTCAAGTTTGTTAATTATGATAAAGGCATGCGGTGCTGGAGACTTAACGATTCTCTTTTAGATGATGACTCCTATGTTAAGACTGTTAATAATAGTATTCAAGAGTTCTTCCAATTTAATGTTACAGAGAAGGTAGCACCATCGACAGTTTGGGAAGCTTATAAGGCATACATGAGGGGCATATTTATCTCAAGAGCATCCTTTTTAAAGAAACAGCAAGATAAGGAAGCCCAAGATTTGAGGAAAAGGATAGAGACACTCTCTCATGAATGCCAGAATACTGGCGCCTCACACATCTTACTACAATTATAAAAATCAAGGGAGGATCTTATACGCCTAGAATCCGCTCAGATGATACACTCTCTGAATCTAGCTAAACAAGAATACTTCGAAGGGGGAAATAAGGCAGGTAGGAATCTAGCTAGGAAATTAAATAAAATTACGTACCAACACTTAATATCCAAAATTAAAGATAAAAACGGGAACCTGCTAACTAATAATACTGATATCAGCCAGAGATTTTTAACATTTTATTCTGATCTCTGTGCCTCGGAACATCACATTACTTAAGGTCAGGTGGACGAGTTTCTAGAAACAATTACCTTACCCTCCCTTTCGGTAGAGACTCAGGAAACATTAGAGGCAGAAATCACTTCTCCAGAAATCCTTTACGCTATAAAAGATTTAAAGCTGGGAAAGCCCCCTGGACTTGATGGACTAACAGCCAGATTCTATAAACTGTTTTCCCCCTATATAGTGGTACCACTTCAAACGCTATATAACCATTTGAGGGAGGGGGAGAATTAGCCGTAAATTCTAATTTAGCAGGGATTACAGTATTATTAAAGCCAGGCAGAGACCCCTCGGTGTGTGGGTCATATAGACCAATCTCTCTCTTAAATCTAGATATTAAAATTCTTGCCAAAATTTTAGCACACCGCATAAATAAATTTATCACATCCCTTATCCATCAAGATCAAGCAGGTTTTATGCCTGGTAGATTAGCTGGTGATAATATATGTAAATTAATAGATATTATGTGGTGGGCACATATGACCCATACTGAGGCTATTCTGCTATCCATAGATGCAGAAAAGGCCTTTGATATGGTCCACTAGCCTTTCCTTTTTAGAGTATTAAAGAAAATGGGCTTTGGGCCTTTCTTTTGCACTTGGTTAGCAGGATTATATAAAGATCCGAAGGCTCGCCTTAAAATAAATGAAGGGTACTCTGACTATTTTGTAGTGGGCAGGGGGACCAGGCAGGGGTGCCCCTTGTTCCCCTTATTGTTTGCTATCTTTGTAGAACCTCTGGCCACTACTATCACGAATAACAAAAATGTGTCTGGCTTTAAGTTCTTAGATCAGGAATTTAAACTAACTTCATTTGCAGATGACATCATGTTATCTATAACCCAACTGCACACATCCCTCACAGCCACAGAGCAAGATATTCAAAATTTTAGTGCAGCCTCTGGGTTTAAGGTAAATTGGGAAAAATCTGAATTGCTTAATCTTACCTGTAATTCACTGACAGTTCAGAACTTGAAACAACTCCATTCATTCCGTTGGGCTTCCAGTAAACTGAAATATTTGGGTATACAGTTGGCATCGCATCCGAAAGATATTTTCCAGATAAACTATATCCCTCTTATTGAACGGGCCTTTACAGATTTAGACTACTGGAGCAATCTACCTATTTCATGGCTAGTAGGCAGGATAACGAAGATAAAGATTAACTTGTTACCCCGTCTGTTATATCTGTTTCAATCCTTGCCTATACCTATTTCAAATAATATTTTGAAATTGTGGCAGAAAAAGGTATTTAGCTTTATATGGAAGAGACGGCCCCCCAGGGTTAGCAGATTCACACTCTTTCAAACTAAAATAGATGGTGGTCTTGGAATTCCGAATTTACAATTGTACTATGTATACCCACAATAACAAATTTTAATTCGGACATCTAAAGAAATTAAATCAAGAAGGGAGAGAACTGAAAATCATCGCGGTGAGTGAGAACACGCCCCCCTAAAGGCCACAGCCAATCTGAGGACAGCGGGAAGAACTTTAAATCTAAGCGATATCCCACGGCGTCGCACACCAGGCGTCGCGCGCCCAAAGGGGCGCGACCTAAGGGGCCTGCCCCTTAGTGCGCCCCTTTGTGAGGCCCAGGATAAGATTCTGGACCCATACAACCTTCTTATACAGATCTCTTCAATCAACCCTCATCACTCCTTACTTGGACCTCATTCAGCCTCATTCAACTTCCAGCATTCCTCACTCGGACCCCTCTCAACTTCCAGCATTCCTCACTCGGACCCCTCTCAACTTCCAGCATTCCTCACTTGGTCCACATTCAACTTCCAGCATTCCTCACTCGGACCTCATTCATTCGGACCTCATTTAGTCTCATTCAACTTCCAGCATTCCTCACTTGGTCCTCAATCATCTTCCAGCATTCTTCACTCGGACCTTATTCAGCCTCATTCAAATTCCAGCATTCCTCACTTGGTCCTCAATCATCTTCCAGCATTCTTCACTCGGACTTCATTCAGCCTCATTCAAATTCCAGCATTCCTCACTTGGACCTTATTCAGCCTCATTCAACCTCCAGCATTCCTCACTCGGACCTCATTCATTCGGACCTCATTCAGCCTCATTCATAAGAACATAAGAACATAAGAAATTGCCATGCTGGGTCAGACCAAGGGTCCATCAAGCCCAGCATCCTGTTTCCAACAGAGGCCAAACCAGGCCACAAGAACCTGGCAATTACCCAAACACCTAGAAGTTCCCATGCTACTGATGCAATTAATAGCAGTGACTATTCCCTAAGTAAACTTGATTAATAGCAGTTAATGGACTTCTCTTCCAAGAACTTATCCAAACCTTTTTTGAACCCAGCTACACTAACTGCACTAACCACATCCTCTGGCAACAAATTCCAGAGATTTATTGTGCGTTGAGTGAAAACGAATTTTCTCCGATTAGTCTTAAATGTGCTACTTGCTAACTTCATGGAATGCCCCCTAGTCCTTCTATTATTCGAAAGTGTAAATAACCGAGTCACATCTACTCGTTCAAGACCTCTCATGATCTTAAAGACCTCTATGATATCCCCCCTCAGCCGTCTTCCAGCATTCCTCACTTGGACCTTATTCAGCCTCATTCAGCCTCCAGCATTCCTCACTCGGACCTCATTCAACTTCCAGCATTCCTTCCTTGGACCCCATTCAGTCTCATTCAACTTCTAGTACTCTTCTCCCGGATTTCACTCAACCCTTTGCTCTTCCGCTACAAAGATGGTGACTTCTACTAACCCTCATCTCCAAAACAGACACAGACACCTAATAAACATCCCTCTAATGAAAAATAACAAAAACTTACTTTGTCTCACCTTCCTCCTCATCAATGCTCAATCGTTATCCAAAAAACACATGTTAATCTCTGACTTATTACAAGAAAAGAACCCTGATTTCATTGCCATAACTGAATCCTGGCTTAAAAATACCGATCAAGTACTTCCGAACCAACTCGATAACAATGACTACGATACTTTTTCAATTCCCCGCAATTACAAAAGAGGAGGTGGTCTACTACTTCTTATAAAAAAAAACATTTTTCAATGAAAATGATCCCTCATAACCTCCCAAAACAATATGAATTAGCTCTTTTCGACTCTCAATATCTGCAAATTTGCCCACCCAAACTTCTAGATAGCAACATTTCTCCACTTCTAGAATTTCTTATTACAAACATCAACATGAAAAAACCAACTATCATCCTTGGGACTTCAACCTCCATACAGATGCCAACCCCTGTTCACCAAGCTGCGAAACCCTACTAGACATGCTATCAAGTTTAGATTTCATGTTACAAGTGAACAACTCCTCACACAAAGCAGGTCACACACTGGACCTGATTTTCACCAATAGTTTCTTCACAGATACTTCCATCTCATACATCCCAGTCCCCTGGTCTGATCACCATCTTCTACTTTGCAAGACTCAAATGAATCACAACAACCCAAAAAAAAATAATGACACACAGAAATTCTTCAAATACCGTCCTCCATTTCAAACTGATCTTCTCCTTCAAGAGCTGGGACATCAACTAGTGAATCTAGATTTATCAAACATAAACAACGCTATCCAATCCTGGTCCCTAATCACTGAAAAAACCGCTAACAACATCAACCCAGAGAAAGTCAAACGACTAAAGAACAAAAGAGAAAATCAAAACTGTGACGGACGTTAAACGGCGCCATAACACCAGGCGTCACGTGCTGAAGGGGCACTCCCCTTTGTGCTTCCCTTCGTGCATCCCGTAGTGTTAGCCATTCCCCATGTTCTTTTATATCCCTTGTTAACAATCCCCATGTTTAATGTATTTGACAAAGGTAACGCATAAGTTCCTGCAAATTTTGTTTAAATGTAAACCGATGTGATATGTAAAATCGAACACCGGTATATAAAAGTAAATAAATAAATAAAAATAAATAAATAAAATCCTTGGTTCAATACCACTCTAAAAAACATGAAAACAGCCCTCAGGAAAATTGAAAAAGAATGGCTAAAAAGTAAACTACCCGTATCACAACAGAGATACCGCACACAACTAGCTGCCTACAAAAAATCAATCCAAAACACAAAACGTGACTACTACGGTAAAAAAAATAATAAACTCCACTAACAAATCCAAATCCTTGTTCAACATAGTAAACAACCTCATTACCGATAACTGCAACTCCAACGCAACTGTAACCAAAAATTTAAGCCAAGATTTAGCTATCTTCTTTAAGGACAAAATCTCCAAAATAACTGATGCCCTCAACACCACATCAAGCATCCAAATTCAAATATCAACAAACAGCATTTCTCCATGGCTTGATTTCAGACCTATTTCCAATACGGAAACAGAAAAAATGATGAGAAAAATCAACCCAGCGCGTCATGACTTGGACACCATACCCACCCATGCACTAAAGGAAATTGCTCATCCAATAGCCCCAACAGTCGCAGCAATCATTAACAAATCTCTCGAGGAAGACGAGCTTCCTCGCTACAATCACACCTTTACTAAAGAAAAAAAACCTCAACCCAGAAGACCTAAACAATTACCACCCAATCTCTAACCTACCCCTTGTTGCCAAATTGACAGAGAAGGTGGTCCTGAAACAACTTATGGGCGGATTTTAAAAGCCCTGCTCGCGTAAATCTGCCCGGATTTACGCGAGCAGGGCCTTGCGCGCCTATTTTCCATAGGCCGCCGGCGCGCGCAGAACCCCGGGACGCGCGTAGGTTCCGGGGTTTTTGGAAGGGGGCGTGTCGGGGGGTGTCGGGGGCGGGGCCGAATGATGCGGCGTCTTGGGGGCGGGCATGGCATTTCGGCGGCGGGACCGGGGGCGTGGCGTCGGCCCGGGGCGTTCCGGGGGCATGGCCGCGCCCTCCGGAACCGCCCCCGGGTCGGGTCTCGGCGCACGTGGATTTACGTCTCCCTCCGGGAGGCGTAAATCCGTGGATAAAGGTAAGGTGGGGGTTTAGATAGGGCTGGGGGGTGGGTTAGGTAGGGGAAGGGAGGGGAAGGTGAGGGGAGGGCAAAAGAAAGTTCCCTCCGAGGCCGCTCCGAAATTGGAGCGGCCTCGGAGACAGGCTGCACGGCTCGGTGCGCGCCGGCTGCCCAAAATCGGCAGCCTTGCGCGCTCCGATCCAGGATTTTAGAAGATACGCGCGGCTACGTACTTTTGTTTGCGCCTGCTGCGCAAACAAAAGTACGTGAACGCGCTTTTTTTAAAAATCTACCCCTTAACGAACATCTAGACGACAACAAAATACCCCACCCAATTTGGATTTAGGAAAAACCATAGTACCGAAACCCTCTTACTTAACCTTTCTAACACCATCCTAAGAGGATTCGACAACAAAAAAGGGTACTTACTGATTCTCCTGGTCCTCTCCGCAGCCTTTGACACAGTGGACCACAAAAAGCTTATGTCTAGCCTTGAATCCATTGGGCTCGCGGGAAAAACTCTAAGTTGGTTTACATCTTTCCTTAAAAATAGATATTTCAAAGTCTCCTACAACAACAAATCTTCTAACGCTATCCCCCTCGAAACAGGAGTGCCACAAGGATCGGCACTATCACCCATTCTATTCAATATCTACCTTGTACCTTTATGCCATCTCCTATCAAGTCTAGACATCACGTACTACATGTACGCTGATGATATACAAATCCTCATTCCAATAATTTCCTCCATTGAAGATGCAATGTCAAGAGCAGCCTCACATCTTGATGCAATCCGAAACATGCTAATCAATCTAAAATTATGCTTAAATATGAGCAAAACTGAATGTATTCTAATCGTAAGGAAAAACTCTGGACCAAAAACCACACCACCCTTCCAATTTGACAACTTCCACATTCAACTTAAAGACAATGTAAAAGACCTGGGCATGTGGTTAGACAATGATCTAAACTACAAAAAACACATCACTAGAAGAACAAAAGAGGGCTTTCATAAACTACAAGTAATCAAACACCTAAAACCGCTGCTTCACCCCCATGATTTCAAAACCATCCTACAAGCCCTCATCTTTACCAGTTTGGACTATTGCAACTCTCTCCTGATTGGCTTACCTAAAACGTCCTTAAAACCTTTGCAGCTACTTCAGAATGCTGCTGCCAGAGTCCTAACGGGTAAAAGAAAATCGGACCACATAACCCCCGTCCTCAACTATTTACAATGGCTACCGATAGAAAAATGAATAGAATTCAAAGTTCTCACAATTCTCCACAAAGCAATTTATAAAGCAGATTACACTGCCCTTGATGACATCATACATATTCATAGATCACTTCGCACGACAAGAACACAAGTAAACTCCAACTAGTGATTCCATCTCTTCCACATGCCAAACTGTCCTCCACTAGAAACAGAGCCATTTCCATCATTGGCCCGAAGTTATGGAATTCATTACCTCATCACCTAACTGCTCAAGAAAACATAAAATCTTTTAAAAAAGACCTAAAAGCCTGGCTACTCGGCCAAACTCTTAAAGACAGCACGCTCAAAGATCTTAAAAGATAAATCCACAGACCTCTCCCTCTACATTACCCTCCTTCTGACATTCAATCTCCCTCCAATGACTAATTTTCTTTCTGACTTCCAGAATCCTTCCCATTTTGTTCTACTACAGATGTCCCCTACATGATTTGAACTCAGATATTTTCGTATTCCTATTTTATTGTATATCTTGATCAGTTTACGCTATTGTTATATACCAGTTTCTGCAGTTTTTTTGCTGTTAAATTACTTTAAATGTAATAGGTTGTTATAAATGTAAACCAGAGTGAAGGCAACTCTGCTATACCTCGGTATATAAAAAATGCTAAATAAATAAATGTATCCGCACAATTAAGACCCATGATAGTATGGCACTCAGCTGAAGATCCCAAACACTGGGCAATTATTGAGCAGTCCCAGATTGGAAGGATGCCACTGTCAGCCATGCCATAGCAACCCAAAAAAAACCTGACGACCATGTCCTCTTATGTTACCCACTACCAGACAAACGCTGACAAAATGGGATAGATGGAAGACAAAAGTAGTGGGCAAGAGAACATACTACTTTTTAACCCAGTTATTTCATAATACAAACTTTACACCCTCACGCTCACTGCATTCTTTCCTAGAATGGAAATGTCGGGGAATTACTCGACTGGAAAACATTTGGGAGGGAGAGGGTTTTCGATCATTTACTTCTGTATGTCAAATGTATGATCTTCCTGCCTCTGAATTTTTGGTGTTCCAATGGATACGCCATTATTGTACAGACAAATTAATGAAAGACAATCTCTGTAAAGGGAAAACATTGTTTGAAGGGTATTGTTCTTCATTATACCCTCTTAAAGGTCTTATATCCAAGGTGTATAAATTGTTAAAAACAAAACTTATATCCTCTCCGGCACATATCAAGGCATGGAACAAAGTCTTACCTGATGCGCATTTAAATGATGATTGGCTTACTATATTTACGAATATAAGCAGATTATCAATCTCTGCTACGCTAATTGAGAACGAATACAAGCAATTATACAGATGGCATCTAACCCCAGAGAGACTTGCAAAAATGTCACCAGGTCGTGATAGGATGTGTTGGAGGGGGTGTCAAACGCTGGGTCCTATGATCATATGTGGTGGTCAGGGAGTTGTATTGCACCTTTATGGCAAGAGATGGAACGCCTGTGCTCTCAGATCCTGCAGTCCCCAATTACGTTGACTATGCATTTTGCATTACTTCACAGCGAGCACGGACATTTGAACTCTAAACAACATCCCTTTATGACACAACTATGCTTAGCTGCCAGAATGGAGATAGCTAAAGCCTGGAAATCGACACGCCCTGCTCTAAAAGCAGTACTTTTGAGAATAGACCATGTCTGCACCATGAATATGATGACAGCAATCAAACATAATACAATGAAACGCTATCATCTCACCTGGGATCCATTCCTACAATGACGCACTACATTAGACGCAGAGGACATAACACAGCTTGAGATCTAAGATGCATTTCTTTCAACATCATCCGATTTATATTCGCTTTATAATGTGTGTAGGGGTGGGAGGGTAGGGTGGGGTGAGATAATATGGGTATTTACTCAAACAAAACAATAAGGAGTGTACACAGTTTTTCTTATCTTTATTATGTTTGTATGTTTAAGTTTGACTCCAATAAAATTGTTTATATAAAAAAATGGCTAAATAGTATGCGCTATCAGAAACATTAACCATTACTATCATCTGGAGAATAAAGTAAAAAACCAGAAAGAGAGGAAGCAGTGTATTTATTTATTTAAAAACTTTTCTATACCGTCGCTAAGTTATATACCATCGCAACGGTTTACAAATAGGCACATAGACTAAGGTTAGTAAATCTAGGTTACAATTTCATAAATAAAATCATTATTTGAGTAATGTTGGTCAAGTCCAGGTATATTATTGAGTTACTATCTCTTTGAGATATTACTTCTTAAATGTAGGATTGAGTAAATTCATTCTCATCTGCATTACTCTGTAATTTTAACAGCAAACTAACGGTCTGATTACTAATGCTTTTCTCCTGTCCTGTGTCTATGGGAAAATGCTTAGAAATGAGGCCATAAACTTTGTAAAAACATCTTTTTGGTAGTATGCAAAACAGTGAAACTTTAAGTATTGAACCTTATGATTGCGATATAAGCCGTTTATGTGGAATGGTTTTGATGTCATGAATAATGAATTCAATTTGATTGGTGTGAACAAAAAGGAACTAGCTGAAAGATTAGAATTGTCATTTCTTGTTTGCTGCTCTCTGCTCTTTTATTAGCTTTCCGATCATTAGAGCTACTGTATCCAAAAGATACAATATCATGGGTACTTAGAGGGTGCCCTGTAAACCATGAGCATGTTGAAAAACTGCATGCGGCAGTGATAATTAATTTTAAAAATTGCAGTCTGCTGGCATGCTTTAGCTACAGGCTTTGCAGTAATTTTCAAAGGAAACATACATATCTACTTTCCTTTTGAAAATTATCTCAGAAAACTATTTGCACACATTTTCCCCTGGTTAATTTGTGTGGGTAGTTTTTTTCAGGAAAAAATTCCACACATGATTTTGAAAACTCAAAAGTATTCATATAAGTGCAGACGCCCACCTCAGGGCCGCTACCTCTCATAGGGGTAAAAGTATACACATAGAGGTCCTACATGCGCACTCTTGCCTGTATTTAGATCAGAGAATATTTTTAAAGCCCATTTCTGTGGGTAAAGCACTATTTTACCCACAGAAATGACTTTGAAAATCACTTTTCCTATTATAATCTGCATCAACAATAGTAGTTTGTAGAAAACATGCTTGTTAATAACGTTTAATACAGATTATGAAACTAAAGATTTGTCCTAAGCATTGTATTAAAAATGAACTGGATAACACATCTCCATTTCTGCTGGGTACTTGCAACCTGGACTGGCCACTGTCCGAGATAGGATGTTGGGCTTGATGAACCTTGGTCTGACCCAGCATGGCATGTCTTATTCTTATCTTTTACAAATATGCTATATAACTACATTTACTTTAAATTAATTGTTCTCTTATGCCTATTATACTAATCTTTGGGTATAATTGCAGATCTCAACTACTGTACTCACCACAAGCCATGCAAAAATGGAGCTACGTGCACAAATACAGGGCAAGGCAGTTACACATGCTCATGCAAGCCTGGTTTCAGTGGCGTTGACTGTGAGCACAAAATCAGTGAATGTGACAGCAATCCTTGCAGGAATGGAGGCAGCTGCACGGTAAGAACACAAGAATAAATCTGATCATGACAATTTACAGGGATTAAAGTTCAAGCTGCTTTGCAGCAACAAAAGCAGGAGCTTGACTGTGTGGTACTGCCCTCTAAATAACTTTCAACAAGCATATAAGATGGAAGGATTTTAATCATAATTTTGGAGTGGTGTGATGAGGAACAGAATGGGGCAAGGAAAGCTGACTGTGGGAATGATACAAAACATGACTAGCTAATGCCATGGATTGACACAGTCAGACTGAAAACTCCCATGGCAAGCTCCCTTGTTTTGGACAGTGATTTTTGACTCTGATAAGTGAAGACTCCCTTCCGTATGGGGTCATTAGGTAGTTGTCTCTCTTCTTCATATTATAGCTTCTCTAGGCTAGACTAGTAATTGGGCTGCATTATCCCATTCACAGTATGTCATGTGTTTTTCTGGATTGTTGGTAATTGTACAAAGAACTTGCTTGGATTTTATTTTATTTGTTTAATGCTTTTCAACTTTGGGGGGGGGGGGAGGGTAGAGAATTCAGTCTGTCCAGAGGCAAGAAAACTATCCATAAACACTTCAGATCTGCTTCAAATGGAGAAAAGGTCACCCTTGATTCAGCAAGTAACCCTATTGAAATGAGTAACCCTAATGAGGCTACAGTCATTTTATTTATAATTTAATTAACCACCTTACTTCAAGTTCCAGGCAATGGACAATCAAAACTGGTACAACTAGTCACAATATAAAATAGAAACAAAATAGAAATAAAAGTCACAGAAGACAACAAATATACAAAGATTTTCAAGAGGGTCATGTTGAAAACCATTCCAAATCCATGCACATTCATGCTTTGATCTCTTGCTTTAGAGTATTCTTATATAAATGTTTATTTTTCATAACAAATAAGATGGAAGAGAGCAGCATAAGATACAAACTGATTTTCACTGGGGACTTCAAGCCAAGCTTGAAGTGAATGTGCTCTTTCTCCATTAAATCTCCAGGCCTTCTTAAAAAATGTTAATTGTAGTAGATTATAAGCTTCCTTTTAACCAGACAGGATGAAATTAGTAAGAACATGTTCTTATTTTAGTTTTACGTATGTCCTGTTTAAACACCTGCTTTTCAGAACAATACATTTCTCACACGACAGTAGGCAGCGAAAGTTTACTTCTCCCTAACGGATTTTTCAAGACAACTGGTCTGAAGCATGTTTGTACTATAAGGTCTGAACTGGAATTTTCTCTTGCAGGACATGGAGAACAGTTACATTTGTGAGTGCCCCCAGGGGTATTATGGAGTTCACTGTGAGAACAGTGCCTTGAATTGTGCAGACTCGCCATGCTTCAATGGTGGTACATGCCGGGAAAGGGAACTAGGAGCTAGCTACACCTGCGTCTGCCCGCTGGGTTTCACGGGATCCAACTGTGAGAAGAAAGTGGACAGATGCACCAGCAATCCCTGCCTGAACGGTATGTCTTTTCACTGTTAATGATTAGGTTCAATATGCTTTCACTACAAAGTGTTCTCGAGGCTTATTAAATCTTTCTCCATTACTTAATGCCCTTGTCCTTTAATCCATTAGCCTGCCATCAGTTCCACTCCACTTCTAGGTCAGCCATCTCTTTAAAGAGATGTACTTATAGACAACATTGGTTATTGGATCAGGTAGTGGTTGCAACTTGGTCACCTCTAGATAATTAGCATCAAGATTTTTTTGATGCTGTGAAAACACATTGACCTTCATGTAGAATTAAATCATAGTTGAGCTCAGGCACTGTAAGTAAATTGAGTTCTTAATTTATTTTTTTCCAGGCGGCCAGTGCTTTGACCTGGGTCACACCCGAGTGTGTCGCTGTCGTTCTGGGTTTACAGGTCCTAAATGTGAGGTAAACATCAATGACTGTTACAGGAACCCATGCTCCAATGGTGGCTCCTGCCGTGACCTGATCAATGACTATGACTGCACTTGCATGGCGGGTTACAGTGGCAAGAACTGTGATGTCAGAATTGGAGATGAGTGTGCCTTCAGACCCTGCCAGAATGGTGGCACATGTCATGGTGGGCGTTATGACAACAACTTTGCTTGCGCTTGCCCTTATGGCTTCATGGGCAGCCGATGTGAGTTCACAGTTTACCCAGTCACCGTGACGCAGACACCTGATGAGGATAACAGCTTTCCATGGGTGGCCATCTTCATGGGTGCAGGGCTCGTGGCTCTGCTCCTCTTATTCTGCATGATCGTGATGGTTGTCAGGCACATTCGTAAGCATCCACAGCAAGATACAGAGACCATGAACAACCTGTCAGACTTCCAGAAAGACAATCTAATTCCTGCCTCGCAGCTTAAAAACACTAACAAAAAAAAGGATCTGGAGGTGAACTGTGGGCTGGAGAAATCAAACTACAAACGAAAAAATCATGCTGTGGACTTTAACCTGATGAAGGATCTGACAGGTGGCATCATTGGTGGGACAGGAAAAGAGGAAAAATTCCATAAAGGTGAAAAGTGTTTAGAAGAAGAAAAATCCCCTTTACATTTACACAGGTGGGTAAATAGTTTTCTAGTGTACCCATGTCTCTGTGTAGATGGGTCTTTTGACGCATGATATAAGAGGAACTGTGTAGCGGAGAAAGATTGCTACATAATGTCAGCAAAGGGCAGTGAACTTGGTGAACAGGTGAATTGAGTCTGAATGGCACCTAGTTTACCATCACTGTTGCACACAGAACAGAAACAGGGAATTCTAGTTTCATCTCATTCCTAAGTTATTCATTCAAAGAAATGTGTGATCAGTGACCCTAAAAGACAGACTGGCACAGGAAAAAGAAGGCAAGGTCTTCCATTAAACCTTTCCCAACCCTTTCAGATATTTGTCAGATATACATTTCTTGGTTTATATAGGTGCCCTGTACGCTTTTGATTGAATGATGTAAATATTGCCAGAAACTGTAGTTAGTTCACATACCCACAAAATAATAATAATGACACTGCCGCAATGGAAAATAGACCGCATTGTGAGACAGATGGAGCTGTTTAAGATAGACATGACTACAGCAAGTTATTAAAGTTTGGAGTACTACAGATATTTAAGTTACTCGATGTGCGAACATTCCCCTTCTCACAAATCAAATAAATGGAGATTAAACTGCCTGATAACATCTGTCCTCTTTCTAGTTGTCTTAATAATTTCATTTCTCCTGACTGGCTAGTTTGACATCATGTGCCTTTCAGGATTTTGTTCAAAAACTGTGTTTTTATGCTCTCTACTCATTTTTCTGGTATGATTCTCACAATCTTTGTTCACTTTTTTGCTTCTCTCAGTGAAAAGCCAGAGTGCAGAATATCAACGATATGTTCTCCGCGGGACTCTATGTACCAGTCTATCTTTGTGATAGCAGAGGAACGGAATGAGTGCATTATAGCCACAGAGGTAAGGGTACAGCCACTGAACTTGATCATGTAGGACAAGTCTGGTATTAAATGGGTCATTGTGACTTTAAAATCTCTGGGTGTCACCTGGGAGACAGTAGATCCCTTCCTACTTAGCACTTTGCCGGTTGAAGAGGCCAATCCACAAACCCTGTTTTATTTAATGTTGGCCTCCACTTTATTCTAGTATAGATTCTTTGTATAATATTTAAATAAGCTCCTGTCTTATTAATTGGCATTTATTTTATTTCTATTACCTTCCTTGTTGCCAATGATTTGCTCTGTAATAGTCTCTTGACCCTCTGCTCAATTCATTCTGTAATCTCACCTTGTATTGTTTCTGCAGGCAGAGAAATAGGCAAGAGTAAAAGTATTTTGTTTTTAAAAATCTATTTGCCCACATACATTACTCTAGTATATATAATGCTGTGATATAACTGATATTTTATACATTTCCTCTCAACTCACTGCTGATTTTAAAAACTTTGTTTAACTCTGACACTTAGAAATAATTGTGCTGGGAAGAATTTTGTGAAATTCTTTCTGATTTTGAAGTGTCTAGCAAAAGAAGCAATAGACAAAGTTTCATCCTACTTTACTGAGCACATATAATAAATATGTATCACTTGATCCTATTATGAAGCGGTCATTCTATGTTGAAAAAGTTGCAGGATTATTAGATTGTACCCTCCCCTGTAAGTGTTCCAGTAAGAGCACAGTGGGGAGTGGATTCCAGGGATTATGTAGATACAAGTCACCCAGATAAAAACAGGCGATTAAAAATAATCACAATAAAACCTCTGTCAATGCCAGTAGACTGGTCCATCCAGATGGCACAGTGCTTGGTGCCAGTTAGTCTGCATTGTTGAGGCACTCACATTAGGAAATTAGTACAATGTGCTGGGCTAGCTTGACCTCAGACAAAAGAACAGGAAAGGTCAGTGGCTCTCTTTCTCCAGCTGCACGGCCTTGACATGAATTAGTGCATACTTAGCTGACTTCTCACTGAAATCTCATTACTTTGCCTTTTTCCTTACAGGTGTAAGACTTGAATGAAATAGTCCATGTGCACCTGCAGTCTGCTAACTTCAGAAGAGGAGGAGACAGACAGACAAGCTCCTGTCGTGTTGTTTACAATTCTGGACTTTTAGACTGGGGTGTTTTGTTTTTTTTTGGGTGGGGGTGTTGTTGTTTTTAACTATATGCAACTTGCTGCTCTCAGAAGAATGGGACAGACTGTGAATTTAAGGAGAGATGCAATAGGCTTAATTTTATGCCCTGTTTTTTCATTTATTTTTCGAGGGGGTGAAGTGAAAGAAATTGAATGTAATTGGTAATTAAGAAGAAAAACAAGAGATGGAAGGAGAGACAATAAAACAGACTAGTTTCTCAAGTGCCCTTTGAGATCTAACAGTGAGGCCTTGTGGAAAGTTGGAAGAGCTGAATACTCTGAGAGCCATGGATGCGTGGAAACAACGCCGCAGAAAGCTGGCAAGAAGGCAGCAACTTGAATGTTTGCTATGCAGATAATGGATTAAGAATAATTTAGGTCTTCATTTTTTTTTTCTCCTGGTCTAAAAAGTGCCTAAAGTGTGTCAGGATCTAGAGAGTCCAGCCACAGATTCTATGCCTTGTTTTGCAATACCTGGACCGTACTGAATGAAACAGACATCTAATGTGTACCGTCACCAGGGAAGGTGAACTATCCGACACTTACACTTCTGTTTTCTGAAACCTAAACAAGCTCTTCTCCTGAGCTGTCACCACTTGCACTAGGACTCATTGCAGGAAGTCACTGGAAGCCAAGGGAGAAATCATTCTATAAAGGGAGGGAATGGGGATGTTGATGCATCTCTTTACTGTACCCTTTCCTTCCTCACCCATGCTTGTAATTAATGCAACTGTCATGCAAACCTTCATTGAAAGCCTTATAATGCGTTTCACATCAATCAGGGGTTGGACCCTGCACATGCTGGACCATCTCTGCTATTTTCATGCCTTTTGCACTACTGAAGATTGTATACAGTTTTTTTGTTTTGTTTTTTTAAATCATCTTTTTTTTTTTTTTTAGGACTTGTATTTTGTAGACTAGTTTTCTAGACTGGAGGCCACTGTAAACTGGAAATAATTTATCCAACCCAGTTATTGCTTTAATGTTGCTGGGTATCCATGCTTTTGCTCCAGTTTTTTTTGTTTTTCTTTTCTGGCTTCCATTGTGTGTGTTCTTTTTTTTTTTTTTTTGGTGGTCCTTCAGCTCCCATCTAGTTAGAGCTGTTTAAATTACCTGGCCTAGAAGCATCTTCATTTTTGCTTTGACTGACTGCTTGGGACAATCTCAGAACAGGATAGTAGGGCTGTCTGTCCCTTTTAATGGTTTCTAACACCATCCATGCCTGAAAGAAATTGACAGGACCTTGCTCCTTTAATCAAGAGGTGCAGTTTAGAACTTGGTGCAAATATGTCATTAAAACCTATTCAGGACTATTGATGAAAAAGGGCACCCTCTTACTTAGATCGCTTATGGGCTGTGCCAAATCCATGTTGGCACACATTGAATGTATATGTGAGGTCTATAATGAAGCTGTCTGTAAAACTAGGCCAGATGTTTCTAACCCTATAGTAAATTGCTTAAGGAACTGGCCTTCAAGCCACACGACTGGTTAAACTGTCCATCTCAGACCAAAATTATAATGGACTCCGATGACACAATGCTGATATCAACTGACCCATTTCAGGATAGATGTCTATATGCACACAGCAGTAATAATTAAAGTGAAAATGAGAATCTGCTGAGAAAATGCTAAGAGCCAGTGATTCACTGCACGGAACTGTGAAATAATGATATTTCTAATAAGGAAAGCCAAGATTTGTATTACTGCAGGACACTTGATAGTCTCTCCAAGTCCTTGTGATAATTGGTCCATGTGTAGCCTTGACTTGGGTGGAGATGAGCTGGTGCCTATATCCACTACTGACCTTCCACTGACCACACAGGAGCTTTTTACAAGACTTTAATGTTGACTTTTGGAAATCAATAATATGTTGGAGGGGTGGGGGTTGGGGGTTTTGCTGTTGCTTGTTATTTTGAAGTCTTAGTATTTCAATAATTTAAAAATCAAAAGCACTGAACTTTCTACATTTTATAGCATTATTTTGTATATAATGTATATTTATAATCAAGACAGAAGTGTAAATGTTTTATTTCTTCTTATGTCATGTTTTTAATGTGATGGCAACAAAGTTTGAATTTTATTTTTTTCAAACAATGAAAATATCTTCCTGCAATTGAAGTTTGTTGTCAGTTTCCTGTTTGTAGAATGGACTATTGATTTGATACCACCACATATACCAAGCTGTCAATCAAAGAAATCTTATAGGTTAATTCTAAAAATCCACTGCGCACCAAATCCAGGAGGTACATGAATATGTCGGACCGCCACAGCCTGAGTGGATTTTAAAAGCTGACAGAGTATGCGCGTATCTCTTGGTAAACGCATAAATGAAAAGTCCAAAAAAGGGGTGGGACAAAGGCAGGGTGTGGGCATGTTGGTGGAAAACCAATAGGTATGCACACAAATCTTATGCATACAGGGGCCCCTGGAGTTTCCAGCCGCATAACTTTACTACTGCTATGGATGGTGAGTAAGTTTAAAAAAAAAAAAAATCTAGGCTAGTTAGTGAGGTTTTAAGGGTTTGGGTTAACAGAAGGAAAGGGAGTATAATAAATTTAGGGGGGTTTGGAAAACTATCCCTGAACTAGGAAAACTAGCTATGGCATCAGAATGCATCCCTTATAAAATTCCTTTACTTGTGCAATACATGTGCCATTTGCTTGCACATTGCATGTCCGTTTAAAATTGTGCACACATATACATGTGACCAGCCTATTTTATAACGGGTGTGCATATAAGCGCATATGTTATAAAATGGACGTGTCTCTGGATGCGAGCCGGCAAACGTGCATACATGTGTGCCTGCATGGCTGTTTCAAAATTACCATTCCAGTGTACCATATATACACTCATAAGCCATGTGTGCAGAGTTGTACCACAAAGAAACCCTGTTGCTTTGGCATAGAAGAAGAAATATTAATGGCCTTATTAAAATTTAAAAAAAGGTAATTTTCCAATTTTATGTGAAGGGAAAAAACACCTTATTGATTATCGCCCAAATCTTAAAAGGGTCGCACGCGTAAATGTCGGGGGCCATGCACATATTCCCCGATAACGCGTCGAAGTGCTGACCTGTTTGAAAGAGGTGGCCAGGCCAAGACAACGCCATTAGACACTGTCCCGGGGAAGCACGTGCTGGCAGCCAGCTGGCACGCAGAAGATACTTCTGCTCCAGAGGAGCAGTAAGTATTGAAATTAAAAAAAAAAAAAGAAGTTAGGATTAGTTTAGGGGTTGGAGAGGGGAAAAGGGAGGGAAGGGTAGGTAGAGGTAAAGAAAAGTTCCCTCCCAGTCCATTCCTTAATTGGAGTGGACTGGGAGGGAACTGAGCAAAGGCTCGATCGCGTTGCCATGCGTACTAGAGAAAATTCCCTCCCCTTACACGCGCAAGTCGCAGGCCGCTCACGCATGCACGTGCGGATGTTAAAACCCGGCATGCATGTGCGTGCAGATATCGTATTTTATAACATGCGTACGCTGATATGTACATGTTATAAAATAATCGTGTCCATATGCGCACGTCGGGAACTGCACGCCCCTTTTAAAATTGACCCCTAAGGTCCTAGGGGACCATTGTACTAAAAAAGAGCATTAAAATTGATTTTATCACACTTTTGGGGTATGCATGGTACACTAGATTTTAGTGCCTAATGTACTAAGTTAATTATATGCAGAGTATATGTACACTGAAAAGACTATACTACAGCGAGCGTGCTTTGAATCTAAATGTTATAAAATGTTCTGTGGTAAGTAACCCAAAATGAAGAGGCTGGATAGCCTGAGGGAAGACCTCTTCAGTGTCCCCTACCCACTCTGCCTCCTTAAATTACTGCTAGAACTTAATTACAGCCCCCAGAGTAGGACGTAAACATGCTGAAAATGATGTTATATAAGTCTTGTTAGTGAAGATTTTGTGCATAGCATATTAGTTATTAATTAGGTCAAACCATGTGATTTTAATGTTTTTTGTATCCAGGGATGTTCATTTTTAATGTGCTTCACAAGTGTGTTAAAAAAAAAACCACAAGTTTTGCCCTGTGTCAGGGGCTTTGTATTTCCAGCACTATTTAATGCATGCATTAGTGTGCAGGGGCGGATTGTGGGAAAATAGTGGCCCGGAGGATTTTTCTCCATACTGGCCCATGGGTACCCAATTACATATACAATATAATTTACATATAATTTACATATATATGTACACACCCCTATATTTCGGTATGGTCCTCCCATATCAACACAGTACTATTTGCCAACACTCAAAGAATAACAACCCCACCAATGAAAAAGAATACCACAAATATTACACCAGAATCTAAAATATCAGTACACCTCCTATCAGGAAAACAAAACAGGCCAAGCTACTACAGATCCCTACAGAGAAAACCACATGCTAAAAAAAATGCTTCATCTCAGTCTTTGCATGCAGAACACAAACTCTCACCAAATACAGAATACAAAATGAAGGAGCACAAATGACAAAAACTGAAATGGAAACTCCAAGAAGCCAGCCTCCATGTATTAACAATAGAAAAATAGAACCACCATTCCTCATAATACAAATAAAATCAAGAAACATAAAGCATCAGTTATAATAGTAAAACCATAATAAAAGAATATTTTAAAACTACTGATAAATAGAATTTCTATTAATTAAAATCATATACATTTTTTACAATGTCCCAAACACTAATAAAATATTTCAAAACAGCACATATATCAAATAACATTCAATAATTAAAACTAATAAGGATTTTAAAAAGCCCCTGCTGTCCCCTTCTGTGGGAGCTCTTTATTTCCAGTCACCCTGTCGAGGATTAGGAGGTTATCCTCTCTCTCTCACAAATACTCACATGTCCATTCTCTCTCTCACATACACTGTCACATACATACACATTCATGCTCTTATACCCACCATAACGTCTCGCTCTCACTGATACACTCTCAGGCTCTAAGACATTCCCCCTCCACACACCCACACACAAACTCTTACTCCCTTGGATTTTCTCATACACACTCATGCTCTCACACACACACAGACCCCCAGGCAGGCTCCCATTCATTTTCACACCACTCTCTCCCCATCCCTCAGGCATGCACACATTCATTCTCACACACACAGACCCCCAGGCAGGCACCTATGCATTCACACACATACACCCCCAGGCAGAGTCCCATTCATACACATGCACACACTAAAGGCAGACCCCCCTCTCTTTCTTTTGCCAACAACCTCGGAACCTCTCTCATTCCTCTGCTGCCACTGTCACTACTGCCACATGGCTATTGGGGAGGTGCCGATTGCTGCTACTGACACTGAAGCCCATTCTGCTGCCTCCTCTATGCAGGCCCCGTGGGCTTCCACTTTCTCCATGCTAATCTTGTACATTGTGAGATCCGCATAGAGAAAGTGCTATTCTTGCACATTCCCAAAGATTACATGTGCCAATCACTAAAAAGTAATTTTTTTTATTTTTTTTTACCTTTGCTGGCTGATCTTAGTTTTCTAATCTGTTGGTCACAGGCTTTTTTTTTTCCACCTCCCCTTTCTTATTTTTTTGCCAATTCCTTTTATATTGTCTTTTTTTCTTTTTCTCTCCATCTTCTTCCCTCAAACACACACTCAGGTTCTCATTCTCACATGCTTTCTCTCTCACACACATACACACACACACCACACAGCCTCTCACTGTCACATGCTGTGTCTCATACAATCATTCATACACACAGGCTCTCACTCTCACATGCTGTCTCTCATACAATCATTCATACACAGGCTCTCACTGTCACATGCTGTGTCTCATACAATCATTCATACACAAAGGCTCTCACTCTCACATGCTGTCTCTCATACAATCATTCATACACAGGCTCTCACTCTCACATGCTGTCTCTCACACACACAGAGGCTCTCACATGCTGTCTCTGCAAACATTCAGGTCCTCACTCTCACACACAATCTCTCAACTCATCTCATACACGCAATCACACACACACCCTCTACAGACCCTCAGCTTCTCTCTCACCTCTGTGCCTCCTCTTCACGGGTCGCCGCAGGATGGGCTCTGCAGTGGCCCTGATCTTCTCGGGCCGCGGCGGCCCTGCTACCGGGCCTCTTCCTCTTCTCGGGCCACGGCGGCCCTGCTACCGGGCCTCTTCCTCTTCTCGGGCCGCTGCAATGATTCGCGGCGGCCCATAAGCGCTGCTCCTCTTCTGCACGCGCTGATGCTCCTCCTGCCCACGCGGCTCCGGCAACGTTTACTTCCGGGGCTGCACAGGCAGGAAGGAGGAGGAGCATCAGCGCGTTTAAACACGATCTTTTTCTTCGGGCCGTGGTGACGTGAGCTCCACCACGGCCCTGCCGATCTGCTTGCTATATACGTGTCGCTGCTCAGCGGCCGCATGAGCCTCCTTGCGCCCCGGGGCATTGGCTCCCCTCGGGATACCACTGCTCGCGGCGCCCCCTAATACTTTGGAAACTTTATAATACAAAAAAAAAAATCACGTGACAGGAGTGACCGGCCCACCGGGGGAAGCCCGATTCCCCCGATAGGTCAATCCGCCCCTGTTAGTGTGCATGTTAATCTAAATATACCTTTCATATGTAGGCCCCTAAATGTGGGATGGGTCATCTCATAGCTATTTGTCAAACACACTTAAGGGCCTGTGGAGGGGGAAGGAGTCATTTCTTGGGGGAAAGAAAACAAATTGGCCAATCAGTTTCAGAGTTCTTCAGCATATGAAGTTCCATCATGAACCATATCTGAAAGGTTGAACTGGGCCCTAACTAGGGAGCCATAAATTATGTAATAGTAATCCTAGGTACTAACTAGAACACTTAATACACAAAAATACATGTTTAAGCAGCCCATATTGGCTGCTTATCATAATGATATTTGCAAAAAAAATTAAAAAAATAGTCAATCAAACTGAGCAGTTTGTACACTGCCACCTAATATTGTCAAAATGTATACCCAAGGCTGTTGCAAAAGTAGTATAGATGGTTCCCACAGTGGCACAAGGCTCAAAAGTTTGAGGATGTAATGCCATCTTGTGACTTCAGTTTCTATATTATCCATCTATTCACCTCTCGCCAGCAATTAATCTACACAGCCAGTTCACAAGGCAGAGAGAAAAGAGATGACAATGTTACACTGTTGGGGCAGCAGGGTGGCTGAACCTATAGTGTGAATAAATAGTAGACAACAGCAATGCTGAAGCATTACCACAGCAGTGCTGGGGCTCAGAAATCTCTCACTTGTATTTAATTTAGCTATTTTTCTCTGCAGAAAGTTAGTAATTATGATGTGTATCTGCTGGACTTCATTAAGGCTTTTGACGCTGTTCCACATTAAAAGACTGGAAAGCTGGTCAGTAAGGGAGTAGGCCAAAAGGTTGTAAATTGGGTGAGGGACTAGTTGAGCAGCAGGACACAGAAAGTGATGGTTCATGTCATCCATGCTTCCGAAGATAAAGTGATCATTGGGATTTCCCAAGGATTGGTACTGGGACTACTTCTTTTCAATCTCTTTATTAATAGCGGCATTCCTTAGGGAAAATATGCTTGTGTGCAGATGATACTAAAATCTACAACAGGATAGTCCAGCCAGAAGGGGGTGGAAGAGATGAAAGGGAAGTTGACAAAAAAGTGGAAGAATGATCAGAGATTTGTAAATGTGTCAAATTATGCATTTGGGATGCAAAAATCCATTAGCCAAACATTATTTAGAAGGCAAAGAATGGAAGCTGTCAAGAAAGAAATCTAACTGAAGAAATTGCCATACTGGGTCAGACCAAGGGTCCATCAAGCCCAGGATCCTGTTTCCAACAAAGGCCAAACCAGGCCACAAGAACTTGGCAAGTACCCAAAAGATTAAGTAGATCCCATGCTACTGATGCCAGTAATAAGTGGCTATTCATTAAATCAACTTGATTAATAGCAGTTAATGGACTTTTCTTCCAAGAACTTATCCAAACCTTTTTTAAACCCAGCTACACTAACTGCTCTAACCACATTCTCTGGCAACAAATTCCAGAGCTAGGAGTGGTCAACTCAGATGACCTCAAAGTAGACACTCTGTCAATATAATAAAGCAACTGAGAAAGCTTAACATGCTTGGTTGCATAAGTAAAGATATTCGGGCTGATACAGGAATGCCGGACGCTCAATTTTGATGGCGTCCGGTTTCCGAGCCCGTGGCTGTGAGCGGGCTCAAGAACTGACGCTGGCAAAATTGAGCGTCGGCTGTCAAACCCGCTGACAGCCACCGCCCCGGTCCAAAAGGAGGCGCTAGGGACGCGCTAGTGTCCCTAGCGCCTCCTTTTGCCTGTTTTTATCGCCGGGCCTCATTTGGATAGAGAATCGCGCGCACTGGAGAGCGGGCGTTCGCCCGTTCTCCCGCGAACTTTACTGTATTGGCCCGATTATTAGCAAGAAAAAAGAAGTAATATTGGCTCTCTATAGGTCACTTGTAAGACCCCCACCTTGAATACTGTGTTCTGTTCTATTGAAGTGGCTCAGAAAAGGGCTAGAATTATATAAAGCCTGCACTACATAGAAAAAAATACTCAAAATATACTTGCTGGAGGACAGAAGCAATGGTGATGGGGGAGGGTGGGGGGGGGCGGGACATGATGGAAACATTTGACAGACTTCAAAGTATAGGAAATTGAAAACTTCCATACAAGAGGAAATTCAAGGACAAGGGCTTATGATATGAAGCTGCTGGGAGGAAGACGTAGAGGAAGCATTAGAAAATATTTCTTAACTGAGAGGATGGTTGATGCCTAGAATAGCCTTCTGGCAGAGGTCATGGCAACCAAAACTGACAGAATGAAAAAATGCTTGGGACAGACACAAGAGGATGGTGATAAAGTATTAATGGGGGTAAATGGTGGAGCAAATGAAATAGAAGGACATACTTTGGGCAATGTGGAGGGTGGAAAAGGGGGAGAAATGACTGGTTTAGAGGGGGAGCTGGTATTTGTTTATGCAATGGGAATTTATATGTTGATCCATCCAAAGTGATAGAAAACCAGAAAGAAAGAATCTCAATCTGAGTAGATGGCAGGGCCAGCTATCATACAAATTAGGTGTCACTTAGAAAATCAAAATTTGAGGGGGGGGGGGGGGGGATGGTAAAATTGCTACTTGTCAACTGCCTGCAGAGCAGTCACAGGAACATCAGCCAGACCAAGCAGCAGAGCCTGTGGGGACCACCAGGCCCCACCAGCTGAAGAAATGGAGCAGCCACCAGGCTGAGCATTATTATAGCTGGCTAGGATCACCAGGCCCTGCCAGCTGAAAAGATGAAGCAGCCGCTGGCACAAGCCGGATAGCTGGCGTGGATCCCCAGGGTCCACCAGCTGAAGAGATGGAAGAGCCACTAGACTGAGAAGCGGGAACCACCACTCTGTACCGGCACCACAAGAATGTTCAAAATTCAAAGGCTGATGCTTCCCGCTGCTCATCTCGTGCATACCGAGATCAGCAGCAGGAAGTGCCGACCCAAGACTGAATATTCTCATGGTGTCAGGGAGCATCAGTAAAGGCTCCCACTGCTAAGCAAACCTGAGAGAGAAAGGAAGGGGGAGGATAGGCCCTGGCAGCAGATGCTTCAGGGGGACACCTGCTGAGGAGGAGGGAGCAGCAAGGAGGATGGATACTGAGGAAGTGGGAGGAGGAAAAAGTACGACTGCTGGAAAAGGGTAGGCAGATGCTGGGAAGAGAGCTGGGGGAGAAAGAGGAAGGATGCTGTGTAGGAGCCACCGCTACCACAGGAGTGGGCGTTATACCAGAGCTGCAGGAGGGAATGCTGTGCTGGAGCAACTGCCAGTAGGCAAGTCAGTGGAGGGTGCAAAGTTAAAGATTTGCCTAAGGTACCTAATGCTCTTGCACCGTCCTTGGTAGTAGACTGGATGGACAAACTATGCTAAGCAGATTATAATAAAAACATGTGATTTTACAATTAAATTAAGCTTTTGCTGAACAGTTTGATTTTTTTGCTTAAAATGTCAAAGGCAAGTACAGGGTAAGAGGTTACCTTTCTCCACTGTATAAAACAGATGTAGTGTACGTTTTGAGACTTGATTTATATGGCATAAAAAAGGTTGAAAACTAATAAAATAGGGCTGAGGCACCTTTCTTATTGGCCAAGAATATCCCCAAACTCAGTGTGTATACATAGATAAATAAAAGCAAGGAGAAATTATGGGAGTTGCATAGGGCATCTCAATCACCTCTTCCCCCTCCTCCTAAATTTATATTCAGTGGAGGAAGGAGAAGTAACCCTCGTGGCCTCATGAGAGGAAAGAGAAGCGAATCACTCAAGTCTAAGGGAGGAAGCAGAAGTAGCTGGTGGAGAAGCAGATAAATTTGCATAGCATGGGGACTCTGTATATGCAAATTTATCTCATGCATATGCATTGTGGATAACCTGAAAACTCATCAGGCTGTGGGGTCCCCAGGACAGGTTTGGGAAGCCCTGGTCTAAGACCATTGTGGGGTGAGATCAGTGCCCTAGTAAAAGTGATAGTGTATTGTAACTGTCATGGAAATTTGTGCTATTGCAGGGGTGGCCAACTCCAAGCCACCCCTGTGCTAATGTCTTGGTGTGCCCATTGGATGAGAGTTTTGAAATGGGTATGCCTGAAGGAAAAACCAGCCAGCCCTCCCTCAGGGTTGAGGAAGAGAGAGGGTAGTGAAGAAATAACATGGTGATTCCCTGAGGTAATCAGTGATTGTACTTATTCACTGTATGGAGGCCCATGATTTTCTGATTTGTTCTGTATATTGTGAAACTCCTTCTCATCCATGTAAATAGCTCAGCTCTTGGCTGGCTGGTTGTACCTGAAAATAAAGTTGAAAGTTTGGTTTGGAATTTAATACAGTGTGTCAATGTTCATCATTGAGCCAGCCTGGATTTGTGGATGTAGTCAGAGATCATTGAGTGGAGTGAGAGGATGTCCTCCCTGTCCATATAGTAACGAGTAAGGGAAAGTGGTGTTAAAACCAGGCTGTCCCCATCAGGTCGACGTCACCATCAACATGACCAATTTGGAAGTACCCTCACAAAAAATAGAAGAGTTGTCCCTTACACAATAGGGAATTCCCCATCGCCCCCTCATTTTATGTACCTCATCAGGGGCTTGTAATTCTATGAAATATTCTGCCTTATGTACCTTATTGAAATCTAAAAGATATTGGAATGTTTACATCATATCTCATATTTCTCTATTTTCTTTAAGAGTCCATCTTTATTTTCTTCATTCTCTTCATATAAGGCTTAAGGAGCAGGTCATGCATCATTTTGGTGACCCACCCTTGAATTGTTTACACATTATCAATGTCTTTTCATAGATACAGTTTCCAGAAATAGACACAGTACTCGGGGTGGGATCTCACCAGATACCAGTACAGAGGTAACATTACTTTCCTCTTCCTAATGTGCACTGACCAGATGAGAGACCTTGGGGTGATAGTGTTTAACAATCTCAAGGAGGTGAGGCAGTACGATAAGGCAGTGGCCAGAGCCAGATGGTTGCTGGGGTGCATTGGGAGCAACATTACCATCAGAAAAAAAGGAGCTGATAATGCCCCTACATAGGTCATTGGAGAGGCCTTATCTAGAATACTGTGTTCAGTTCTGGAGGCCATATCCCAGAAAGAATACAGAGAGGCTAGAGGTGACCAAAATGGTGTGCTGTCTGCATCAAAAGCCATGAGATGAGACTGAAGGACCTAAGTATGTCTACCCTTCAGGAGAGGAGAGACAGGGGATATGATAGAGTCTTTTAAATACCTGGAAGGTAATAATGCAAAAGAAGCAAACCTTTTTCATAGGAAAGTAAGTTGTAGAACTAGGGGTCATGATAAGAAGCTCTGAGGAGGTAGCCTCAGATACAACATAAAAAACTATTTTTTCATGTAAAGAGTGATGGATGCATGCAATGGACTCCAGGAGGAGATGGTGGAGACAAAAACAGTAACAGAATAATATGGTATAAACAGTCAGGATCCCTAGAGGCATAAGGATGGTAATGAAGTTCCGGCGCAACTTGCAAGGAGCAGTGGTAACAGCAGTAATAATGCTACACTCCTCATCCAAGAAGACTTGGATACTGTGCACTTGGATACTGTGCACGAAGGGGCCCTTGGCTAAAACACAAATGTCAATGAACATAAGGAGCCTGGATATATTCTTTTACAATGGTCTTACTAACTTTGGAGGCTGTGGAGATTATCACAAAATTAACTAGTAGACAGAAGGGGACCTGGATGCTGGATTAAATATAGGGCTTGTAAAAAACAAAAATGAAGATGGCATGGTCTGAAATGGATTGCTAGTGGTGGTGATGGAGGCCATCACTGTACCACATTTTGAGCATGACGAGGACACATCTGGAGGAAAGTGGTAAGAAAAGGATTGTGAGCTCAGGTAAAGAGGCCTGGGGGAAGAGGAGATAGTGTTGGGGTGCACATGGGAATTTATATGCACATCTACTTAAAACGAATGAATCTCATCTGGGCAGAAATCATGGGCCATTTTGGTCCTTCTCCACCATCATTTACTATACCAGTCATACCAAGCACAACCACATATTTGCTACAGAAATCATTATCACAGTTAAATGATGACTAAAATTGTATAATTAGATTAGCTGACATTTTTTTGGAAGGCTAGCATATTTCTTTTGATATTTCTTTACTAAAAAGGGATTTATTTCCCATTACAGTGCATATCATATACAATATGCATATGGATATATGTAGACTTTTTATTCTGATTTTTCACACATTTTGCAATATTTATAATTTTTTGGGCTGCTCAAGTGGCACGTGCTGTGCACTTCCATGCAGAAGACCTCGTTTACATTCCCAGGCTTGGCTTCTGCTTCGAGGGTCAACCAGGGTTGAGGAAGCTATGGAAGTGGTGCTCACAGCTCCTGGGGAGAGTCTCAGCCATCACTCAATGTTGATACTTAGAGGTCAGACTTAAAGTGTAGGGCAGCTGAGCTCGGAGGGAGCCATGGTTTGTGGCCAGAACTGAGCTAAGTTGGGAGGGATACATAACAATATGGGAACCCAACCCCCAGGTAACTGTAAATTAACAAGCATGGCATCCTACAGAAGTGGAAGACCAAAGGAATAGGAAACTGCCACGCCAAAAAAACATTTCTATATTTTGGAATGAAATGTTCTAATCTATAAAAACAACTAACAACTCAAGGCCTTCTTGAAAAGTAAGGGTTAACAACCCATCTCTCGGGGGCCTTCGTTTTCAATTTAAACCAATGCTTACCCATAATTCCCAGATTTTTCCAAAGATGACAATCAGTTTAAACCAATATTCACCCTAATTTTACGCTGTTCCAGAGCTGCGGATGCAGCATTTCAAGGCCTCCAGCCACTAATGGAAGCCAGCAAGGGCCAAAGCGCATGCTGAGTTTCAAGTCCCATTCCCCAGCAGTGAAAGTGCTCACCCTCCAGTGCTGCCCATGCTGTGTTTCAAGTCCCGCCTCCTCAGCTCCTGAAGCAATCACAATGCCTGCTGTCTGGTGCTGCAAATGCATTTGAAGCAGGCCCTGTCCTCCAGAAGCACTTCCTGGCAAGTTCTCTGGTTCTACACAAAAGCAGAAATGTAGTGCTGCAGAGTGCAGGAGCCTCAGTAAACTGCTGCTGAGGGTCAGAGGAGAAGCTGGAGCTGCCACCAGTAAGGATGAATGCTGCTGGAGTGTAGGGGAGTAGATGGGAAGGCAGATTCTTGGGAGGATGGGGTAGGAGGTGAGAGGGACATGCTAGGCAAGGGATGGGGGGGGGGGGTAGAAATGAGGATGCTGTTAAGGGGGTGGATGGGAGAATCTGCTTCATATTGTTTTATAGTTCTGACTTCTGTCTACCAAAATAATTTTTTTTCAACTGGTTTTTCTCCTGTTTTTTGTTCGTGACATAATAAACCTTGATAAATTCCCAGGACAAATAAAGAACAATAAAAAAGAAAATTAAGGTCCCTACCCATCTCTGACAAAATGGTTTCTCTTCTCACTGCTCTTATGTTAATTCTGCACTTGAGATAAATACATAAAGAAATCAATAGAACTAGGGGTCACGAAATGTAACTCCAGGGAGGACGACTCAGAGCCAATGTCGGGAAATATTTCTTCATGGAAAGGGTGGTGTTTGCCTGGAACGCCCCTTCTGGAGGAGTCGGTGAAGACGAAAACAGTGAAGGAATTCAAAGGGGCATGGGATAAACCCTGTGGATCCCTAAAGGCTACAGGATGGAAATGAAGAAAGGAATGCCAGGGGGGTAACTTGCTAGTGCGGCGGTTACAACCCTTAACCAATAAGCCTGGATATCGTTGATGCACCTCCATCCTTACTCTCTGCTTCAATGGCAGGGTAAAAAGGGGAATTGGATTCAGACAGCAACCGATGAGGGCCCCGACTTTTACGATCTGGGAAAACAAATAATTATGGGGGTAATTTGCTGATGCAGCGGTTACTACCAATAAGCCTTCATGCTCTTGATGCAGCTTCATCATGGCTCTCTGCTTCAATGGCAGGGTGAGAAGGGGAACTGGAATCAGACAGCAACCAACAAGGACCCTGACTTTTACCATCTTGGAAATCTGTAAGCATGGGGTTAACCTACACGGCACAGCAGATACTACCATAAGCTTGCCGGGCAGACTAGATGGACCATTTGGTCCTTTTCTGCCATCATTTCTATGTTTCTATCTTCCTATAAGTTGAAATGTATTTCAGTTCTGAAAAAGCTGAAGCAACATTAGTCCTGTATTCCGCTCCTTTCCACTCCCTTATCTCCTCTTACCCATTCCATCCCTTTATATTAGGTGTCCCCTTTCTCATTTCCTTCTCATGCTTTTGTTGCATTAGTGTGTGAACACAGGAACACTCGCTAACTTTCAGGATAAAAACGCCATTGAAAAGAAATTTGCTTTTTTGCTGAGAGCCTGGCAGTTATGATAAATCAGAGCAATATATTGCTAATACCAGCAAGAACTCTCCCTTTTATCTCTGTCCTGCCTGGATATAAAATGTATTGTGCTGCCTGTTCCTGCTTCTCCTTCCCTCTACCTACATGTGTTGTTTGTGAGTCTATGCTGTGCTCTCATCTTTATTATACTCTAAGCAAAATTAGCTTCAAATCCTAATCCATTTCCTTGGCTACCGTTGATTTAAAAAAAAAAAACAAAAAAACAAAAACACTCAAGATGGAATCCTGAAATAAAAAGCCCCCCTAAATCTTCACCCTGTAGTGCAAATTATAGAAAACAAACCACTGACAAAAAGCTGAGCAGATGCTCCTGGCTTGCAGCCCTTCCTTGCAATCTTAAATAAACCCAACAGATGCGTCTCTCTTAATTGAACACACGGATTACACAAACACGCATTCTCTGTCCAGCTAAAAAAAAAAAAAAAAATGTCAAACAGGGGAAAGGTTTGAGCACTGTTCCCACAGCCCAGAAAAGCAACAATGCACACAGAAAGCTGGCCCAGGGTTTCCTGCAGAAAATAAAACAGGAAGCCATTTCCAGAGCCTAAAGAAAGGTATTTCAGTTACTGAAGCACATGCTAGATGTTGCCAGTGATACACATAGCACAGGTATGACAAACATGCACAGTACACAGGGCAGAAAGACACAGTTCAGAGCTACGCCATAATTGGTTACATTGAAAAAAGACCTGAGGCCCAATCAGCCCAACTTCCATCAGATTGGTTTATAGTTAACTCTAGGAAAAATTCGGAAGGAGGTAAAGAAAAATGCTGTTAAAGTATAGGATGAACCTAAATAGGAGACAGATATTACATACATATGAATGATATGGCTCATCTGTTTAGGACATATCTATTACAAATATATACATATAGAAATCCTTCCATATACAGAAGAGATATGCTTCCTTTTTTTCCTGCATTTCTTCAATTCCATATCACAACCCTATTTTCCCTTTGACTTCCATTTAAAAAACCTGGAGATGCATTCCTGTGGGCATAACAGAGGCAAGAAATAACAAGAACATCAAGACTTTTCTTTAAAATGTAGGTTCAGCGCTTGTCTGCGGATCCTCTGCCTTCTTTTTTCTTCTCCACTGAATCATCTGCAGCGTCTTCTTCTTCTTTGGTACGAGAAGGAGCAATCATTGTCCTGTTTTCTTTTTGCAAAACATGCACGTGAAACACCTGAGGTATGCACGCAAACCAATCTCAAGATGTTGCTTGCAAAAATTAGAAGCTTTATCTCTGAAATAAAGATTAAGAAGAACAAAACTGAGGGGGAAGTGACTGAGCTCTGTACTTGGTCAGCAGGAGAGGTAGCACGATATTGAAAGATACTTCTAATGCTCTCCAAAAATGAGATAGCTAAATTCACTGAAAGAGAAATTAGAAGATCAAGAACAGAGAAGGACATTCTAACCTAATGCTATTTGGATTTCCACAGAGGGCGGACTTTCATATCCCAATAAGTATGAAACTGAAAAAGCCCATGGGTAGACCACACCGAAGTCTCCTGATGAGGCTAAACCACGGGGCAATTCTTTTCAAATTGCTTTGGTTTCCTGATCGAGACCGAATAATAGTTCAGGATCAGAAGGCTTTTTGCTTACAAAAATCAGAAAATCCTTATTGTACTGGATATGAGATCCAAAACAGTGAAGAAGAGAGCTAATAATTTCTGAAATTCAAAAAAAGAATCAAATTTAAGATGTATGAAATCTAACCTATTGCACCCTGCAAAACTTACACTTATGCTGAATGGCAAGCAGAAATTCTTAAATAATGCAGCAGAGGCACAGGAATTTCTTGGTAACATAAATAAGACAATATCATGGCAGGAAATTCGCTATCTCAAAACCTGCCCAGCAAATATGTATAAAGACCCATTCGATCCCTATCAGGTAATTGTGTCTGTCATAGAGAGGATGTATTGAAGCAGCTGGAGAGAGTAGGTAGCGGGAGTGAACCATGTACCAAGCAATTTCCTATAGGGAGATGCCACAGTGGTTCATTCCTGTGTGTTATTTTAGGGATGAGTGTTCTGAAGAGTCTGAGTCAGAGAGGAGAAGGACACACAGACAGCAAGGTAGCCGATGTGCCTTGGGTTACAGCAATGGCTCTCAATCCAGTCCTCAGGACACACCTCACTAGTCAGATTTTCAGGGTATCCATAATAAATAAATATGCATGAGGTAAGTAAGTCATTGAGTTAGATTTTCATGCAATGAGGAGAAGTCCATTACCTGCTATTAAGTTCCCTTAGAGAACAGCTACTGCCATTAGCAATGGTAACATGGAATAGACTTAGTTTTTGGGTACTTGCCAGGTTCTTATGGCCTGGATTGGCCACTGTTGGAGACAGGATGCTGGGCTTGATGGACCCTTGGTCTGACCCAGTATGGAATTTTCTTATGTTCTTATGCATGCAAATCCATCTCCTGCATATTCCATTATAGATATCCTTAAACCTAACTGGCAAGATGTGTCTCGAGGAATGGGCTGAGAACTGCCAGGTGAGACAATGCAAGGTCCGAAAGGGGAAGACTTGTGATCCTTATCCCTATCTCTGAAGGAGGAAAGGACAGTGAGTCTGAAGCTTTCCATTCCTATTGTCTCTCCTTTTTCTCTGATGTTTGGCCAGTGGTGATTTGCCAGAAAAGGACCTGCGTGGATTTTGGGTGTAATATTGGATTCAGGGTTAAACTGCCAATCCAGAATTTTAAAAAATTGTACAAGCCCACTTTTTACAGCTTACCGAGATCTACTGTTTGAGATAATATCTATCTCAAGAAAATTTGGCTACTCTTATGCATGCTACCATTACTAGTCAATTAGATTATTGTATTTATTTATTTATTTATTTATTTAAAATTCTTATATACCACACGATTAGGTAGGTATCTGCCTGTCTAGGCGGTTTACAACATTACGCTCATAAAATTTAGGACAAACAATAAATTAAATACATAAAGTACATCAGGTCTGGTATATATTTAAACAAAATTAGATTACTGATTATTGAAAGCTTTATTAAACAGGTAAGTTTTCAGTTTTTTCTTGAATTCATTGGGATTAGCTGTCAATCTGGAATGCGGCTATAATTAAAATACAAATACATAGATTGAAACATATTCAAAACACAGTTGCTCACATCCTCCAGGGGTTGAAGTCCAGAGATCATATTTCCCCTGTAGTAAGGTTGTTTCATTGCTTGCCTGTTTCTTTTAGGAAAGATTTTAAGATTCTTAGCTTAGTTTATAAATCCTTACTTGGATTGGCCCCAAAGTATTTAGCAGAACAGCATTCAGCGAATGTTCCAACATGGAATATACAGTCTTTGCAAGAAAATGTGTTACCTTAAAGAGATAAAGCTGAAGAGACATTGGAAAAAACCTTCGCATATAGGGGTCAAGTCTTATGGAACTCAAAATCCAGTGAGTTCTGAGCAATAACAGATTAAATGAGCTTTTGCAAATGTAGTATAGCATGGTATTGTATTTTAGCTTTGGAATAACAGGGATTAAAAATTGTAATGAGCTTTCAATCTGTTGACTGCTTTCAGTTATTTTTAACATTAAGATGAATTTGAGTTTTAATGTAATGCAATTCTGTTACTTTTGTACTTTCTGTTAGTGCATGTGTTATGTATGTTGTACTGAAATTTTATTATGTATTTTGTTTCATGTTTCTGTAAACTTGCCTGGAGTCTGACATGAATCGAGCGGTATATAAATAGAAGAAATTAATTAATTAACCTCACAGTGGCCTAGCAGTGTGATTTTTCAAGGAAGAAGTAGCTTTTTGCTAATCAGTTCAATTAGTGTATTTGCTGCCAATCATTATGAAAAGAACAGACGAGAGTGAAGAGTGCCCATCCAGTGCTAACATCAGAAAGGAGGAGAGAGTGCCCATCAAGTACAAACACCAGAAAGAAGGCCAGGGTATTCATTCAGTAATAGCATCAGATAGAAATAGAGAGTACCCATCCAGTAACAACATCAGAGAGGAGGAGAGGTGCCCATCCGGTAATAACACCAGAGAGGAGGAGAGAGTGCCCATCTGGTAATTACACCAGAGAGGAGAAGAGAGTGCCCATCTGGTAATATCAGAGAGGAGGAGAGAATGCCCTTCCAGTAATAACACTAGAGAGGAGGAGAGAGTGCCCATCTGGTAATAACACTAGAGAGGAGGAGGGAGTGCCCATCCAGTAATAACACCAGAGAGGAGGAGAGAGTGCCCATCTGGTAATAACATCAGAGAGGAGGAGAGAGTACCCATCTGGTAATAATACCAGAGAGGAGGAGAGAGTGCCCATCTGGTAATAACATCAGAGAGGAGGAGAGAGTGCCGATCTGGTAATAATATCAGAGAGGAGGAGAGAGTGCCCTTCCGGTAATAACACTAGAGAGGAGGAGAGCGTGCCTATCTGGTAATAACACCAGAGAGGAAAAGAGAGTGCCCATCTGGTAATAACATCAGAGAGGAGGAGAGACTGCCCTTCCGGTAATAACACTAGAGAGGAGGAGAGAGTGCCCATCTTGTAATAACATCAGAGAGGAGGAGAAGAGAGTGCACTTCCGGTAATAACACCAGAGAGGAGGAGAGAATGCCCATCTGGTAATAACATCAGAGAGGAGGAGAGAGTGCCCATCTGGTAATAACATCAGAGAGGAGGAGGAGAGAGTGCACTTCCGGTAATAACACCAGAGAGGAGGAGAGAATGCCCATCCAGTAATAACACTAGGGAGGAGGAGGGAGTGCCCATCCAGTAATAACAATAGAGAGGAGGAGAGCATTCCCATCCAGTAATAACATCAGAGAGGAGGAGGAGAGAGTGCACTTCCGGTAGTAACACCAGAGAGGAGGAGAGAATGCCCATCCAGTAATAACACTAGGGAGGAGGAGGGAGTGCCCATCCAGTAATAACAATAGAGAGGAGGAGAGCATTCCCATCCAGTAATAACATCAGAGAGGAGGAGGAGAGAGTGCACTTCCGGTAATAACACTAGAGAGGAGGAGAGAGTGCCCATCCAGAAATAACATCAGCGAGGAAAAGAGAGTGCCCATTAGTTAATAACACCAGAGAGGAGGAGAAAGTGCCCATCTGGTAATAACATCAGAGAGGAGGAGAGAGCGCCCATCCAGTAATAACACTAGAGAGGAGGGAGTGCCCATCCAGTAATAACACCAGAGAGGAGAGAGTGCCCATCTGGTAATAACACCAGAGAAGAGAAGAGCGTTCCCATCCAGTAATAAGATCAGAGAGGAGGAGGAGAGAGTGCACTTCCGGTAATAACACCAGAGAGGAGGAGAGAGTGCCCATCTGGTAATAACATCAGAGTGGAGGAGAGAGTGCCCTTCCGGTAATAACACTAGAGAGGAGGAGAGAGTGCCCATCTGGTAATAACATCAGAGTGGAGGAGAGAGTGCACTTCTGGTAATAACACCAGAAAGGAGGAGAGAGTGCCCATCCAGTGATAACATCAGAGAGGAGGAGAGCGTTCCCATCCAGTAATAACACTAGAGAGGAGGTGAGAGTGCCCATCCAGTAATAACTCCAGAGACGAGAAGAGCGTTCCCATCCAGTAATAACATCAGAGAGGAGGAGGAAAGAGTGCCCATCTGGTAATAACATCAGAGAGGAGAAGAGAGTGCCCATCTGGTAATAACATCAGAGTGGAGGAGAGAGTGCCCTTCCGGTAATAACACTAGAGAGGAGGAGAGAGTGCCCATCCAGTACCTTGCAGGAGAGTCCAGTAGAGTTCATGGAGTTACAAGGAGAAGAGTGCCACTCAAACCCAACCAGGAGACAAGAGAGTGCAGAACGGCATCAGAGCAGTGGATTTCATTTGCAAAGAATTGTCCCAGAGAGCAGAGAAATCTTAAAGTTATCCACTAAGAGAACCTATTAATACCAACTAAAGAGGACCCTGGAATTGTGTTTTGTGGATTGAAATGTAACCTTATGGATTCAGCTCCTGAGTAATGTATATCCACTGTCACCTTACCGAAACTGAAGACATTTGATTCAGTAAACTTTTATTTTTCTTGGAGCGCTATTCTCTGAGTCCAGAGCAACTTAGGTTAAGCCTATGGGCCCTGAAATCCAGCTTCAACCTTATTTGGAACAGGCAGGTTTTACAGCAGCAGGTGAACTGAGTTTGTCAGGACATAGCAAATCCCACAGGAACTTCCCTGGGGCTGAATCAAGTCACAGCAGTTCTGTCAGGGGCAGTTCTATAATGAGGCAAGGTGAGGTGGTTGCCTCAGGTGGCAACATTTTGAGGTGGCAAAAAAAAGCCCCTCTCAAAGTGCCCCTTTGGTGTCTGCCTCACCCTGCCCTACCGCAGCTGCCGAAAACCTTGTACTCACACTATCCTTGGTGTTCCAAACCAGTTGCACGCATCTACCAAATAAAAAAAGTGCGGCATGAAACCTCACTGCGGCGTAGACGCCGGACAGGCTCACCCTTTTGCCGCCTTCCTCATGCTTTGACACCTGGCTATAGCAAGGTGCCTGTGTGCTAGATGTAGTTCGGTGGTGCTTGTGCAGAGCTGCCTGTTTTGCAAGCGACATTTGATTATCTATCTATGCGGCAGCCGCGAAGCCTGCCCTCGTGGATCGCTGATCATCAAGCAAATATGTTAAAAAAAAAAAGCTGCAACGACGGCAAGCAAAACTGAGTGAACCTCGATTCCCGCTGTTCCTGTGTCCCCTATGCTGCTGCCTGCTTGGCCACTTGTCTCAACAGCTTGCTAGAGGGGAGGCAGCCAGGCTGGCCTGGCAGGGGGGGTCTCACGCTGTGGGGTGGGGGGGGACAGATGAATCTGCCAACGGGGTCTGCAGGAGAGCCAATTTCAAGGCAGCGGCAGGCCTGCAGGTGACCCGATTTCAAGGCACTGGTAGGCTTGCAGTTCACATACACACACACACACATAACCACACACACAAACTATGGAGTCTGGGACAGGACAGGGCAGAGATAAAAGCAGCAGACCTTAAAGGCTTTGAATGTGCAGACTGCAGGCCCTCCTCTTCATTACAGCCTTGCCTGGAAAATATTGACCATGCAGTGGCTTCTGGAGAGAGATACTAGTCTTGGGGTAGAGGTGGGGGAAGACAGTGACTGAAAGAAACTGGTCTGGGGGTGGAAGTTCATAGTGACTGGTGAGAGAGAGAGACTGCTTTAGGGGGAAGAGGTGACAATGACTGGTGAAAGAGAGACTGGTCTGGGGGAAGGGGTGACAGTGACTCATGAGAGAGACTGGTCAGGGTGGAGGAGGTGACAGTGACAAGAGAGAGACTGGTTTGGCAGTGGGACAACAGTGATTGGTGAATGAGCAGTGTCGGCCTTTGGATTGGACACACTGGGCAGTCACCCTGGACACCACCAGCATCACCTATCCTGCTGCAGCATGAAGAGAGGTCCAGTGAGGCTGAGACAGATCCAATCCCCATGTGGCCCAAAGAAATGGTGAGGCCTGAGAGTGAGAGCCTCTGTGTATGTGTGTGTCTGCATGTGCCAGAGAGCAAGAGCCTATGTGCATGTGAGAAAGAAAGAGCCTGTGTGTGTGTGTGCATGTGAGAGAGAATGAACATGTGTATGTGTGAGCCTGCATATGTGTGTATAAGCACCTATGTGTATCAAACATGCGCACACACACACATAATGAGGGAGAGGGGTGCGAGTGAGAGTATATGTGTGTATATGGGAAGGGAGTGTGTAAGAAAATTAACATGTGTAAGTATGTCTGAGAAAGGATAATGTTTGGGCATCCCCTCTCCCCCAGTCCATGACAATTTCAGGGTGACTGTAAAGCAAAAGATCCAAAGTATGGAGACATTTTTTTAATCCTTATTAAAACAAATTGGGTGTGATTTGACGTTTCTGCTGTTTTGAAATATTTTATTGGTGTTTTGAGAAATGTATAACATTTTTAAATTATCGGATGTTCTAGTCATCTGATGTTTTGAAATATGTTTTTATTTTGTTAGTATGATTTTACTAGTATTATTCATGATTTATATTTATTGATTTTATTGATTTTTATGAAGAATGGTAATGTTGCAATGCATATATCATCTGTGGTGTGGTTTCCTGTTTAGTTTTTGTCTATACATTTTATGCCTTATGGTCTTTAGTCTATATTCATCTCCAACTGATACCTATGGATTTATTTTGTGTAACTTATGAGGTGTTAAATATCATCCGAATAGGATCTTGTATCCGTTTTCTAAAATTGTTGATACAATGTCATCAAACAATTTTGCAAATAGTTTTGCTGGGTGGCTAGAACTGGCTAGGGCTTTCTTTATTGCATAGAGGGCCCTTGGGGAGGGGGTTATTTGTAATGTCTTAAAGCCAGGTTGCCAGACATAGTTAATGGCCGGCCAAGGGTTGTGCTCTATGTCTTGGTTATTTAGATACAAATTTTAAATTTCAGTTGGAAATTTTGTGGATCAATTCTGATGATGATGTGTGATCCAGGGATACATTATTTGATAGAAATAAAAAAATGTCTTTTATTCTGAGAAACAGCATTTCTATATCTAGAGAATCTGTATATCTATATTTCTAAGGCTAGTGCTGGGGTGGTGGTGGGTGGAAGGGAATGGGGAGAGTGCAGAGGTCAGGTGGGGGTAGGGGGGGGGGGAGAAGTGTGCCCACAGTGCTAATCCATGTCAATCTGAGGAAGGAGGGTGTTTGCCCTTCTTTCCTCCCCCCCCCCATTACCCTTCCCCCCATGTGACTTTTTGTGAGTGTATGCCTTTTGAGTGTCGGGGGAGGGGGAGCACCATCTCGTTCCTCGCCTCAGGCAGTAGCTTGCCTTGAGTCACCCCTGAGTTGTGCTCTGACCCCCCCCCCCCCTCGTTTTGCATGTTCTTGGGGGATGAGAGGGCTGCCCACCCTTATATGAAATCAGAAGGAGAAAGAACTTCAAAATGGCCACAGTGAGAGCAAGGGGTGATGCAAAGAGAGTAGCAGAGAAGTGGCCACTCTTGACCAGGCTGCGACAGCTGAGGGTGTTTGGCCGGAAAGTTCAAAACCAGGAGTCCAGCTACCTGATGCTGATGGTCCCAATTCAGAGCTGTCCATGCAAGGCGTAAATCCTTTGATTTCAGGAAGCTTGATTCTGCCTGACAGAGGTCTGCTGGAGTCACTTCCCCGAAGGGAACTTAAGAAAGATTACAAGAAAGCTGGAGGTGTAAGCTGAGACTTAAATAGTGAGGCAATGATGTCTTTGTGAATTGGAAGGAAGTTCAAATCTCAATGCCTCTAATTACTTGAAGTTACTGCTATGCGGAACAAAAGTTCACCTGTGCTATTTTATTTGCATGAATGTTTACATGGATGGGAACAAGTGGGACATGGGTGTTTAATTAATAAATAGCTGTTGAGCATATATACTCCCTATGTCGTGCAGGTTAATGGGAAGGGGGTTGTTGGGGTTTTTTTTACAAGGAACTGAAGTCCCTTTGACTGCAGTGTTTTCTCATCTGATAATCATGGGGCAGATATTCAGAAAAAGCTAAGCTCATAAATTTAGGCCTCTGAATGAGGTGCTTAAGTTAGGAACCTATTTTCAGCCAAACTTAGATTCCTACATTTTCAACTGAAAATGCACATAAATTTGGGTACCTAAAAGTTAGACCCTAAATTCAGGCCTGCACACTATTTCCAGTTTGCAGAGTGGACCCTTGATGCATTAAGATTCATCATCATGAGAGTTGCTGAGTAAGAACAAAACTTCACACATGAATAATGTAGTCTTAGAGATGAAATATGTGTAAGAAACCGCTGGAGCCTGACAAGGTATTATGTCCCTCCCTGTGGAGGACATATTGGAGAGTGCAGAGTAGAGTGAATGGACTGAACCATTTTGCCCAGGACACTCCCCCATACAAGTGTCCTCAGTGGTTCAACTGTGGGTTTTATGTAGTGGCCCCAAATAAAGTTCTCACAGATTGGAGAGGATTACAGAAAAGAAGTTGGAGAAAAAGAGCATCCTCCTCTTGACTCTCCGCCTGCAATGGTTTGCAGCCAATGCCACGCAAGTTGCCACAGTGGTGGTACACCAGGCAGTCTGTTGTAACTGTTTGCTCCTGTTGGAATAACTGGAGTAAAGAGTTTCTCTGTTACTAACGCAGCTTCCCAACCTCTTCAAGCCAAAGCCATGTTAAGAAAAATAGTGTTTGGTGCACCGTCCGCCACAGGTCAGGCAGTGCAGACACGGAGAGGATTCATATGGTCGAACGAGCTAGGGGAAACACTGAAAGCCCCAGCAGTCTCTCTTCCAAATTTCAAAACAAAGGGAGAGGGGGAACAGAGACAGCCATGAAACTATCATAATGGATCATCTCCTTCTATATGCAAGTGCAGGAGAAGGGAGAAGTCAGGGTGGAGCGGGCAGCCAGCTCAGTTAGTTACTGCTCCCAATGCTCAGAATGAGTTATATCCAGTGCTCAGTGCAAGCTCTCTCCGTCTCACTTAGATAAGTGGGAATAAGACGGAAGCTGGAAGGATTCCAAGGGAGGAGGTGCTGGATGGAAAAGATGGGGCAGTGCCATGTGCACTATTTGTGCTTCACAAAATGAGACCCGGCGATCCGTGCCCTGTCTGCTGCCCATTGATTACCCCACTCTAAGGTTCCTGCTATAACTGAGAAGAAGAGGCGTGCATGATTCTATATATTCTCAGAAAGGAACTTCCATATATTTAAGAGTCACTGCCGGTGACTTTTGTTGATGGGAGGTGCTGAGAGCAAAGTCCAGTTGCTGGTCTGGATCTGAGCATCAGACTGGTAGCTTTTCTGTAGCACTCCTGATGAGGTCTGATGGCACGCTGGTTGGGAAACATTGGTCAAAGGGAGTAAATCTCCACACCCCTGAGAGAGAACCCTTGGTAAGAGCTCCAGTCAGAACGGAGACCTCAAGCAGAAGTCTGCAGATTGGGGTTTTTCTTTTTTCATTCCATCTGGAGAAGAAGATGAGCTTGGTCCTCTATTCCAGCTGCGGTCCCAATAGAGAGCCAGGAGACAAGAACCGGTGGAGGATCAAGGAGTTAAGGTACAAGGGGATACCTAAGAGGATAGGAACCCCCAATCCTAAGGACTTCTGGTGCTTAGGATTCATCTCTCAAAGATCTTTAAGTCTTTGTGTAGAAGACTATTCAGTTGCTTTGACAGATGCTACTAAAAGAAAGCGTGTACTCTGCCAAATTGTCACAGTTCACAATATTTTGCAGTCGTAAATTTCACTTTGCTTTGAAACAACAGTCACTGTGTGGAGGGCGAATCTTCCGAGGAGTGGATGGATATGTCACATCCCAGAGCTCCTGAAGCTTTGCTCCTCCCCTGTCGGGGCCCAGCAGCTCTCTAGCATGCACTCTTTCCCAGTGACGACGCGGGAGGGAAGGCCTCATTTAAAGAAGTATGAAAAGGGGGCTCCGATTGTTGTAAAGCCACTTGAAATATCCAAACATTTGCTAGTAATGCTGCTGCCTTAACAACAAGGAAAATGATGACGTTCTCCTCCCCCCTCAGATTTCTATTTGATTTCTGAGAAGAAATTCGTTTTTAAAGCGCTTGAAAGCTGTTATCAAGCTAAGCAAACTCAGGACACTGCTGTGCTGATCCTAATCAGAGCCTCTTTAGGGGCAGCCTAATTGTACATGCACTGCAGGTCTAGAGCACCGACTGCTTAAGAGTGAAACCAGGGAAGAAGAATTAAAAAACCGGGAGGCTTGGTAAAAAAACAAACAAACACCCACACATATTTGTGTATGTCTCCTTCTCCCCCACCCCCATCCCCACCCCACCTAAAAAAAAAGTATAAACATCCTATATCATAATACCCAATGTTTCTCGCGCAGACAAATGCACCGGAGCTGGGAGAGTGTGCTTGGGGAGGAAGTAGGTTGGATGTAGGAGAGAGAGAGAGAGGAGAAGAACGAAATGGAGAATGGGGGAAGAGAAATGAGAGGGGTGAGGGGTGAGAGGGAAAGAGTAGATTAGGTAGCGTGGTGAGAAAGGTAAGGGGGAACAAGAGTCAAAGGATGAGTGGGATGAAGATGGGGATGGGGGCAGGGAGTTGGGGGATGATAGAGGATGGAGAGGGGATGAGGCCTAGACATATATTCCAGGGCTCCCCCCCCCTCCCCCCCAGAATCCTGCTCCATGTTCCCCAAATCCAGACCCCAGAGTCACCTCCATGGATGACCATGACTCTTAACAATGATGCTGCAATAGAGTACAAATTTGCCCATAAACATTTTTTGTGTGTGTTTCAGTTAATATAAGAATTAAAATAAAAGAAGCCAAAAGAGAATACAGAGGGGTCCATATTCAGCCGCTGTGCAGCTCTGCTAGTTAGATGGATAAACTTATCCGGCTAACTAGTGTTGTATATTCATCGGCGCAGCCACACAGCCAAATATACCTGAATGTCCTAAAGTTAGCCAGATAAGTTTATCCATCAGAGTTAGCCAGATGAGTTATTTGGCATAACTCGGCTCCTCCCTTATCTGTCCATTCCCCTCTCCTGAGTTACCTGGGTAAATACTTACTGGCCGATACAGAAAACCTTGCAGGAGAGCCGGCGAGCGCCCGCTCTCCCGACGCGCGCCCAGGCCACTCTCCTGGGCACGCAATTCAGGAAGTCAAGGTATGTAAATTAGGGCCCGCGGTAAAAAGGAGGTGCTAGGGACGCTAGTGCATCCCTAGTGCCTCCTTTTTGACAGAAGCGGCGGCTATCAGTGGGTCTGACAGCCGACGCTCAATTTTACCGGCGTCGGTTGTCAAACCTGCTGATAGCCACGGGTTCGGAAAACAGATGCCGGCAAAATTGAGCGTCTGTTTTCCAACCCACGGGCCGTGGGCTGATATTTTTTTTTTTTTTATCTTTGGGGCCTCCGACTTAATATCGCTATGATATTAAGTCGGAGGGTGTACAGAAAAGCAGTTTTTTCTGCTTTTCTGTACACTTTCCCTGTGTCGGCTGAAATTAACTTCTGCCTTTGGGCAAGCGTAAATTTCTGAGAGTAAAATGTGCGGCTTGGCTGCACATTTTACTTTCTGTATCGCGCGGGAATGACTAATAGGCCCATCCACATGCATTTGCATCTTGCGGGCACTATTAGTTTCGGGGGGGGGGGGGGGGGGGTTTGGCCACACGTTTTCCACGCGCTATTACCCCTTACTATATAAGGGGTAAAAATAATGTGTGGAAAACGCGCAGTCAAACGCGGGCTAAAGGTGCACTCGGCCAAGCGCAGCATACTGAATCGCCCGTTAGCCGGATAAGTGACTTAAGTGGAGACCACTGACTGTAGCTAGATATTCAGCAGCACCACTTAGCCGCATAACTCCCACTTATCCGGCTAAGTCTGTTTTGAATATTGGCCTCAATAAATCCAAACAAGCAAGCCAGTATTTTGAGTAGTCTGACACTCAACTTTAACTGCTTTGAGGAAATAAAAAATCGACCAGATATGATTGACAGCCAGAGCTGCTCTGGAGAGAAGCCCCATCTCCTTGCGTCTCTGTCCAGCTCACCCTCGGCCTGTACTTGGCTTTCTTTTTCTTGAGCTTCTGCAGGGAAGAATAAAAACATGGTGTTCCTTAGCTAACATGTGTAAAGCCCCATACTCGGTCTTATCTGTAGATGGCAACAATATTTATGGGACAAAAGGTGAAAGGCAAAGGATGGTATTCTAGTGTGGCAGGACCTATCCTTAAGACCATATCATCAGGCTCACAGAGGAACCTGGATAGCTTTATCTGGGCAAATTCAGAAGATGTGACAGCTCCTACACCTGCTCTGCTTCCCAGCTGCGAGCACAGGGGCAGCTCAGGGCAGATGTAAACGGCTCTGGTCTGCTGCCAGCCTGAATCTCCATGGCAGGGTTGCATCAGCTTCAAATTCCATTTTTTTTTTTGCATCTGCGTCAAACACTAAAATGTTAGGATGTGGCTGTGTGATTTTCCAGTCATTAAACCAGGTAAAAAAAAAAACAAAATCTCAGAAATTGTGTAGCCAATTAATTCCGGGTCACAGGGACAAAGATCTGTGTAGACTAGAGCAGCAGAAATTCCAAAGAAGAGTGATTTGAAAAACCAGGGCTGGTTTCATGTGTCCCTCATGACCTGGAGTTAGTTGACAGTACTGCCGCTAACTCCAGGTGAGGGCCATGTGCAGCCATGTGGAAAGTCCTTGGTTTGATTTCCAGACCTGGTCTTCCACATGCAACCCGGTGGGCCAGTGCTAGGGATGCAGCGGAGGCATCGTTCACTGCCCTCCTCCCCCAGAGGTGTGGAGGAGTCATGGTCATCAGTAAAGACACCGCCTGGTGGCCAGATCCAGAGCCCATGACACGTGGCCACAGAAGGAGCACCCCAGCGCATGGCTTCCGACCCTAGGGCAATGCTGCAAAGACCAATGGTGGGGAGGGTCTTAAAATGGGGAAAATAATCCCCAGGTGGTTGCGACTGAAAATTCATGGAATCAGGATCTCAGCCCTTGTGCTGGCTGAGCTGGAAGAGAAGGGAGGAAGGAGGAAATATTGAGCCAAAAATAAAAAGACTGGGTGAGAGTAATGGTTCCTCTGTATAACGCTGAACCCATGTTTTTTTTTACTTCTCATACTGCCAGTGCTTCCAGATTTGAACACAGAGAATTGGAAACTGGGCGAGACACGATGCCCCTTTCCCTACCTATAACTGCCAGCAATGCACACACACTTACTCTCTCTCTCTTTCCACATTATCGGTTCCAAAGGGAGCACTGTTTATTTTCCATCCAGCACATCTGCAGCTCTGTGATTGTACACATCAAAGTACAAAAGAAAGGCAGGTCCGTGAACAGCAGAAAAGGTGTAGTAAGTAACCAAAAATATAGCCCGGCTTCAAAAACAGAGGATTATTTGTGCGGTTACTTCCAAAGGCCAAATACTGCTGCAAAGAAAAGTTTTAGCATCTAATCCATCTTGTCAATACTGCTCTAAGGTTACTACTCTACAAGGCACAATAGAGGAAGAGATTAACAAGATATGGGCTGCTAGAGAGAACCTGCGGAAAGGAGAGCTCAGTTCTGCGCCAAACCAAAAGCCAGAGAAAGCATCTGCTAATAACCTCATCTATTTTTCTTGTTGCATGTGGTTTGCTTGATTCCTGAATGTATTCCTACAGAGGGATTTTATGTCTTTTTGTCTACAGTGAGGAAGAGAGTACCCATGTGAGCTATTCACACTTTAGGAATTATGTTTAACAAACCTTCTTATTCACAATCAGGCCAAATCCAATACAGTGCGCTCAACCAAGCGCACTGTTTAACCCATGGTTGGACGCGGGTTTTGGAAACACGTCCACAACCCCTTATTCCATAAGGGGATTAGGGCATCCAAAATGCACGTCCAACCCCCCCCCCCCAAAAAAAAACAAACTAATAGCGCTCATCATATGCAAATCATGTTGATGAGGCTATTAGCTTTCTCCCCAGATCCAAAAACGAATCTGTGCCCGACTCGCACATTTTTACATTCATGGCGATATTAAGTCGCAGGAACAAAAAGGTTTAAAAAAAAATAAAAATAAAATTGAAAAAGTGTGCCTGCGGTCAGGTTAGGAAAAGGGATGCTCAGTTAAAGAGCGTTCATTTTCTTAACCCAGGGCTGTGCACAGGTTAGGAAAACGGACGCTTGTAAAATTGAGCGTCCGTTTTCCTAACGTGCTGACAGTCACCTGACAGCCACCTCTCCTGGGTGCCCGCTGCCAAGGAGGCACTAGGAGCGCACATTTTATATTCTATCGTGCGCCCAGGAGAACACTGAGCCCCCGTTTTCTCTGCGGCTTTATTAGATCAGCCTGTCTGATACCATTTCTTCATTCGCTGGAATCTGACGCGTGGCTCCTTGTACCCTGTCAAGTCCTTGTCCAGAAGACCTATAAAACAGCTCATCTTAGTCTATTGAAAAATTAAAAGACTTTAAAAAAAAATACAAAGAAATACTGTGAAAGCAATAACTGGTAGATGAAACTAATCCTGCTAGAAGAACAAACTTCAAGGAATGAAATTGTAGCATGCAATAAAAAATGAAGATTAATTTTGGGTGTCTGGTGGGGTGGATACAGCGTACCCACTGTGAGGCACCACCAGGGAGAGAGAGCGCGAGGACACCGTTGTTTGAACAGATGTTCAGGGGTTTCCATATGACATCTACCTCTCATGGAAACACTGCTGGCTTCTTCTGACGTGCTGACAGCTGATGGTTACTGGAAATCTCATGAGACAGTCACGCACCCCCGGGCAGTTTCTCCTGTCCTGTTATTTTTGCTATCTTCTTCTCAACACAATGACTGAGTTCCACGAAGCTTGAGGATTACCCTTAAACAGGGCCAGTGCTATCTTTTTTTGACCACCCTCCCCCGCTCGGATTCTAATCGAGCCCTTCATGGGCTTTTCTTTTTTCCCCAA